>NC_133491.1:14686487-14700093 GCF_025370935.1 Choristoneura fumiferana
AGTGGTACAAATCTGTTAGCTGACCTCAACTGTGTCCTCAAAATATGATCAGAATTCAATGTCGTGTCACTGTGTAGTAGTTAAACTGCCTTTCAAATGACTTCTTTCCTGTACGGTGGCCCAGGGAACTTGGCTTTAAAGCAGTGGGATAAAGCGGGAAAGTATTCCTCCTATGTTCCAGATTAATTTTCGCATATTCGAGCTCTTTATCTACTTCACACATCACGTCAAATCGGACTTCTCTTTCGCTCCGAACATCTTTCAAGTCATCACCCTCGTATTTCACTGCGTTTTCCTGAGCTGTGCATGTTAGTGGCTCAGTGGGTTCACTGCTGATATTCTTGTATGATTTCTTCGCATCTTTCAGTATGTCTTCGATGAAGAAGGACTTCTTTTGCCGACACGCACACATGACGGCGGCAGGTACGGTACTGCCGAAATGTTATCGCTAATTTTATCAGGGACATGGGTAATTGATAGCTACTTATTAAATGGACACGCTTAATCTAGTTCATGATTAGTGTTCTACGTGATAGTGATATAGGTGACGGGTGATAGCCGAAGCTAGTAGATGCGTTAGCGACTGAGTTGTAGCCTCCTGGGCTTCCGAAAATCTATAGTCATACTAAAGGCTGACCAGAATTATAAAAAACCTCACACACTCTGGTAACACTAAATTCAAATGTCATCTGTCTATTGCTGTCAAAGTTTAAAGTTGTTTGCGCGTGGTATTTTTTGTTTTTGTGCGTTAAAATGCCGTAGACTATCCTTAGCCTTGAAAGGAAACTAATCCACAATGTATAAAAGTATTTTTCATAGAAAAAGTCAGAGGGATTACAAAATATTTATTTAAATAACATCACCGACACCGTTGTCAATATGACTGTTAGGTATCGTAAAGCAAGTGTAGAGAATGTTGCAATATAAAACGTAGAAGTGCTGCCGTCAGGTTTTTTATATTACAGCCTTTAATATCGATGCAAAAATAATAGGTGTATCTGTCCGTCTGTCTCTTACTGCAACAAGCTTAAATTGCTGCACAGGAGCGTGTTTTTGCGCATATATTTGGTATACTGCCAGGTTCTCCAACTGGGAAGGATGTCCTTCCTCATGCTCATAGCTTATGTCACATAGGATAGTTTATACTCTCCTTTCTTGGTAAACTATCCTATTATATTCTTCGCAGATAACGTCCGGCCATTAGATATTATTATCTGTTTGCCTACAGTTATTAAAAAAAATAACAATCCGGGTTCTTAAATCATTATAAATACGGCTTGCTAATTATTTTTAACGATAAAAACATAAATTAAAAAAATATAAACATTTCAAAACAGAATAGAAGACACGAACATACCAACGACACACTCGAACCTCATTCCAAAACGAAATGGCAACTTTAATAATGGCCGCTGCGGCCGCTCGCTAGACGGGTCGCGCGTTTGACCAGAACAGACAATAGCGACACCTGTTAAACGTTTTGCGATAATTAAGTGACAGTCGCTATTTCGACATAACTTTAGCCTTTATGGTGATTTAATTAACCAATTAAAGTTGAAAAACCCCATCGTCATGTCAAATCGGTTCAGCCGTTTTTGAGATATTAAACTTCAACCGCCGAACTGAACCGATTTCAAACAAATCTAAGAACCAGCGCAAGAAAACTTTAATTTGCGAGCTACGATGCAAAGACGGATAGACAAACAGACAGACATTGGCGTTAAACTTATAACACTTTTAGCGTTATAGTTGGGGATTAAAAAATAAATGCATGATTACTAAACGCCGTATCTAAAATAATCTCGTGCATTATACATGATACACTCGAAACTGTTTTTGTGCGATATGCTATACAGTGATTCGGTTATCAGACACACAATCTGTAATTAGCTGAGCTTATTAATAGCTTTTAGGCTTTTACGCGCTGACAGGAGTTACATGAGAGCTTATGTAGATTGATTCTTTTTAGGGTTCCATTTCGTTCAAAAAGGGTTAATATACAAGGTGTAAATTATATAATTGAAAACTTAATTTCAGGTAATAATAGGGTTGTGTTCTGATGATGAACTTTGGTTGAGTTCGAAACGTGTCGGCGTAGAGAGATGGTGGTGATATGTGAGGTGTGTTCTTACAGCGTGTAGGCGCAGGAACTGCGTGAGCTCGCATTTGTTGCATAGACTGGTATCGTAGGGTCGGTGTGAGCAAAGTACCTATATGTTTATAGTTGTGTTTTTGTGTCGATGTCGGCGGCCGATCGTAAAATCCGCCAGCTTACGAAATTTCCAGGCATGTCATGAAATGGCGCCATTTCATGATATGCCTAAAAGTTGGCCAGGCATATCACGATGTGCCTGAGAAAGAATACGGCAGATCGATCAGAGCAACGCATTCGTCGATATTCCTAGCTCTATACCGGGCACATCGTGATATGCCAAAAAAAAGAAAAATTTAGGTACGACGAGCGAAGCGAGAAGAGGTTAGTATTAATTGTGACCACAAAACTTGAGCTGAGCGAGCGAAGCGAGCGTGCCGCGGCAGCGGCCTGCGAAGTGCCAGAACCGATATGGCGGCATTTCACGATATGCCCAGGAGTTTCGTGATTTGGCGGATTTTACGGACATCGACACTCTTGCCGCGTCTCACATCCAGAGCACCGCGCTCAGAGCTGGGGCGGCTGCTGAACAGGTTCAGATAAACAAGCGCCGCAAATACTCAGCTTTAACAAACTATCATGAGTTTGAGACAACGGGATCATTAATATGGTCAGAAGACACCAAACTTTTTTAAAGACCTATCATCTCGAACTCAAAGCTCAAAGCATGGCTTATGAAAAAAAAAACTACTCAGTCGCTGAATATTTTTTCTTTTGAACAATAATTGATTGACATGTAATTAAATTATGTAACCTCTTAGGTATACTATTGTTCCATTTTTGTATCATATTTCAAGCGAAATAAAAATTATTTAAAAAACAAGAATTAATATAATTTTATTGAAACAGTCGATTCATTTACATTTCATGAATACCTAAATTAAAACTACGACAGATTTCTTTAAAATAAACAATATCCGTGATACATACTGGGCGCTAGGTCTGTCCCGCAGTGACACTACAGTAACGATTCAAGCGATAAGTATGATTAAAATCCAAATTAAATTAAATTATTATTACATTTATTACTATTTTCTTATTGTTTTTACAGGCCGGGTGGTATTTATTAAGATGGTATCATAAAATATTTAAAAAATACTCGACACTCCGATCGATATTACAAGTATTTACTACCTAAAATAGTTTTAAACATAATATTATGTAGTTACATTAACTTTATTGTACATAAAACACATGAAATTAACAGCTAACATGAGGGTAATTATTTGAGGTGTAAGATAAATGTTACAGAAATAAAACACACATTTTGATGTGGTCTGTTTTATTTTGAACATAAGGATATGTACCGATAAGATGCTTTATATTATAAGAGATCGATAAAGTTTATTTTGGTTAAAAAAGCAAAAATCCAATTTTAACGGTAACGAAAATGAGCATCGAGACCACGAAAAAGAACATTTTGTTTATTTTAAAATCTTATAATTGTACTATTTGAATGAAAATCCGATCATAATGAGAAAACGAATAAGCATTATTTAATTAATCAGGTATCAACAGAAATAGACAATCGATATCTATATAAAAAAAATTAAAACTTGACACGAAAATGACGACTTCAAATTGTCATTTTTGTAACCTTTTAAATACTATCTAGAAATTACTTAATTAAAGTAAGATTAATAACTTCAACTCACAAACCAAAACAGTTTTCAATACCTTCCCCCCGTGCAGGTCTACGGTAAACCAGAACGAAATTATGTTACAACGAAACAACACAACAAAATGCTCCTCTAAATGACGAAGTTTTCTTTTAATATTTAGATATATACATTTCACACGTACATTCAGGGCAAAATAATTCTTGAACCTCTCGCCAGTTAACAAAATTGGCGACGCACTGGTCATAATTCCTATAACCACACCTGGAGCAAATGTTGTTGACGGTCAACCATTCTTCGTTAAATCAATTAAATCAATAACGGCATAAACGATTACACTGTAAAAAGCAGAAAATTCTATAAAAAGTGTTCTGTATTTTTTCTACTTGTAGGGAAAATCATCTTTTTCGTGGTCTTTAATCAGTTTCGTGGCCATAGGACCACGAAAATGATGACCACGAAATTGAAAAGCTCTTACTTTCGCGGCTCTGCAGTAAATATCCTATAGGTTTGAAGCAAATGAAATCAATATTGAATAACTTAACTGCAAATGACACAGCACCAGTAAAACATTATATTTTATTTACCCATACTTACCAAGTCGCAACCGTAACGAAATGACGCTCGATCTTTGACGCAAATCTAACTGAACCTTTATTACATTAATTATAGATAAATAATTATGACTTGCGATAAACATTATACGTTATATTGACGCAGTCTTATTTTCAAAGTTGCTTATAGTTAAAAAAGGATTTACAGGAGGTTTGACCTCTTTTTTTTGTTTAAATATACTTAATAAGTGTGGCTACGAAATGATGGTGTATTTTGGAACAACGGGAAATGTAGAAAAAAATAGTCTTATCAATGTCGTAATTTTTTTATGTTTGCATGCATGGTATATCATATATATGAACATTCAATCCATGTTTTAAACAGCAAGTTTTTCTATACCTTGTATTTTTTACAATACTACAAAGTAATCAGGGATAATCCGAACCTGACCACGTAACTGACTTTTGTGCAGAGAAATTTAAGTTATTGTGGAAAAAAAGATAAAATAGAATAAAATGTATTTACCACAAGTTTTAGTGATAATATCTAAGCAACTTAAAAACAATAAACGATATATTTCTAATTTATAACTGAAAAATTGAGTCTGAACACAATTGAACCTCTCGAAATAATAACCCATGAAAAAAACTAACCTAAGATAAATATTAAAAGGAATAGATATGAAATTTGTATTTGTATTCGAACTTTTGATAAAAGACCATTGCCTAAGAAGCGCCGAAAAAGTTGGCATAAAGATTTTGGCCTGGGCGTGATGAATCACTCAGTCAGAAATTTTAATGGGCCCAGTCCAGGATCCCGCCGCCCGTCGCAGGCTCGCTACAGGAGCAGCGACTTAAATCAATTACGGAGACCGCTTCATTAGCTGCGGCACTGTAGAGGACATACAGCGGTGCTTGTAGTCCATTGCGGCTTGATGAACATTATAACAATATAAATAATAATATTTTGCAAGTGGCAGGACCTTGTGCAAGGTCCGCCCGGATTGTTACCACCACCTTGCTCGCTAATCCTGCCGTGAAGCAGCAGTGCTTGCATTGTGTTTCGGCGTGGGGAGTAAGACAGCCGGTGAAATTACTGGCACGTGAGGTATCCCATCTTAGGCCTCTAGGTTGGCAACGCGTCTGCAATACCCCTGGTACGTTTATGGGCGGTGGTGATTTCTTAGCATCAGGAGACCCACTTGCTCGTTCGCCTTCCAGTCGTATAAAATAATAATAATAATAATAACAAGTTCTTTGTTTCAAATAGACAAGTAAGTAATGGGAGAAGAAAGGGCAAACCTTGGCCTATTAGCAGAGGCCGGAATGACTGGTCTAAAGTGGCACTTTTGAGTTGTCATAGGGACTTGTCATTTACCGACTTCCGATGTTCATGTTAGATCGATACATTAATTATAGAACACATGATTAAAAGTAGAGCTATTTACTCTTAAACTACTAATAATTCTCAAGAAAACTTAAGCGTTATAGTTTCCCTTGTAAGTTTGATATATTTACTACCTACCATCCTGATTTTTATCAAATTTTTCCACCCACCGGCTTAGATTTTTGAGGGGGGGGGGGGAGACGCTGATTTTAATGAAAATTTTGCACTATAAAGTTGAATATTTTGCAAACAAATGTCTGAGTACAAAAATCGTTTTAGCAATCCCGTAATGGTTTTAAAATACCTCTCCAACGATACCCCACACTGCAAGATTGGATGAGAAAAAAAAATCACCCCCACTTTACATCTATGGGAGTTACTCTAAAAAATGCTTATTTTTTTATTTTTTTAGTGTACCATTTTGTCGGCATAGTTTACATATATCTTCGTGCTAAATTACAGCTTTCTAGCATTGATAGTCCCTGAGCAAAGCCGCGGACGGACAGACAGACAGACAGATATGGCGAAACTATAAGGGAGTCAAGTGTAAAAATATGAACTTATTCCAAGTTTCAAAAATATGTACCACAGACTCTTATTCCGACGCAATAAGGCCGTAGTAACATATTTTTGAGTGGTTCGAATAGATAGGTACTTTATTTTGCCCATAACTGTACAAACCTGTTACCCGCGACTTCGTCCGTGTAGAATACGGTTTTCACTATTGAAAATACAAACTGAAATATAGATGCACAGAAAAAACAGAAAAATAAGACCATCACTGGGAATCGAACCCAGGTCCTCGGTAATCCGTACCGCGTGCTATACCGCTACACCACTGATGGTCAACGTACCGACACGAATTTCCCTATGCACCTCATATCTCAGCTGTGTTTCTTACTTAGTCACTTAAGCAGCGACGCTAGCGACATCTATGCCGTAAGCCCTCAAACTTTTTCGGCATTCCTTTGGAACTAACCGCTCACCCGGACAAGAGATATCGTTTCTAAGCAAATTCACTATCCCCGCTGGAACTATGAAATTTTCCGGGATAAAAACTATCCTATGTCCTTCCCCGGAACTCAAACTATCCGTATACCGAATTTCATATAAATCGGTTCTGCGGTTCAGACGTGATGAAGTAACAAACAAACAAACAGACTTACAAACTTTCGCATTTATTATATTAGTGGGATGGATGAACATTCGATCGAAAAACACAACCCTCCTTCAACCAGTCGGGTAAAAATGAAAAGCAAGCGGGCAATGTAAGCACATAGTAACTATAGTCGGAAAAGTGATCGCAGCACGGGAATCGAGAATCGGCGGACAGCCTGAATCGATACAGATAATGGCCGATTACTTAGAGCTGACAGCCCTACGGAATTACAGGGATGTCACCATTATAGTATCGATACTTTACAATGGCATGTAAAGTTTACATATACGTACTAATCGATATACGATAAAGCAACGCTCTGGAATTGAATCTAGTTATAGTAATAATAATTATATATTTATTTTAATAAGTAATCTTTATTTATTTTTGCTATAATTATGATGATGATCCGACTGATTTCAGCCATGGCGACCACTTTGCGTCCTAATTATTTATTTGGCGCTTATGTGCTCTAAGAAGATGGCTTACATATACATAGCCTATCTTAGCTGTGAAGTACGTCCGCATTGTCGGCACCTAAGCACACCGTCCACGTAATTATAATAAATGTAATACACCAAGCTTAGCTATGGCGTAGGTACGAAGCAAAATTTGTCTATATATTCTCGAAATTATATTCAAATTTTTAGTAACGGGAAGCCGTAAAAATAAATACATTAAGTGGGAAGTAATTTTTTTTCTGTACTTCGATGGTGTATTCCGTAGTATAATCCACGCGTAGGTATTTTGTTGTACAGAAATTGTAAAGAATTCTAATCTTCACTGGATAAAGTAGGTAGGTACAGTCAAGTGCAAATATATCGACACAGGCAAAGTTGCAAAAATATGTATACACGACTTTATGCACTTAACATTAAGGTCGTGTATACGTATTTTTGTAACTTTTCCCGTGTGGATATCTTTGCACCTGACTTTACAGCTTGGACCGTCTACCTCATAATCTTCAGTGCTAATTGGAAATCATTACATTGCATATATGTAGTGTTGTAGTGTAGGCGGGGTGACGCTGTTTTGTCACCAAATTAGTTTTAAATATTATTGATTATAAATATTTATGTTAGTCTGTAAGGTATTTATTGTATGGGCCAAGTTGCCCGAAATAAATGAATTTATTATTATTATTATAAAAAAAAACTGCCCGAACCGACTTAAAAAGCATTTATCTCGAAATAGTTTTCGATTTACTATATTCGATTGTCTCAAAAAATAGACAACCCCAGTCCAATTACGATACGAATACAGATCAAATATCGATATCGTTAACTTCGCCCATCACTAGCACATCTTGCAAAGCATTGTATTGATTTCGTGCCTATTTTTATTTGGTCGCCAGCCCACCTGGGGCGAGCAACCGACCAATTTAGGAAGCTATCTCTTTCCCCCCCAACTTCCTACAAACATGTCATTTCTAATCCAACCGGGTAATATTCGAGATGACACGTCATAGTATCTCCAGGGATTCAAGGGAAATTAGGGCGTATTGATACGTTATTTGGTGCGTACAAGGTTGAGAATTGCGTAGTATTGTTTACAAATTGAAAATAATATCTGTGAATGGATATGGGGAGGTTACTTTGAAGTAAAGGGGATGTTAGGAGTTTCATATGGATTTCTTTGTGTTATGAGCTATGTAAAGTGAGTCATGGTCAATAGTGTAGTAGGTATTCTAAGAAATCTAATTAGTCCCGTCTCAGTTGCCAAATTGATGGTGAAGGAAAACATTGTGAGGAAACCTGCATAAATCTGTGAAGCAATTCAATGGTGTGTGAAGTCCCTGATCCGTACTGGGCCCGTGTAGGAACTACGGTTGCAGCCCTCTTATTTTGAGTGGAGCCTGTATCCAGCAGTGTGACGTTTAAAGGTTGAGTGAGATGAGAGATTTTGAAAGTTTACATACCCTAGGTAATGTCACTCCGACAGTTTTCACGAATCTAATGATAACTAATATTATTATGTCGAAAACGAATTACCAAAGAATGAGATACATACATAGTTACATACGCTTGAAAACATTACCCTCCCTCACGCAGCCGGGTAAAGTACGTAGTTGATTTTTGCAACATCTCTTTTCTTCCTACGGACTGCCTCTATATTGGCACCCTACGAATATCGTGTACGTTTGCGCGGCTCTCAGGTTGCAAACCTTCGGATAACTTATAAATGTAATGAAAACGCTCCAAGGGTTGAACACCCCTGACATAATTAGATTAAATACCATACTCGTATCGTATTAAATAAACATAATCAATCTCCGTAGTTAATTGGCGTTCGACTTACTCCTAACTAAAGGGCCCCTCCCTTTCTCTCTGGTGGAAATATCTGAGCGGAGCGAGGCGAGGTAAGTGAAGCGTTTCTAATGATTCATGAAAAACAATTTCCTCGCAACACATCCTCGCCTCGCACATCACTGATGGAAGCGGAGCCTTTAGCCTTGTTCGGACTAGGCTAGTATTTTAGTCTAGTGGCGAGTAATTTAGTAGCTAAACTATTCGCTACTAAAACTCGTTCGCATTACAGTCGAGTAAAGCTCACAAGTCAGTGGTACTCTTCTTCACGTCAACTAATGAACTCTACTAAATCGACAGGTTCGGACTTGTTTAGCCGGACGCGTGGTGGGGGGTGCTACTCGCTACTAGACTACTAAAAAAAATAGAATAAAATGGATTGGCTCGACTAAATTACTTACTAATCCACTCGTTTAATTTTTTGGTGTTCAGACACGTTTAGCTACTAAATTACTCGCCACTAGACTAAAATACTAGCCTAGTCCGAACAAGGCTTTAGTTAGAAGTACAAAATTGTCTTTATCAACTAATTTGGTTCCTAATCCACCACAGAGCGCTGCTATAGCAAAATATCGCGACATTTAGGCCGCTCGCCCACTGCGACTTTTTGTCGTGCGTTCGCAAAAGCCTTGTTCGGACTAGGCTAGTATTTTAGTCTAGTGGCGAGTAATTTAGTAGCTAAACGTGTCTGAACACCAAAAAATTAGTCGAGTGGATTAGTAAGTAATTTAGTCGAGCCAATCCATTTTATTCTATTTTTTTTAGTAGTCTAGTAGCGAGTAGCACCCCCCACCACGCGTCCGTGCTCACTCGGCCGCCGGCTAAACAAGTCCGAACCTGTCGATTTAGTCGAGTTCATTAGTTGACGTGA
The DNA here is from genome assembly GCF_025370935.1 of Choristoneura fumiferana. Taxonomy (NCBI): domain Eukaryota; kingdom Metazoa; phylum Arthropoda; class Insecta; order Lepidoptera; family Tortricidae; genus Choristoneura; species Choristoneura fumiferana. The sequence continues at coordinate 14,696,536 of NC_133491.1, forward strand.
AAATGGTACCACTGACTTGTGAGCTTTACTCGACTGTAATGCGAACGATTTTTAGGCAGTAGCGAATAGTTTAGCTACTAAATTACTCGCCACTAGACTAAAATACTAGCGTAGTCCGAACAAGGCTTTATTCTATTTTTTTTAGTAGTCTAGTAGCGAGTAGCACCCCCCACCACGCGTCCGTGCTCACTCGGCCGCCGGCTAAACAAGTCCGAATCTGTCGATTTAGTCGAGTTCATTAGTTGACGTGAAGAAGAGTACCACTGACTTGTGAGCTTTACTCGACTGTAATGCGAACGATTTTTAGGCAGTAGCGAATAGTTTAGCTACTAAATTACTCGCCACTAGACTAAAATACTAGCCTAGTCCGAACAAGGCTTTAGTTAGAAGTACAAAATTGTCTATCAACTAATTTGGTTCCTAATCCACCACAGAGCGCTGCCATAGCCAAATATCGCGACATTTAGGCAGCTCGCCCACGGCGACTTTTGTCGCGCGTTCGCATAGATACAGTCGCGATGCGCTCGAAGCTGTGTACCCTCGCCCACATAACCACGATTCAGTCGCGATGCAAACGCGCCACTGTCGCGCTTCACCCACCCTCCCTCCGTTCTCTCCACGATGTCGTCCGAGACCGTCGCGCGTTTGTATCGATACAGTCGCGATGTAGACTACAGTTATTTGTGCAACAAGAGAGCAAAGTTGTTTTTTGTTGCGAGTGTTGATTTTGAATCCCGAGTAAGCGAAGGATTCTATAATTGAATCACGAGCGTTAGCGAGTGATTCTAGGTTAGAATCGTGAGATCAGCAAGGGATTGAAATACACGAGATGCAAAAAAACTTTGGTCTCGTGTGACACATACAATTTTTCACCTCAGCAGCGAGAACATAATTTAAATGTAACATAAGAATAAAACCACATATACCTACCTGTTTACAAATCAAACACAATTTTTTTAAATAGAATCCGATTATTATCAAATATAATAATTACATTTAAAACCCTAAAAATAGCTAGCTAGCTACAATACAAATCGCATACTCATAACATGCAATCTTAACTTCTTGTACTAATGTCACACTTATTTTTAATACTGCAAAAAGCCTCATCTCGGGGTAATTGAAAAGGTTGAACAATTAAACCTTTAAATATGATTTTTATTAAGATTTTTATTACATAAAGATAAATAGATTTGTTAAAAAATCATTCAATTTAACAAATAATAATTATACTGTAGAGGCAGTATACGGAATTCTTTTATAAAAAAAAAAACAAGAGAAGCGGCTTTCGTGCAACGAGGTTGCATACTTTATTAAAAGATCGGGAAAATTTTCATTTTGGAAATATTTCGATATATTTTTAATACCAAACATTTAATTTAAATTTGTAATCGACAAATTTGATCCTATCTCTTGCTTTTTTCGAGTTGAAGTGAAATGACAGATCGAAGTAAAGTTCAAATATTTGGAATTCAGTGAGTAGACCCAACACTGTAGGTACTCAGCATTTAAAAAAAATAATTAAAAAGTTACTTTGTGCGATTTTGCTCACTGATTTCTCATAGCAAAACCTGCCTGTTTGAGGTGCTGAGGTGAAAAGGCACTTGTCTCACCGCCGGCGAGGAAACGATTGGCTATCGACTATTTTCTCGCTCAAGAAACGAACAAAAGATATAAGATCCTGTGTGAGTAAAAGAGACACATATATTAATAGTTGATCGCTGGCTGTTCACACTGTCGGCGAGAACTCGCTCTTACATCTTTTGTCGCAGCGACAAGAGCTATAAAACTCGCTGAGCTATAGATACTCGCTCAGCGATGTCAGCTTGGCGGCCGCCCCGCACGAGCGAGTCGAGTGGAGCGAGTAATCGCCCGTCGCACGTGAACACTCGCTTACAGCCGAGCGACAAAACTACACTCGCTTCTCGCTGCTCGCCCACTCGTTTCTAGTTACTCGCTCTACTCGCTTCTCGCTCATCGTCGGCGGTGGGACAAGTGCCTAACGCGCGTTAGTAGCGATGCTGTCGAGCATTTACAAAACGCGCGACAGCATCGCTACAAAAAGTCGCCGTGGACGAAGGCCCTTACGTCACTCCACAAGCATCTTCTCAGTCAAGCAAGTACAGTGTTCTAAGCACACTCTTGCTTGACAGAGCGAAATATTTAGAAGAAAGAACTTAAGAAAACTTGTGAAATATTCATTCGTGTGCACAAGAAATACATTAGACTTACAATTTGCATTAGGCAAAGCAACCTTGAACTAGTGGATGAAGTATAGTAAATAGTTATAGCATTAATTTATTTGCTGAGAATGATGATGATAATACTGAATTATTAAGTTACAGAAATAAAAGAGTTACAAATAAAAATCGAAAGCAGTACGCCACAGATCAGCGCTCTAAAGCAGTCATTAACCCGCGCTGTTTGAGCAAAAATTTAGACAAAGCGAATAAAAAGGGGAAAGGACGAAAAAGGGTAAAAACCCGACCAATTAATTAAGGACAATTAGCCCTTCCTGATGCAACAAAAGGTGGAAAAACTCTTCCCATTAATTACTAGGGGGTGGAAAACGCTTTGTGAATCAAGGATAGACAAATGATTTATGTAGAGAGTTGTGTCTTGGTTTATCATGGTGTCAAAACAGCTTTGGTTCTAAGTTTGCAGCCTTTTTTAAACTACAGAATAAAAAAAAAGTTAGGTAGGGTCCTGGGTGAAGAAAAACTATTATAAACAGTCCGTCAATAGCTACAGTTAGATTATACGTACGTATTTTTAACCCCCGACGCAAAAAGAGGGGTGTTATAAGTTAGACCGCTATGTGTGTCTGTGCGTTTGTCTGTGGCACTGTAGCTCTTAAACGGGTGAACCGATTTGAATGCGGTTTGTTTATTTGAAACCAGGTTTTCTAGCGATGGTTCTTAGACATGTTTTATAAAAACAGGTTCAGCCGTTTTTGAGATATTGAACTTTGAAGTGACAATGTCGGGGGTTTTACAACTTTTTGTTGGTCAGGTTATGGTCGGAAAAGTTCGTATTTACGAGTATCTTCCTTCTTAAGCCTAGTTTAGACATGGTTAGATATCGTGCAAGTTGCATTACATTGCGGCGCTCGATTGACCACTACAAACTCGTTGGCTTTACGGCCCCGCAATGTAATGCAACTTGCACGATTGTTCTTGCAAGTCTAAACGTAGCTTCAGTAAGCTTGTTGACTAATCAACATATCTAAAGATTATTTAATTATATTAAAAAAATTTTTTAGCTATTTACTTATTGAATTTTTAATGACAAATATATTACTTTATTTAAAAAAACATAATAAAACATAATTAAATTATAGGTAGAAAATTTGGCCTAAATCGCTGTCATTGGCAAGGTGCCCAGAAGGCTGGCCGTATTTCCTCGTATTTTAAGATACAAATTATAACAGATATTATAGTAAACTAACCTAAACTAACACAGTATATACATCATAACTAAGATATCTAAATACGAACTTTTACTACAAAATACGATGGAAAAAATATTTAATAGATCTGTATTAGTTATAAAGGAAGG
>NC_133491.1:14700193-14763725 GCF_025370935.1 Choristoneura fumiferana
TAATTATATCAAATTTGTTATACCGATGATCATTAACACCCCGAGCTAGGAGACGATAGGCAGAGAAGGGAAACGATTCCCGCTAAAATCCTGAGACCGTATTGCCTAATAACGTTTCTGACGGTCGCGATCGTTATCAAATGACAGTTTGTATGCGAAATCTGTAATTGATTGCGATTGCGAGCGTCAGAACCGTTAGACAATACGGCCTCTGGTTCGTTCAACAGATCTGATCTTAATGCTGGCACTACTTGGCCGGCATATTCGCAGAAATTTTGCGTGTGTGAAAGTGATGCACTATATCGTTGCTAGCGTGAGTGACGGATATGTCATTAACGCAATGCGAATACGCAATACCAAGTGAAGTGCCACCATTAATTGCAATGTTGCTGGCATAATAGGAATCTTTGGATCAGCTTTCAGACTTATTGACAAGCATGTTGCAGATTTTTTCTTTGTTTTATTGACTGATCAAGTACTCTATTGCGTAAGTACTGTTGCAGTGTTACAATACAAATCCTACTTCTAAACTGGCCTCTACACTTCACTCTCTCGCCTGACGTTACGCGTCCTTTCATATTCCTTCACGCACATACTGTTGCACGAATCGCGCGCGCTGTATGCCGACAAACACACACGCTCGCTGTTGCGAGAGACGTTGGTGTTGCAGTGTGTGTTGCGATCGGTGTTGCGCGTGATGTAGGTGTTGCAATGTGTGTTGCAACGCGTGTTGCGGGGCTAGGGCAGTCTCTGCCGCCGGCGCAGGCGCTGCGGCAGTACACGCGCAGGACACTGCCGCGAACACTATACACACGCCGACGATCCCCACGAATGATATGCTGTGCCCGTACACCAGGCAGGAAAGAAGGATGGACACCGCCTGGAATTAATTAAATAAAGATTGGTTTTTGATCTTTTTTTTTATGGAATGCTGAAAGTTTCTCGATGGGGCTAAAGCATAAATGTCGCTGCCTAAGTGATTAAATAAGAAAGAAACAAGCTGAGATATGTGGTGCATATGAGAAATTTGTTTCTGTACTCCTGTCCAGTGGTGGTGTAGCGGTATAGCACGCAGCACGTAATGCTGAGGACCTGGGTTCGATTCCCAGCGCTGGTCTCTTTTTCTGGTTTTTCTGTGCATCTATGTTTCAGTTTGTATTTTCGATATGAATTAAATAGTAAATTACTGCAGAGGCTAGTAAGTAAGCCATCCTGGATGAGTAGACCAGGTGAGGCCATCAATGATACGAGAATGGCAATTACTGGTCGAAGTTTGTATAGTGCTTTTCTCAAAAATTATGATGATGGTGATGATAATTAAATGATTGTGATGATCATGATTATGATGATTTTTAGTGATGGTGATGATGATGTGATGATGATGGTTAATGGTAATAATAATGATGATGTTCTTTACACCATATTTACTGCTGACCTACCGACAACAGATTGCACCACGGTTGCAACATATGCCGACGACACGGCCTTACTTTCGACACATACGAATTCAACTACTGCATCTGAACACCTTCAACACCACATAGTCAAAATTGAGGAATGGCTGAAAACCTGGAGAATGCGCGCAAATCAAAGCAAGTCAACACACGTAACATTTACGCTTAGGAGAGGCACTTGCCCTCCAATTACAATCAACAATGAAGCAATTCCACAAGACGAACATGCGAAGTATCTGGGCATACACTTGGATCGAAGGCTGACATGGCAAAAACACATATGGGCGAAGTGGAAGCAGCTTGATTTTAAGCTGCGTAGTATGTACTGGTTAATAGGACGCCAATCGCAAATGAGCACTCACAGCAAATTGGCAGTGTACAAAACCATCTTGAAACCAATTTGGACCTACGGTATCCAGCTCTGGGGTCTGGGGTACAGCCAGTAATAGCAATATTGAGATACTGGAACGATTCCAAGCCAAAACCCTGAGATCCATTTTTAACATACCACAGTAGGTACATCAGTAACAAATTTATGTACCTAAAGCAGCCAACTGTCAAACAAGAGATCATGAAATACAGCATTAACTATCAGAAAAGACTTGCAAAACATAAAAATGAACTCGCCCTCGGACTGCGTGGAGACGGAAGTTTGCGATATAGGAGACTGAAGAGACATAGTGTCATAACACCACTGGATAGATTCAACAGGATGGTATGAGACACCCAGATGTGAAGTGTCTCACCAAGCTGTAGAACGAACAGATACAAGATATCGGACGAGTAGTGGCTTATTGTTGAGTTCAACAGATCGCCATGATGCAGCAAAACAAAAACAAAAAAAAATTATGATGATGATTGGTAGTGATGGTGACGATGATGATGATAATTATGACATGGACCTATGTCAAAATACTAGTTAAGCGCGGCCCGCGCGCTGTTTGTGACGGGTTCCAAACTTTTAAAGGAACCCGTTACTGTTCAGGAAGTAAATTTGAAATTTACTTCCTGGACAGTTCGAGATTACTTCCTGGACACTATAGCAGGTAGTCTCCAGGATGCGTTCTACGACGTTTTTGATGACGTAATGGCAACATTTCATATAATTTTTCGAGAAAACGTATTTTTTTATATTTTTAACACATATATTTTCGATAGTTGGCACCAAAAAATGGCGAGCGAGTACAACAATTTTAAAGGTTATTATTAAATTCTTTGTCCTTATTAATTAAGAACAACGCGCCAGCGCACGCTAGCTGTTTGTTTTCCGAATAAAATAAATAAATAATAAATGAATACGAGCGACCTGCCGCAGCGTCATGATGATGGTGAAGGCGACGGCGCCGAAGCGCGCGATGGTGCGGTAGATCAGCAGCTGGCCCGCCGCAGAGCTCAGCGACAGCAGCACCACGTCGCTCACGAACTGCCCGTGCTGGGAATTTCACCCACATCTTTAAGTCCAAATCATGAAAAACTTACAGGGGTTCCCACTACGTCCGATCTCACTCCGTGAAAATACGGTCCGGGGTTTTAAACCGGGACCAGCAGCGCGGAGCCCCCCCCTACCTGCAGCAGCTGCCAGCGTGGCTGCGCGGCGGGCTGCGCGGCGAGGGCGGCGGCGGCCAGCAGCGCGGAGCCCCCCCCCTCTGCAGCAGCTGCAGCGTGGCTGCGCGGCGGGCTGCGCGGCGAGGGCGGCGGGCGGCCAGCAGCGCGGAGCCCCCCCCCCCTACCTGCAGCAGCTTCTAGCGTGGAGCGCGGGGGCTGCGCGGCGAGGGCGGCGGCGGCCAGCAGCGCGGGAGCCCCCCCCTACCTGCAGCAGCTGCCAGCGGGGCTGCGCGGCGGGCTGCGCGGCGAGGGCGGCGGCGGCCAGCAGCGCGGAGCCCCCCCCCTACCTGCAGCAGCTTCTAGCGTGGCAGCGCGGCGGGCTGCGCGGCGAGGGCGGCGGCGGCCAGCAGCGCGGAGCCCCCCCTACCTGCAGCAGCTGCCAGCGGGCTGCGCGGCGGGCTGCGCGGCGAGGGCGGCGGCGGCCAGCAGCGGAGCCCCCCCCCTTACCTGCAGCAGCTGCCAGCGTGGCTGCGCGGCGGGCTGCGCGGCGAGGGCGGCGGCGGCCAGCAGCGCGGAGCCCCCCCCTTGCAGCAGCTGCCAGCGTGGCTGCGCGGCGGGCTGCGCGGCGAGGGCGGCGGCGGCCAGCAGCGCGGAGCCCCCCCCCTACCTGCAGCAGCTGCCAGCGTGGCTGCGCGGCGGGCTGCGCGGCGAGGGCGGCGGCGGCCAGCAGCGCGGAGCCCCCCCCCTGCAGCAGCAGCTGCCAGCGTGGCTGCGCGGCGGCTGCGCGGCGAGGGCGGCGGCGGCCAGCAGCGCGGAGCCCCCCCCCTACCTGCAGCATGCCAGCGTGGCTGCGCGGCGGGCTGCGCGGCGAGGGCGGCGGCGGCCAGCAGCGCGGAGCCCCCCCCCCTACCTGCAGCAGCTGCCAGCGTGGCTGCGCGGCGGGCTGCGCGGCGAGGGCGGCGGCGGCCAGCAGCGCGGAGCCCCCCCCCCTACCTGCAGCAGCTGCCAGCGTGGCTGCGCGGCGGGCTGCGCGCGAGGGCGGCGGCGGCCAGCAGCGCGGAGCCCCCCCCTACCTGCAGCAGCTGCCAGCGTGGCTGCGCGGCGGGCTGCGCGGCGAGGGCGGCGGCGGCCAGCAGCGCGGAGGCGAGGCTAACGCCGGCCACCATGTGCAGCGGCTGCACGCGCGTGCGCACGAACAGCCGCGCCTGCCACGACGCCGTGAAGCTGTCGCAGCACATGTACAGCGCCAGCAGCGCTATGCCCGACGCGAGCGACACCCTGCCCGCTGGAGGAACACACAAATACCTATTCATTCATTCATCAAAAACATATTAATTAACAAAAACATATTAATTAATGATATACTCAGAGGCACAAAATTTGGCCCACTACGTATATAATTTACTTACCTACCTGCATTTATTGCATACATATTTGAGTGCCAGATTTTTTGCCGCAAAAGCAAATCTATCTCTTCTTTCCCAGTAACAATTGGCGCAGTCGGTAGGATACGAACCTACACTCCTTATGGAAATCTAACTCCCAATCAAAAATGAAAATAAAGAGCAGCATCTCTGCAGAAACATTGTACCTGTGTAGTCATTCTTGCAGAGATGTATTTCAGCTAAATAGTCACCCTTGCGAAGACGTACTGTATCTGAGTAGTCATCCTTGCGGAGACGTACTGTATCTGAGTAGTCATCCTTGCGGAGACGTACTGTATCTGAGTAGTCATCCTTGCGGAGAAGTACTGTATCTGAGTAGTCATCCTTGCGGAGACGTACTGTATCTGAGTAGTCATCCTTGCGGAGACGTACTGTATCTGAGTAGTCACCCTTGCGAAGACGTACTGTATCTGAGTAGTCATTATTGCGGAGACGCATTCAGTAAGTAGTCATTCTTGCGAAGATGACATGTAGTATTTATTGTATCTGATTAGTCATTGTGGAGATGTCTTGTACCTGAGTAGTCATCCTTGCTGGTCAGCATAAAGAGCAGCATCCCGACGGAGATAAGCGCGGCCGTGACGTACTCGTACAGCTCGTACTTGTTGCCGGACACCGCCTTGCCCATCAACATAACCGGGATCACTTTGCACGACTTCGACAGCACCTGGCGAGTCAATTTACTATGTTGGATGTAGATTCAACTTTCAACTACTTAATTACAACGGCTGAGGACACTATCTTTAGTGACTTCATAATTCCAGGGTTAGTTGGAGATAAATGTTGAAAACATTTTTGGGACTTAAAATGACAAACGTCGGAAATATAATTTACTTAAGAGTTTATAAGTTACAATGTAGCTAACCAGGCAGGAGAGCCGTGGCGCGTTGATATTTAGGCGCGTACGCGAAAGGTGACTAAAGACCGAATGATGTCCATTAGCCGCTGATTCAGCCTGATTAACTCAGAACTGCTGATGCAGTGAATATCGTTAGTGTTGTTGCCACAAAAGTCCATGCCATGCCCGGTAGTCTGTACCGTACCCTGTTGTATAATAAGATGGATAAATCTCTTTTCGTAAAAGTAAACTAAGGGACTGAATTTGAGAGAGTGGGTACTATACATATAATTACCAACTACGAAATCCAGACTCCAGCAGCTCTGCAGGGTGGAAGGATTCGGGAAAGGCAAATCCACTTCGATAGATATATTTTAATTAATAAATGCCAGCGCTCAGTGGCAATAATGTATTGATATTATCTAAATCTACCTACTTTCAAGCGAAATGTAATTTCTTTTGAGATAGAAGGAAAAAAAAGGAAAAAGAGCGATGAAGAAGAGATCAATGAGATCAATGTAGACCAGTAAGAAAGGAAGGACAGCACACATTGAGTTATAAAAAACAGAGTAGACAAAAGGCGGTGTTATCAATTAAAACGATTTATTTCAACCAAACATTTAGCTATAGGAACTAATTCAAATACGTTACTTTAGGTGGTGGCGGACACGCATGGAAAGAAGAAACAAAAGTCAATGATATTAAAATAACTACATTTATTTTAAGTCTACACCATACGAACACTGCTTTGACAAAGAATCAGCGAGAAGTGTCAATGTATTAAAAATGTGGAAATAACGTAAGCAAAAAAAAAAACCAGCAAAGAAGACGGAAGACACAGTCACAGAAACCCACATTAGTTTACCACCCAAAAGCTGTCAGTTATTTTTTATTGGTAGAATAGTATAAAAGAAAGATTAGGTACAATAAAAAAAAACTAATACTATATTAAAATTAAATAAGCTAAAACTATAATAAATCTAAAAATGGACCCTGCGGCATGGTACCAAAGATGCTGGCAGCATTTCCCCGCTGGATCTCAAGACTGATGCGTTGAGCGAGGAAACTGCCAGCTCTTTAGTTCATATGAACCTCCACCTAGTGACGCTTGATTTGATTAATCTTTACATGACTATTTTATCGTTAGGACCCAGAGTTTTTTGTCATCGAGGACATCATTCATATTTACATGATGCTTCGTTTCATTGTCACTGTTTTTGAGCACCATAAAAATTCGAAAAAAAACAGCGGTTATGCAGGGCACACAATTGGAGTATGGCAAGACACAGCTCTCTCAGAATTCTGCAACCAATTCTGCAACAGGGTCTGCTGCTCCTTCATAAGTATGTTCAGGTGCCTCATCTCCTGGTCGATCTTCTTCAAATTTAACGTCGTTTGATCAATCTTCTTCTGAAGACCTTTTATTTCCATACCGACGTTTTGGTCCGCTATCTCAGGTCCCTTTTCACTTTTTAATGAATATTTATTCTTGTTAGAAACCTCTTGAATAGATTTATCCCTTTTTATATTATTCAACTGTGCCAACTCGAATGCCATCTTTATTATGACCGTAGGTAGTTGTTTCTCTCGAGGATTCAAGGGATTGACTGTTAATGTCACTTTACGAAATTAATGTCGTCCTATAGATGAATCTGCGAAGGCATCTTGGCAACCAGCGACTGAATGCGACCGTTTCTACGAGTAGAATCAGTTTAGTGTGACGAACAAGATTCGAAAGACCAGCAGTTTTCTTGAGATCTTGGATATCGTGAACTGCGATACCAAGGAACAGGTTCATGAGGCTAATTGTAATAAACATGAGGAACACGATACAAATGACTTGAGAGGACAGTTTGAAAATCAGTGGAGGATCATCGAACATCGGATCGGTAATAAGAATGTTCAAATTCAATTCACCTACCATCATAGACAACGCAGTAATAAATCCCATCAGAGGGTTTTTAAACATCTCTTCATTAGAGAACACTAAACAGAAACAAATGGTGAAGCCAAGTAAAAGACAAAGAGAAGCCATTAGCAGTTTCATGAACTCCTTTAACACCTTCTTTTATATGGCCACGTAGTAACCGAACATAGGCAGTTGACCCATTTTTAACATTAAGTTAGCCCAAGCTCCTAGTACAGCATACCCTCCGACATGGCTCTGCCAAGTGTAGTCCTCACGGACATTAAAAAGTGAAAATACGGACAACAGGACCAACCATTCCAAAATATTTTCAAAAGTAGTCAAATATTGCCAGGAACTTGAGTACCCAGTAATTCCAATCGACTTGCGAAGAATTTCAAAAACCGTGATAGCCATAAGCACCCATCGTTTGAATCCTATTGGTATGTCTCCTAAAAGCGACTGTTTTTGACAAAGTTCATTGGAAGCGCCATATTTTTGGGAATACTTTCCATCACAAGTCTTGCCAAACGCAGTTAGTAAATAAATTGATAGAAACGATACAAACAGGAAGCAAAAGATGAGTCTTGCCAAATAAAACTTTCTTATCTTTCCCCATTTCATAAACAGAAAGGCGGAGCAAAGCGGGTGTTGCAGAATATCTTTCTGACCCTCGTCTAACAAACAGTTCAAGTATATAATCTCGCGCGGGAACCTTAAGAGTGGCTCAAAATCAAATTCAATTTGTACTTCTTCTTTGCTCTCTGCACAATGACTGAATGATATTCCACAGTCATAGTTGTGTCTAAAAATGGAGATAGCTCTATCGTGAGAAATTGTTTTCACAATAATGTTCAATGCGGTGTGTCCTTTTTTCGATTTTGAAGTGACGTCGGCTCCTAGGAAGATGAGAGTTTCAATGCACGGAGTCAGACCCTCTATAGCCGCAATATGAAGCGACGAGTTCCCGTAGATGTCCTTTTTGTTCACATGTGCGCCCAAACACGACAGTACTTCGATAATGTCACACGCGTGCTCCGATCGGTTGACAGCAGCGTGCAGTGGCGTTCGATTATCACTATCCTCCGCGTTCGGATCAGCGTTGCCATATCTGAGTAACACTTCAACGCATTCCAAACTGGAGCTTCCAGCAGCAAGATGCAGTGCAGTAAGACCGCTGTCGTTCTTAATGTAAGTCTTAGCGCCTGCAGACAGAAGTAGCTTGACACATTCTGCGGAACCCCTTGCAGAGGCTAGGTGCAATGCTGTGCATTTTTTATCTTTCTGCTTTGCCACTTCGTTGACGGGTATCTTAGTTTCTTTTAACAAAAAAGCAAGACAGTGCTGTGCACCGGTTTCGGCCGCCAAATGCAAAACATTTAGGCCTCCAGATGTAGCTTATCCTGGATCGACTCCCTTTTTTATGAATAATTCCATGCATTGTACTGCGTCATGTCTCACTGCGCAGTGAACGAGATTTTCCTCACAACCAGCTCTTTGCACAACAGCATGTACCGAAGCACCGTAAGCAAATAAAATTTCAGCCACATCCAAAGAGTTCCCAAACGCAGCGCAGTGAAGGGGTGCAAAGTATTTTGGAGCACAATCTGGACTGGCACCCCGAGACAGTAGAAACATAGCTGCTTTCCCCGCATCGCTGAATGCAGCCATATGCAACGCAGTAAGGCCAATAGGCTCTGAGGAGTGTATATTAGCTCCGCAACTCAAAATGGTGGGCAAGAGTTCATCCCGGCCTAAAAATGCGGCCCACAGCAGCGTTAAATTAACGATGCCCTCCGGGGCGGAGCGAATGTGCTCCTCGATGTTATCAGCACTGATTAGTGCACATTCAATGTCATCGAAGAGCCTCGCAGCGCCTAAAGTGAAGGCACGCTCATACAAGTTTCTCCTCACAGATTCTTTGGTTAATTTAGCTTCGGGATCGGGCGCGAGCACATGGAAGCCCCGGTACACATATTCAGCAGGTGCTGTTCCGACAAACACGCGTTCATTCGCTATTCCCGGGTCACAAACGCCTTCGACCTTGTCGGTGTTTATGAGGTATTTATAGTTAGTGTGTAATGGGTAGTATTCATCGCGTATAGGGTTGGTTCTGGGGGTGAAGCAGGTGGCTAGCTGGGAGCGATAGGCCTGGGGCGAGGCAGACGAGGACGACCGAGCCATTTCGCGATAACCGGAATGGTCCGTGACCGACGCGCGACTGGCGCAGCTCCTGTACTGTTATCTCCAAACTCGTTTTGTTTTAATAATTATTATCATGCCATTCTTACATTTTGTGTGGTATAAATTTTAATTACCTAACTATAGTTATATAACATTGATGTAAACCAAAACATTCGACCGATTAGTGCCAAAGCAGTACCTACTATTGAAATTATTAACACGCACTCTAGATCCAAATGTCCTGGGTTGCAGTAAAATTTGTTTGCCGAAAGCGTGTAACACATCAAACAAGTAAAGTTGCGCAGATGGGAGAGGTAAAGAAAAGAAGAAAAGTTTTTTATGCAGTCCGGTTTTTGATATTTCTTTATTTACTTCTGGATGTATAGGTTTTATTTCCCCGGCAATTTATATGGAAACACCCTTTGAATGACTACATCTTTTGATTTCGTTGACTGCTTTAAGAGGTAGGTAGGGACCTGAGTATCTGATATTAATTTCAACTTTATACCTAGACGCATTCCTGAGAAACAGGGTCTTGACCGACGGACAGACAGACTGACGGACAACAAAGTGATCCTATAAGGGTTCCGTTTTATTCTATTAAGATACGAAAAACCCTAAAAATGTATCTAATAAAATTCGCGAGTTCTGGGATGACCCCGGACTGAAAGGTCAACTCAGTTAAACCAGTTAAACCAAACGGTAGATGAAACGCGACGTGCTCCGCCCACTACAACCTCCCAGGTTTCGGAGGGGATTGGCTGTGATAGACGGACAGACCGGCACGCGAATAAACTTATAAGAGTTCCGTTTTGGGGTTGGTTGCGGGGTAGGGACCCCAAAAGGAAAAAACTGAACTCTAACCTTCATACATTAGTTTGAAAAAAAAAAAACCTTTTTAATACAAGCATTTTTTGCTTACTGTGCTTTTTGTTGACTATACTTGTATTGTCACCCAAACTACATTTGCATACCAAATTTCAAGTCGATGCCATTAACCTTTGAAGAGTTCCGTCCTGCGGAGACGATCCTGGCCAGACTACCAGGATGTCACTACCAGATTATTGTATTGTCACGCAATTTACATAAGTATACCAAATTGCAAGTCAACTCAACTACTGGAAGTTGGTCGAATTTTACTTGCAAGATTTGATTACAGACAGACAGACAACGGGACGAGTAAAACTAAATAAAAGCTTGTAATTACAGGCAGTCCCCATACAAGAAATAAGTAAGACTTGTAGTTATCCATTCCTGACACAGGGCTGGTAGAAATTGAGAGATCAATCGACTGTGTAGCGCACTACACAGTACACACGGCGGCTTACGACCTTGATGACAGGCGTGGTCTGAAAAGGGGGGGGGGGGTCACAGGGGTTAAAGCTGCGTTAGCACATAGTTATAATTTCCATTAACATTTTCCATTGTGACACGAAAATTATCCATACAAATGTATGATTACTTTTCGTGTCACAATGGAAAAGTTAACAGAAATTCTAACTACTTGCTAACACAGCTTTAACGGTGTGCCACTTTTTGATCTTCACCTTAATATTAATATTGTATTTAAGTAATATTTATCTATATAAGAATCTTTATCCGTTGCCTATAGTATCCATAGTACAAGTTTTGCTTAGTTTGGGACTAGGTCAATTGGTGTCAAGTGTCCCATGCATGATATTTATTTATTAATAACAGTAGCGAAGCAGTAGTCTCGTGAAGCGGCAGTGCTTGCACTGGTGTGTTTCGGCGTGGAGAGTAATACAGCCGGTGAAATTACTGGCACTAGAGGTATAACGATCTTAGGCCTCTAGGTTGGCAACGCATCTGCAATACCCCTGGTGTTGCAGATGTTTATGGGCGGTGGTGATCTCTTACCATCAGGAGACCCACTTGCTCGTTTGCCATCAAGTCGAATAAAAAAAATATGTAGCGAACTAAACTTCACCCGCGGCTGCAAATCAACCGTTAGATTTACAAAAAAAAACTAAAATATCTTGGTAAAAACTATTGACAGATAAAAAACTTTCACAATCTGCGACACAGGAATTTATTATCTAGATAAACCTGTACAAGTCACATATACATTTCAACCTACACTACATTTGCGCGGCGATTGCTTTTTTTACACAACGATTTGTGAGTATCTTCTATAATTAAAGTTGTACCTACCGTAGTTGTATTCCGTAGGAATATCGGGATAAAAAGGTAATGTTATACCAGACGACCAGATATCTGCGTACCAAATTTTATTTCAGATCTGTTCAGCCTTTTTAGCGTGAAGATGTAACAAACATACACACACCCACCACGCACACACGCACGTACTCACAAACTTCCGCATTTATAATATTAGGAGGATTATAAGAACTTTAACACTCTTTTAATTAAAACTACAGTGAGACACAATAACTATTAAAATACGCGATAAAAAGGTCATAATGGGAAGGAGATAATTACAACATCAATAGCTGATTTGCCAAACAAAACGCAAGATAGACATTAGGTGGTCTTATCTTCTAAAGGCGATCTTTTAAACAAAACTACGTCACATTACGTATACAAACGAACTTATAAGTTAAAGTCGCGGAAAAAATAGACACACACACACACACACACACACAAACATCACGCCTGTATGCCCAAAAGGGGTAGGCAGAGCACACGAAACGTCACCGCTTCAGAGCCACAAAATGAGCAAAAAATCGGTCAAGTGCGAGTGCGAGCGACTCGCGCATGAAGGGAACCTATGGAGTGTATATTAGCTCCGCAATTAAATATGGAGGGCAAGAGTTCATCCCGGCCTAAAAAAGCGGCCCGCAGCAACGTTAAATTGACGACGCCATCCGGGGCGGAGCGAATATGCTCCTCGATGTTATCAGCACTGATCAGTCCACATTCCACGTCATCGAAGAGCCTCCCAGCGCCTAAAGTGAAGGCATGCTCACACAAGCTCCTTTTCAATGTTTCCTTGGTTAGTTTCGCTTCAGGATCCGGCGCGAGCACATCGAAGCCCTGGTACATATTCAGCGCATCTTCAACAGCTGCCGACGGTTCGACAAATAGGCATTCTTCAGCTTTTTCCGGTTCATGTACGCCTTTAAATACATCGAAACTTTTATATTTATTTATAAGTAGTGTGTAGTGGGCGCTTTTTATTACTTATAACTCCAGTTCTGGAGCTGAAGCTGTTGGTTAGCTGTGAGCAGTACGACGGTGACGGTGTCCAACCCATCTCGCGATAACCGGAATCGTCCATGGAAATGCGACTGGCGCATGGATGCTGGTAATGCACTGGATTCATATCTTTTATCTCGGTTTATTTTTATAATTATATTTATCACGCTAATTTATTAATTATTATGTTGTGCGATGATTTAACTGTAAAAAATTTTCACCGAAACATTCGATAATTTATTGGCAAAACAGCAAAATGAGAATACATAGGTAGATAAAGTTGTAGACGATAAGACGATAACACTTAAATTAATTAATTTCCCAAATGAAATTGTACAAAAAATATTGTTTTTTATATAAACTTAACAAATTTAATTGACATTAAAAATGCGATGGACATTAAGTATATATGAACAGTCAAACAAATTGAATCATGACCCATGGTGGAACCTATGTGCTACTAATGTCATGTTGACATTTCATACTTTTGTCAAGAAAATCATAGTGAAATTGAATATTAAAAGGTTCTATCCTGGTTCATGATTCGATTTATTCGACCGTACCTAAACGACAAATTAAAGAACATTACAGTACCCATCCAACGGTATAACATAACAGTATTGGATCCGGCTCGAAGGACCAATATTTAGGATTAAATAAGTAGGCACTGGTTTACCGTTGTAACATAAGTATAATCAAAATCATCTATTAAAAAAACCATAGACAACAAAAAAAGCTTTAAAAAATTATCATCGACAACGGTGCTTTTGACGGGGATTCCGTTAGTGGATGAGCTGACACAAACAATTCCTTAAGGGCGGTTTCAGCCTAGCGTTTCATTTGCGCGTATAGGCTCGTTTTTGGAAATCGCTTGTACGAGCGCACAGTCAACGTCATAAATAAGTGATCACTTTTCTACCTTGTCGCTTTCAGTCGTTGCATGATTTCGTATGGCTTTTCAAACATGACGTTAAAGTGACAAGGTACAAAAGTGATCACTTATTTACGATGTTGACTGTACAGGTGCGGCCTTGTTTTCTTCGAGCGTTGAGCACGCAGGAATGAGCGCGTACACTCGCGTACGGTTTAAAAGGTATAGTATCACTTCTTGTAAAAAGCAGCTAGTCTAAGTAGCAAGTGGTCTAAGAAGCAACAGACCAATTGCTAATTTGCTACTTAAGACCAACTGCTTTTTAGACGAAATGATACTATCCGCAAAAAAACGCTGAACCTTTTGCTAAGCCCCGGGAACCCGAGGCGGTGGATGGACAGTAGCGGCAAGTCGTTTGGAGCCGTGGGAATATCGTACAGCCCTAAAGCAATATATATAGCAAGAATACTGAATCACCTGCATGGGGAAGCTGACAAACTTGAGCGCCTCGTACTGGCACCACGCGCTGACGATGTTGCTGAGCGAACAGTACGAGAACTGGTGCAGCGGCACCGACAGCACCGGCGCCCGCAGCCACGCCAGCCGCCCCAGCGCCACCACGCACGCCAGCACACGGTTTATGAACACCAGCAGCTGCGAGTCGTTGAAGCGGACCGCGCTGCCGTCCGCCATTGTGTAGCTCTGGGGCACAGGGAGAATAGCTTTATGTTTCCGCCAGAGATGTGCGAGGCCAGGAGGCGTTGCGAAGAATGTGTTTCGAAAATACAAACTGAAATATAGATGCACAGAAAAACCAGAAAAATAAGACCTGCGCTGGGAATCGAACCCAGGTCCTCAGCATTCCGTGCCGCGGGCTATACCGCTACACCACCACTGGAAAGGAGTACAGACACGAATTTCTCCTATGCACCACATATCTCAGCTTGTTTGTTTCTTATTTAGTCACTTAAGCAGCGACACTAGCGACATCTATGCTGTAGCCCTCATCGAGAAACTTTCAGCACTCCATTGGAACTAACCGCTCACTCGGACAAGAGATGTCGTTATTAAGCAATCAAATTCAGATTGGTTTTGGAAACAAAATTAGGAGTTGAAATAAAAAATACAAAAAGACTCCAAAAACCAATCTTAAGGAATGTGTTTGTCATTATCATGAACCAATAGAAACGGTTCATTTACTTATCTTCGCACAGCACTATCACCATCATCATCATCATCGTCCGGAAGACGTCCACTGCTGGACAAAGGCCTCCCCCTTAGAACGCCACAATGAACGACAACTCGCCACTTGTTTCCCGCAACTCCCACGATGTCGTCAGTCCAGTGGTGGGAGGCCTACCAACGCTTCGTTTTCAAGCTCAAAGTACTCAAACATACAAACACACACTTTCGCATTTATAATATTGCAGTACGGATTTATTTAAGACCCACTCGATAAGAAAGGAACGCGTTGTTCGTACCTACGTCACATTCTTCTCTAATAGCAGCCCCCATACAAGCTAAGCAGCCAACTCCTCAACCACGGCTGCTCTCGCTGGCTCACTGCGTCCTTTACTAACCCACTCAGCAAGACAGAGACGCACTGCTCGTACCTGCGTCATAATCTTCTCCTGCAACAGCCCCCACACGAGATAGGCCGCCATGAGCCCGCTGAAGCAGAAGGCGAGCTCAGCGGCCTCCCGGCGCGGGGACTCCTCCACCGCCGGCCCCTCCGACGTCGGCAGGCGCTCGCTGACCGGACCGAATACAGCGAACATCACGCGGGAGAATGTGCTTGATGTGCCTGGGGAAGGATGTGGGCCAATGAGGGCTATCGCGTATGAATTCGCCGCTAGAGGCGCTAGTGTAGCGTGAGGTCTCCGAAATGTCAAATCTCATAGTTTTTGAGTGAGCTACGCGGGTTTATTTATAATTAGAATAATTTTGTGAATATTTTGCAATATCTGAAATTAATTATGGCAAATATGCGTTCTGGGGCAATGAATGTCTGTGTTTTGAGACAGTTTTGTCTTTCGGAAACCTTTGTCCTCCCTTTTTCCGAACAAAACGGGGACTATGGAACACTGTGGCATGCTCGATATTTTTATGGTACGGTTTTAAGGTGTATTAAATATGATTTTAATCTTAACTTTGTTTTCACGCCCGTAATAACAGACTTTGAAAGCCATACTTAAAAACCTCACGCAACAGTGCGCCATCTAGTGAGACAAAAAACGATAGCCCTCATTCGCCGCTAAAGGCGCTAGAGGTCTCCGAAACGTCAAATGTCACTGTTTTTGGGTGGGGTGACACTCTTTCCCGGCCCGGATAACACCGACATGGAAATACCGGCCCTGTTTTTTGTGTACACGCGCATAGAAACTGACAGGAGCTTCTATGGGCGTGTACACGAAAAACAGGGTCGGTATTTCCATCCCGGTATTATCCGGGCCGGGAAAGAGTGTCACCCTTTGGGTGAGCTACGCGGGTTTATTTATAACTACTAGCTGTTAACCGCGGCCTCGCCCCCGTTGTAATTTTTCTAAATTTTCTTCCAAAAAACTTTCTCCTGGTAATAACGAACGCAAAAAAAAAGAATTAGCGAAATCGGTCCAGCCGCTCCCGAGTTTTGAAAGAAAGAAAGAAACAAACAAACAAAGAAAATACATTTATTCACAACACAAGCAAGACACAACAATAGTATTAAGTACAAATAGACAACATGTAGAAAGAAGTATGCGTCATTGCGGTTGTGAATCGAACACTGGCTCAGCATAATGCTGAAGCGTTAATAATAAGCACCCCAGCGCTGATTTTCAGCCAGCACCGTTGGTGACCCTCGGACCGCTACAAAGATATACTACACAGTTTTATTACTATACATAAGACTACATAAATAGATAATTTGTAAACTATGAAACATATTATTTATTTTATGGCTTTGAAACACACGCTTTTGCGCTTAACAACACATTTTACGATTAATTTTTGTTATGTAGATTTTTATTATGATTGTAATAAATAATTTTGTGAATATGTTGCAATAGGTTACCTGAAATTAAATTATGGCAAATATGGGACATTCATTGCCCCGTAAGCTATTGCTCATTCAGAGAGGATACCTGTGCTCTGCAGAAGAACATAAAAGCCGGTGTGATAATGAAATTCAAATGTATCATTATTAAAATGTGCAAGGACTAACCGATTTTGTCGAAGTAGTTGGAGCGTTGTAAGTACTTGTAGACCAGCAGTGCGGGCAGCAGTATGGTCCCGTACCCCGACAGGTTTAGCAGCAGCCGGAACATCCTGCATACCAATCAATCAATCAGGCCTATGTCTATTCCAGTTTGGAATTTCCTGACGAATTTTGGCATGTTACCTGTGCACATTGTCTTGATAATCGTTTGCATGTCATAAAACAACAATGCCAATAGACGTGTCCGTCAACTTGAAAGTTCCACTTTAGCGACATTATTCATTTGAAAGGAACTTGTTTAAAAATTGTTAAACTGCTTATTATTTGGCTGTAGTCAAGGGCAAAGATATTGACACGGCCAAAATTGCAAAAATATGTATACACAGTCTTGTTAAGTGCATAAAGTCGTGTATACATATTTTTGTAACTTTGGCCGTGTCAATATCTTTGCACTTGACTGTACCAGCTGGGTATTACATAATTGGATAGCTCAGCTGTTAGAAAACCTGACTATGATGCTTGGGGTCCCTGGTTTGATTAACGGTCAGGACTTCAGGACCGATTTTTGTATTAAAAATATTAAAATTAATGTTTATTATAGAGTCCTGGGTTTTTAATTAAGATGTCCCTTAATTGATCTGGAATGTTTCAACAGATGGTTGCGTTTGTTTAATTAAACACCAATGTTGATCTACTTTGAAAAATCTTGAATCTCAAATCAACCACAACATTGACCCTTGAATTGTTCATAAATTACCCTCAGAAAAATTGTAGATTTAAATACAAGCTTATTTAAAAGTAGTGACAATATGTTCTTTTGGCTTATTTAACTCTGATTATGCCCTTTTTATAACAAACTTTATATGTTCTTGATACTGCTCTTATCTACTGTTGTTGCACTACCTGCTAAAATTTATTCCTTACTTCTGTCCATTGTAAAGGTTGCCTGGAGGAGATCGCTCTGAAGCGATAAGGCCGCCTAGTGCTTACCTTAGAAAATCTCTATGTATATACATGTGTTTTCTGTACTTATATTTGTTGGTGTGCAATAAAGAGTTATTGTATTGCATTGCATTGTAAGTCTGTCTCACATTATTTTCATAATAAGGAAAGCTTAAAATTCCATTTTACAGACTGGCTGTGTCCCAGTACATACCAGGAGTACTCCAGTGCAGACAGTGCCCCCGCCTCGTCATAGGCCACGAGAATGTCCCGGTACAGTCTTGTAGCCAGAAACGCCAGCACGGTACTCGACACCCACAGAGATCTGTTTAACGTAAACATTTTAATGGAAAGGAGTAAAAAAATAATCTTGGAATTTATTTGAATTAAATTAAGATAAGACACATTAAAATAAAACAAATTTCAGCTGGAAGGGCAAATAATAAATTATAAAACGCAACAAAACTGACTTGTACTGTCTGTTATAATTTAATTTAATTGAAACATTTTTTTTTTCAGTCAGGTGCTAGTTGTTAAGTAAACAAACTTGTAGCATCAATTTGTCTAGTGAATACAATTTGTTGTTAACATAAAGAGAAAGTTTCAAAGAAAGCCATAGCCAACACTGACTTTACTTAGAAAAAAAATTGGTTTTCCAATTAAACAACAAACTGTAATCCACTGCGACATGCCACCTAGTCTTGTGTAATCACATACTGGCGATTCTTTACAGTACTTAATTTACTTTTTTCGTGAAATAAACGCACATACACGCAAACTAAATAGAGCTGAAATTGCAAGCTAAATTTAAGTGAACAATGCAATGATAATGAACGTAAGAAGCATAAAACTGCCGGCAACAAACAAACAGCGTGCCTACCTAAAGCCACATAAACAAGATCCTATCAAAGCCAACTTAAGTATCCACTAAAATTACTACAAACCTCTGAAAACACAATTTAACTTACATTATCACTGTTTTCGAACCCATTTTCAGTTATATAAACGTAACTACTATTAAAATTAGATCTAGAGATAATACTGATTACAAACACATGGGTCGATTTCGAATTAATCGGAATTATTGACCCATTTTCAAGTAAAATAAATATTTTTTCCTGAAATCGGCTATCGTCGGCGGACTCGGTGTGACAATGACATTAATCTAGGTTTATCAATGTCTACAACGTAGGTGACATTCGTTTCATTTTACGCCAATTTGTTAATTTCGTAAAACAAAGTTTAATTTGAGCAAAATAAAATATTATCCAAATCAAATACGATATGAAGATTATTTAAAGAGATTATTGTTTTTTTTAAAGTATGAAGAAGTTATTCTGCAAAATTGTTCAAAATCGTGAACTTTTCAATGTTTTCAATTTACTTGTACGACGACAAACGGAACATTTTTAATTCGTGAAAATAGCTTGAAGAATGACAGTTATTGCTTTTAATTTCAATTGACATTAGGATTGGCCTGGATACTAGAGCTTTTAGGTGAACTTTTTCATTGGATTTGAATCATAAAAATTTGATATAAATCATAATCATCCATCATACTGACAAACTTTTACAATATGAACTTCTTCCATCAGTTACACATCATGCAAGATGTCTATGACCAAAAGAAATAAGTAACACAAAAATATGTCATTGCAATTTGTAAAACTGTCCTTTTTGTAATAATTATTCCTTCGAATTTGTTTTTAAATTAGTAATTTAATTTATAGTATTTATGGAAGTTAATAGTGCTAGCAAACATGTTGTGGGTTGAGGTGGGCATGTTTCTTGTGGAGTTTTTGGCGGCGTTGTGTGCGGTTGCGGTGTGCGGACCGTGCTTCCTCGCTTGTGCCCGTCGTTTGGTAATAAATTATATTAATCGGGATTATGAACCACTTATTTTATATCCTTAGGGGTCCAATGCTCCATGAATTCACAGTTGAACAACTATGCTTTACAAACTGGGAATGTAAAACTCCGGTTTTCACTTTGTAAGTTTTTGCAGGTGTCTGCGCCATTTTATTTTTAATCACAGATAAAAAGTACCTACCTTGTGGTAAGCATCGAGTTTGTGAAAATGCTTAATTAGCCATAAATCCAAGTGTTACACTGGTTTTATTGGTTAATAACTTTTATTTTGCAATTGCACTTAAACAATGAATTTTTACATAAAAATAAAAATAAAAAACGTATAAAATTAACTAAAACGGGCTTCCTCTTCCAAAGGCAGCGCAGCGCGGGGCATTGTGCCTAAGACGCTAGCGGCGTTGCCTCGTTGCACTGCAAGGCTCAGTCTTTGGGCGAAGAAAAAGCCTGCTCTTTGGTCGCCAGATATGCCGATTAGTTTGTCCGACACTTCTTTCATAATTTTTTTTGTGTCGGACGACCAAGGCCCAAAGGTTTCGACCGCAAGTGCCTGGTTTTATTTACTAGTTAGGTAATAAGTAGAATTACTTAGGTACCACGATACTCTTCCAGCTAGATGAATTAGGTAGGTATTTTGTTTTCTGACGTTAATTAGTATTTTAGGAGAGTTAGAAAAAACTGCTAACAGTCGCCTTTTTTTCTTGTAATGAGCCAGACACTTCTTACACTGCCAAGTATCAACGTTGTTATACCTACCTACCTAATAGGATTTCATACCTACCTCAAAGGGAAGGGGGCCCTATTTCATCATTCTGACAGGGCGACTACCTAGGTACTACTTTCATATAAAAGAGCAATGTTGAAAATACGCGTATGTTTGTCTTAGCCACGAAACACTATAATTTTGTAGCGCAAACCTGACACAGTTCTAATCTCAGTCAAGATTTACCGACAAATCTACTAATGCATGTCGACTAGGAAAAGTTGGTACCTTATTCCTGTTTCACAACATAATTATCGTAAAATTTTGATGCAAATATTGATTATCATTCAACAATACTCAACATGTCGGTGTCGAGTAAAAGCTAATAAAGCCTTTTTATGCTTTTATTTAAGTAGGTACTTAATGTATTTTTAAGGAAGTTGGGTTTTTGAAGTTATGACTTTTTATCGAGGTATTTTTAATATAATTATACGTTTAAACCTATAAGAATAACATAATTGAGAAATCCGCTCCGCTTGCGCATAAGACAAAGAAAAGGGCATAAGACTACAGTTGTTAGAGCGCCACGCTACTGCCGATAAAACGCGCTTCTCGTGCCCCAGCGAGCCTCTTGATAAGCAGCGTTCGCAAGTCACCAACATTAGGTACGTCACGTTGGTGGAATAGGGCCATGGCAGATGCATCGGGCCGAAGTTGTATTCTCACGCCACTCTGTTCCCTGTGCACTCTGCAGGTGCTGGGCGACGAGCTCCTCTCGCGAGGAGGGCCGTCCGTGCGCGAGGCGGAGGTGCTGGGCTGCGACGAGCCCGCCTGCCCCTACTATAAGAAGAACGTGCGATACCTCATGATGCCCGTCCGCAGGAGAACTTGCTCCTCGCCCACGCGATAGCTTCACGGTTGTTCGTTAGTTTGGTACAAATATACATAATGTTTATAGTCTTTAAGATGTTTTCTTTGTAGACATACACATTTATGTATACGTATGAGCGGAGTAGTTAGCGCGCGCATTCCCTTCTATCAAAGCACGTAGTCAACCGATTTGATTGGGTGCCTGCATGCCACGACTACCACCGAACTTAGTTATAGTTTTTACTTTTGCATTTTTTGCATCAATAAGCGATATCGTAAATTTCACGTAGGCAGTGAAAAAAACTGATAACTATCTCACTGTTCGTATGTAGGTAATATTATTATGTTAGTTAAGAAATCTAATTACGCTAAAATGTAGGTGAATGCAGTAAATAAGCCAGGTTTTTCCCGGGAGTCGTCACACGTCAGTCGTCAGACTCATCAGGTAATGTAAATAAAACCCACTTTCGAGAACTACTTAGGTACTTTATTTTTATAGCGTATCTTGTATACGATGTGTGGTGATCTGGTGATGAGGACGACGATCGGAAGGTCGTCGGCAACTGCAGGATACGACGGCAAGTGACATCGTCGCCACTTTCCGAATGTATTCCATAAATAATCATTGAAGTCAGTAGTACCAAGTACTGTTGTCTGTGTTTTGCCGCTGCTGCAGTTTTCGGTCTTATTTGCGGACTTATAGTTTTAACAATTGTTTAGATTTGATTTAAAATAGATTTAGAAGGGGCCATTCAGTAAGCGAACTCAAGTTGCAGAAATTGCAAGCCTTCAAGCCTTTGGCGATGGCTCTAAAATAATGCGATGTAAAAATGAACACTAGCTGGCGCGGGTGCAGATAAAATCAGTCGTACAGTCACCAGCATTAATGTCTTTTTTTTATTCGACTGGATAGCAAACGAGCAACCTCCTCTCCCAAGGTCTCCTAATGGTAAGAGATCACCACCGCCCATAAACATCTGCAACACCAGGGGTATTTGATTATCTGCCACAATGGAGCGTGCAAAAATATCTGAGACGTCCTTCCGGCCCCAGAAATAGAGTATTAGATATTTATGCACGCTTATTGTGTCAGATATTAGTGCTTTTAGCTACTCTTCACTTCACTGGCAATGTCTATAGTTCGGTTGCGCACTGGGGTGGAAGAGATGATGAGATGATTAATATTATTTAATATCACGCATGTATTTTATAGAAAAGTTCAGATGGTGGGCTAACTAGGCGGGAGTCGGGGCACGTTGGTAGGCACGTGGCAAGTAAGGTGGTTGTGTACCGACTGGCGTCCGTTGGCCGCGGGCCCCGCGTGGTTAGCTAAAATGCTGATCACACAATATGTGGCAGGGGTGTCGCCACAGTGCTGGTGACTGTCCTTATGCGATGCGCAGTTAGCGCTGCTCATTATATTTTTTAATGGGCGTCCACCCGCTCTCTGTGCAAACCGCGTCACCTAGCATAGGCCCTTTAAGTATTTAAATTCAAGATGGCTGAATACATGGTTATCAAAATCAGATTTGACAACGAAATGGACGCAATATTAAACTTTTTGATCAGCGTAAGCGTGCAATTGCCTCTTGTTTTTAACCCCCGACGTAAAAAGAGAGATGTTATAAGCTTGACCGCTATGTGCGTCTGTGTGTCTGTCTCTGGCACCGTAGCTCTTAAACGGGTGAACCAATTTGAATGCTTTTTTTTATTTGAAAGCAGGTTTTAGCGATGGTTCTTAGGCATGTTTTGTCAAAATCGGTTCAGCCGTTTTTCAGATATTGAACTTTGAAGAGACAATGTCCAGGTTTTCCAACTTTTAGGTTAGATTAGGTTATTATTTTCCGTGTAATGAAATCAATGGAAGAAATATTCCAGTTTCATTTAATGATGCTTTGTATATCGCAGGACATTCACATAGTTTCCTCTAGGCTTAGATAATTCTAGGTTTCAAAAGTCAGTCAACGTCCAGCGGCTGTTGGCCAATATCCTCGTAGTCGATATGTATGCGCGGGTCGCGGCGGTAGGTCTGGCGCACGCCGCGCCCATCGCCGACGCCCGCGCCGCTCGCGACCAACCCCTGCGCACCGTTCATGCCGAAACCGCTGAACAGTTGGAGTTTGATCTAAGGGAAATAAATCGATGATGTATTTTAAATGCGATACAGTACGATTAATTGGAGTTAACACTTGACAGATGGGCGTGCCTTCAGTCAATTTTCAACTTTGACGTCATACAAATAAAATCTGTATACCAAAAATTGCTTTATTTGTATGACGTCAAAGTTGAAAATTGACTGAAGGCAAGCCCATCTGTCAAGTGTTAACTCGAATTAATCACACTGTAAGTCTAGTTTGTGCGCGTGTATAATAGACAAGACAGATTTGGTTGTCGTTTGGCATGTATCTGTAGCTGACTCTTTCGATAAGGCTACTTTTTATCATATTTCCAGTATTTAACGTTAAAAAGATCACGATGTATGTAATTTTTCGTAATTCCCACGGGAATTTTGTTTGTTACTCCTTCAACAGCTAGACGCATTTAGATGAAATTTGGTATGTAGGTATGTAAATAGCTGGACGTCTGGAATAACACACAGGTTACTTTGTATATCAGAGGGGTCGGGTAAAAATCTCGAATGTAATTTTTGAAAATTCTTATGGGAATTTATTAAATAAAATCTGGGAATTTCAATTCAACTGATGGAATGGTTTACTTGTGCGAAGCCACGGGTAAACACTATAGTTAGCAATAATCTGTTGTTAGTAGATTGTTGTGGAGACCGGCAGATCGGATGTTACAGTGCCGGTTTTAGCACTTCCAGCGCCCTGGGCGAGATTTCCACGGCGCCCCCAACCCCAACTTTTGGGAATTCCCCAGAAGGTATAGGCTTCTGGCGCCCCCAAAGCCACTACTTCATAGTTGTTTGTGCCAATAAAAAATAAATATTTGAATTTGAATTTGAAGACGCCCACCAACGAGATGGCGGATGACATAAAACTTTATTGTCTAACGCACTTGTAATGACAATCGTTTTCACCACTTCTTTCTGCCACACGGCTAAGACGAGGGTAGAAAGAGACGGTGAATAAGATCGCGAACTGATGTGCATTAGACCTTTTAAACAAGATCCTTATGTCGCTTAATATGTCGCTAAAGTCGAACTTTCAAGTTGACCTTGCGTAGGGAAAATGAGCGAGCACCCATAAGGCTGACATGATCACCTGGAGTGTTCAAAACCTCAACAAAAACAGGAAAAAAAATGATTATCAACTTTAGGGTGGTAGACCACACATTTGGCTGATGGTACAACAATGTATGTCCTAAAGCTGATATAATGATGCTGATGTTAATGGCGTGCATTGAATAGACAGCAGTGTAGGCAGTGCCTACGAGGTGCCTACCCTGGGGGGATGGCGGCGCGGTGCTGCGGCGCAAACACAGTATTGACCTAATGCACGACTAGGTATGCGGGATTTACACTCTCGCCTCGTGCCTTGTCTCGTATCTCGGCCCGCGGCTCGCTTGATCGATGGTATAAACTCTCGTGGCGAGTTCAGGTGATTGAGCTTACAACCTGCGCAGCACAAGGTTCAAACTCGAATGAAGCGAGAGCGATAATGTAAACACCAAGCTCATCAAATTCAAACATCATTCTGAGCGGAGGCCTGTGCCCAGTGGGACGTATATAAGCTGGAATGATGATGATGGTATAGTGAGTGGTACCTACCCCTTGCACGACGCAGCGCCGGCGCACCAGCAGCAGGATGACCGCGAGCACGGCCGCCAAAGCGTGGAACGCCCTCATGCTGCCCGCTTCCTGCCACACAATGACTATACTTAATGTCTAGACACAATGTGCCCAAGTTACGCGACCGAGATTAATCGGACGTAGCGCGAAACTGCTGCTGCTGGCGATTTTATGGCGGCGGTCCGCGGCGGCTCGCGGGCGCGCGTGTATGCATACAAACTTCAATTCTCGTCTCGCCTTGCCTCGTCTCGTCTCGCCGGTGGAAAATCATCATTAGAATCCGTCCAGACGGCGCGTTTTGCGCGCGAGGGCATTCGCGCGTAGACTCTCGCGCGTTCCCGAGGTAATAGTGCTACAATAAGTACACCCCGTCTAGACCCTCTTGCTATATGGGAGCGCGCGAGAGCATCTAAACGCACTGCACTGTTGTCTTATATTCCGCCCTTCGACTGATTGTCACATGACACACTATAAATGTGAACATTACGCGAAAAAAGGCGACCTGATTAGGCCGTCCGGCCAGATCGTCTCCACAGGACGGAACTCTTCAATGGTTAATGGCATCAACTTGAAATTTGGTATGCAAACGTAGCTTGGGTGACAATGCAAGTAGTCGACAAAAGTACAGTCAAGAAATAAGCTTGTATTAAAAATGTTTTTTTTATCAAAACTTATTTTTAACTCGTTAGGATTGTGACCCCGCAATATATTGCTACGGGAATAATGTTAACAGGGTTTAACTGTTCACTAATTTGTCGCATGAAACACAATAAATGCACATGAAATTCGTCGTGATTACTGATCTGGTAGTTCGGCTACTCCGCAACAGATGGCGGCACTAACATTACCTACACACTTGCTACACACTAACCAATGTATGTCATCATAATCATCACAATAATATCACTCACTGCTAAGCAGTGGCCTTCTCTCTAATAAGAGCGGCTTGAGCCGTAGCTCTCACGCAGACCCAGTGTGAATTGGGATCTTCGCACACATCTTTGAATTTTTTTGCACATAAATTCCGGAAAGCCTGGAAATGCGAGCCCGCGCTTGAACCCACGACCAGATGCTTACCAGGCCGCAGGTCAAACGACTAAGCTACCACGGCTGTTTACTATGTAGACAAGAAAATAAAGACGCGATTTAGTAGATAATAAAAAGTAAAGTAAATAGATAATTAGCTAATTACCAAACAAACACCTCAACACTGGCTGCTGTTGGTCGAACGCTGCATAAAAAGTTACATTATTTTGAGAGCTTTTGTTGAATTTTTGCTTAATTTTTAGTTTATTGTGGCATATCTGTGGCGCTGTCGAATGTCACGTAATAGTTTTATTTTTCACAGCTCGGCCGAGCGCGTATGTCCAATGAGAATGCAAAAATGTAATTGTCAAAAAAGCTTGTATACTTAAGGGCTTTCCGGCGGCGAATGCACTAGTCCCAAAACGCACTATTAGCCAATACACTCTAATTTCNTGTGGCCGGCGTCAGCCTCGCCTCCGCGCTGCTGGCCGCCGCCGCCCTCGCCGCCGCAGCCCGCGCGCAGCCACGCTGGCAGCTGCTGCAGGTAGGGGGGGGGGGCTCGCGCTGCTGGCCGCCGCCGCCCTCGCCGCGCAGCCCGCCGCCGCAGCCACGCTGGCAGCTGCTGCAGGTAGGGGGGGGGGGGGGGCTCCGCGCTGCTGGCCGCCGCCGCCCTCGCCGCGCAGCCCGCCGCGCAGCCACGCTGGCAGCTGCTGCAGTAGGGGGGGGGGGGGCTCCGCGCTGCTGGCCGCCGCCGCCCTCGCCGCGCAGCCCGCCGCGCAGCCCCGCTGGCAGCTGCTGCAGGTAGGGGGGGGGGGGCTCCGCGCTGCTGGCCGCCGCCGCCCTCGCCGCGCAGCCCGCGCGCAGCCCGCTGGCAGCTGCTGCAGGTAGGGGGGAGGGGGGGCTCCGCGCTGCTGGCCGCCGCCGCCCTCGCCGCGCAGCCCGCCGCGCAGCCCGCTGGCAGCTGCTGCAGGTAGGGGGGGGGGGGGGGGCTCCGCGCTGCTGGCCGCCGCCGCCCTCGCCGCGCAGCCCGCCGCGCAGCCCCGCTGGCAGCTGCTGCAGGTAGGGGGGGGGGGGGGCTCCGCGCTGCTGGCCGCCGCCGCCCTCGCCGCGCAGCCCGCCGCGCAGCCACGCTGGCAGCTGCTGCAGGTAGGGGGGGGGGGCTCCGCGCTGCTGGCCGCCGCCGCCCTCGCCGCGCAGCCCGCCGCGCAGCCACGCTGGCAGCTGCTGCAGGTAGGGGGGGGGGCTCCGCGCTGCTGGCCGCCGCCGCCCTCGCCGCGCAGCCCGCCGCGCAGCCCGCTGGCAGCTGCTGCAGGTTAGGGGGGGGGCTCCGCGCTGCTGGCCGCCGCCCGCCCTCGCCGCGCAGCCCGCCGCGCAGCCCCGCTGGCAGCTGCTGCAGGTAGGGGGGGGGGGGGCTCCGCGCTGCTGGCCGCCGCCGCCCTCGCCGCGCAGCACGCTCGCAGCATCCACTGCGTTTTTCTTCCGGTCTTCAGTTTATTAATACATACAAATAAAAGGCACCAGCTATTCTCCATCTGCACCTTTTGTTCGCAACAACTAAATAGTAGAACAGCTTTTGAATAAGATTCACTTTACAAGATTCGTCCACACTGTAAACACTGTAAATTATACGTAATTTTACTTTACCTCCGGTCCCGGTTTAAACCCCGGACCGTATTTTCACGGAGTGAGATCGGACGTAGTGGAAGGTTTTTCATGATTAGGGACTTAAAGATGTGGGTGAATGTTCCCAGCACGGGCAGTTCGTGAGCGACGTGGTGCTGCTGTCGCTGAGCTCTGCGGCGGGCCAGCTGCTGATCTACCGCACCATCGCGCGCTTCGGCGCCGTCGCCTTCACCATCATCATGACGCTGCGGCAGGTCGCTCGCATTCATTTACAGCCTTATTCATAAAAAGTTAGAGCCTCCTTGAAGGCTCCTTGAAGGCCCGATGCTAAAAAAACGTGATTCATAAACGTCTGTTAGCGCTAATCAGTCGATCAAGGCTCTGCTAAAGTTAGAGGACCGTAGACCCTCCTTTATCTCCCTGCTAAGTCACAAAATGGCCGCCACAAGTTTGAACAGCTGACTTTGACAAGAGCAAAAAACCATACCGAAGATATTTATAGTGAAGGCAGAGCTACGCAAAGATTAAAAAAAAAAACTGGGAATTTATTTTCAGGAATTTGTATTTAAAATCCTCTAAATTAGCAACAATAAATTAACAATAAATATGAAAAAAAAATTAGGATGATTAACATAATTATGGCTTTTTGCACAACATAAACATGCGATCGGAAATGGCGGGAAAACAAACAATTCGCTTTTTATTTTTTTTCCTGCTAATTTGCTGTCACTGCTGTCATTTTTTTTTTTAATTATCGATTAGGCCATTTTTTGTCTTTCATTTGTCAAGGTGGCCAACATAACGCGTCTAATCCGTCTATCAGCAGCTCAACAACTAGCAGACTGCTAGCGAGTGTTTATGAATCATACTTCTTGACAACCGTCTATTAAGCTTAATCAGTCTGTTAAGTAACAGACCGATCAAACCTCAATTAAGGTTTTTTTTATGAATTAAGGCTGTTATTATTTATTTATTTATTCGGAAAAACAAACAGCTAGCGTGCGCTGGCGCGTGGTTCTTAATTAATAAGGACAAAGAATTTAATAATAACCTTTGAAATTGTTGTACTCGCTCGCCATTTTTTGGTGCCAACTATCGAAAATATATGTGTTAAAAATATAAAAAAATACGTTTTCTCGAAAAATTATATGAAATGTTGCCATTACGTCATCAAAAACGTCGTAGAACGCATCCTGGAGACTACCTGCTATAGTGTCCAGGAAGTAATCTCGAACTGTCCAGGAAGTAAATTTCAAATTTACTTCCTGAACAGTAACGGGTTCCTTTAAAAGTTTGGAACCCGTCACAAACAGCGCGCGGGCCGCGCTTAACTAGTATTTTGACATAGGTCCATGTCATCATTATCATCAAGATTGGTTTTTTGGAATCTTTTTTATTGTTTATTTCAATTCCAAATTTTTACCGGATGACCGTAAAAGTAAAAATTTGGAATTGAAATTAAAAATACAAAAATATTCCAAAAAACCAATCTTAATTTGATTACTTAGTAACGATATCTCTTGTCCGGGTGAGCGGTTAGTTCCAATGGAGTGCCGAAAAGCTTCTCGATGAGGGCTACGGCATAGATGTCGCTAGCGACACTGCTTAAGTGACTAAGTAAGAAACAAACAAGCTGAGATATGAGGTGCATAGGGGAAATTCGTGTCGGTACCGTTGACCATCAGTGGTGTAGCGGTATAGCACGCGGTACGGATTACCGAGGACCTGGGTTCGATTCCCAGCGATGGTCTTATTTTTCTGTTTTTTCTGTGCATCTATATTTCAGTTTGTATTTTCAATCATTATCATCATCATCGTCACCATCACTACTAATCATCATCATCATCATTTTTTTGTTTTTGTTTTGCTGCATCATGGCGATCTGTTGAACCGATATCTTGTATCTGTTCGTGTTCTACAGCTTGGTGAGACACTTCACATCTGGGTGTCTCATACCATCCTGTTGAATCTATCCAGTAGTGTTCATCATAATTTTTGAGAAAAGCACTATACAAACTTCGACCAGTAATTGCCATTCTCGTATCATTGATGGCCTCACCTGGTCTACTCATCCAGGATGGCTTACTTACTAGCCTCTGCAGTAATTTACTATTTAATTCATATCGAAAATACAAACTGAAACATAGATGCACAGAAAAACCAGAAAAAGAGACCAGCGCTGGGAATCGAACCCAGGTCCTCAGCATTACGTGCTGCGTGCTATATTGCTACACAACCACTGGACAGGAGTACAGAAACAAAATTCTCATATGCACCACATATCTCAGCTTGTTTCTTTCTTATTTAGTCACTTAAGCAGCGACATCTATGCTTTAGCCCTCATCGAGAAACTTTCAGCATTCCATAAAAAAAGATCAAAAACCAATCTTTATTTAATTAATTCCAGGCGGTGTCCATCCTTCTCTCCTGCCTGGTGTACGGGCACAGCATATCATTCGTGGGGATCGTCGGCGTGTGTATAGTGTTCGCGGCAGTGTTCCTGCGCGTGTACTGCCGGCAGCGCCTGCGCCGGCGGCAGAGACTGCCCTAGCCCCGCAACACGCGTTGCAACACACATTGCAACACCTACATCACGCGCAACACCGATCGCAACACACACTGCAACACCAACGTCTCTCGCAACAGCGAGCGTGTGTGTTTGTCGGCATACAGCGCGCGCGATTCGTGCAACAGTATGTGCGTGAAGGAATATGAAAGGACGCGTAACGTCAGGCGAGAGAGTGAAGTGTAGAGGCCAGTTTAGAAGTAGGATTTGTATTGTAACACTGCAACAGTACTTACGCAATAGAGTACTTGATCAGTCAATAAAACAAAGAAAAAATCTGCAACATGCTTGTCAATGTCTGAAAGCTGATCCAAAGATTCCTATTATGCCAGCAACATTGCAATTAATGGTGGCACTTCACTTGGTATTGCGTATTCGCATTGCGTTAATGACATATCCGTCACTCACGCTAGCAACGATATAGTGCATCTCTGATTCAATTTGTAGCATTCGAACATGGCGGATGTAGACGATATCTAATTTTGGTATTTCTGCTTCTTTGGCTAGTTGAAGTATAATTTTGATAGTGTTTTATGCGGCGATTAACCTTAACAGTGAACAGTGATCACAAAATTCTATATTGCTCTCGTGTCTGACATTTTTTAATGCGCAAGTGGTCTCCGCGTGGTTTCTGGAATTTTGCTATCAAGTTGCAAAAACTACAATCACCGTACAACATGCATAAGAAGAATATATTTATCTTTAATTTAACTGACATTGGCCCAAGCCTTATGGCCGCCATTAAGAGGAATAAATAAAATAAAATAGTGCATCTCTTTCACACACGCAAATATTTCTGCGAATATGCCAAGTGAAGTGCCAGCATTAAGATCAGATCTGTTGAACGAACCAGGGGCCGTATTGTCTAACGGTTCTGACGCTCGTGATCGCAATCAAATTACAGATTTCGCATACAAACTGTCATTTGATAACGATCGCGACCGTCAGAAACGTTATTAGGCAATACGGTCTCAGGATTCTTAGCGGGAATCGTTTCCCTTCTCTGCCTATCGTCGGTCCTAGCTCCGGGGGTGTGTAATGATCATCGGTATAACAACATTTGATATAATTATATTAAATATATTGACCCGGATAACTCACGTCTTAAATCGAGTTTAGCTCGTCATGTTTCGGGCTAATCCGTAGCCCTTCGTCTTCGGCTCAGCGGCTGCTGCAACACGCCGCCGCTCTGCTCGCGCGACTACCCGACGAAACTGACACCGGCACACAACTACCCGCGTTTTCATCATCATTACAACTGTCAAATGTAGGGTAGCACACAACACTAACAACATCGCTCTGTAAAGGTACGGTCACACACACCGATGACATAAGACGTGATGATTTAAGACGTGAGTTATCCGGGTCAATATATTTAATATGAGTGAGTCTCTCGGTAGTTTCATGTTCAAAATTTGATATAATTTCAAAGGATATAACAACATTTGATATAATTTGAAAGGATAGGAGCTTCACAGAACTTTTTTTATAAAATAAACTTAAACTAACCTAATCCAAAGTACATCAAATTGAATTAATAACAATAGAAATAAGTTTGGTTTTTAAGATAAATTACATTATATCAATTGTTGTTATATTCTTCGTTTCGCACCGCCTAGCTCCTTGGACAAATCAAGGTACGAAAATACGGAATCGCAGTGATGTGCCGTAAACTTAACAATATAATATAGAATATCCTGTTTAGTCCCGACATTTGAAACTTTCCTTAACATTGTTTACTGGAACACAAATCTCACAAAAAATAATTGGTTCAAAATATATAAGTTATTTTTGCCAGGGAGAAATTTGCTCATTTTAAATGTGCGAAAATCGATCGCAGATATCTGTCAAAACTAAATATGGTTGTGTTATTCTAAATTTTATTATTTTATTGTTATCTTAATTTCAAGTGCTGTAAGAAATAATTTAATTCTTACTTTATAAGTGTTTCAAAGTTTGTTCCTAAAACATAAGGAGGTGATTGGGTTCTGGCTGATTACCGCCGTAAATAAAAAAAAAAAAACTGTGGCTAACTAAAAATACATTATCTCATACATTGCTCGTTGTTTAAAGCGAAATCGTCAAACACATACATACATTTACACACATACATTTAGATTCAAAATTCTAATGAAAAACCTTTACTACATTAGGTCGCAGGTGAGCAAAGTAATTGTTTTACTTCATTACATACTTACATTTTTCATACAAATATCTGCCCCAATCGGGGATAGAACCCGGGACCTTGAGCTTCGTAGTCAGGTTCTCTAACCACAGAGCTATCCGGTCGTCCAAGTTAGTTGTATTAATACAATACAAATAGAAAATTCTTTATTTCATAAAGTAAACGTACATTTACAATATAAATAAATATCACGGGACAATTCACACCAATTGACCTAGTCCCAAAGTAAGCTTAGCAAAGCTTGTGTTATGGGTACTAAGCAACGGATAAATATAATTATATAGATAGATACATACTTAAATACATATTAAACACCCAAGACCCGAGAACAAACATTCGTATTTTTCATACAAATATCTGCGCCGACACGGGAATCGAACCCGGGACCTCAAGCTTCAGTCAGGTTCTCTAACCACTAGGCCGTCTGGTCTGTCTGGTATATGAAGCCTCCCGGTAAGCAAAATTGAACGCCTGTTGTAAAGGTTTTTCATCAGAATTTTCATTCTAAATGTATGTGTGTAAATGTATGTATGTATGTGTTTGACGATTTTGCTTTAAACATCAAGCAATGTATGAGCTTTTTAGTTAGCCACAAAGTAACGCCTGATTCAATAAATTATTTAAGTAGGTATGTATCAATCCATTTATCTATTTAAGTATCCGTTACCTAGTATCCATAGTACAAGCATTTCTTACTCTTCGGGACTAGGTCAATTTGTGTCAAGTACTCGTGTCCGGTGATTAAAAAAAAAAAACTTAACCATTTGCCACATATCGGATTATTTTTAAACATAATTATTAAGTAGTAAAAAAAGAAACGAACATTGTCAATTATTTGTTGCTTTTTCCCTTTCGTCGTTGCACGCGTCTCTTTCATACCGCTCCGTTTAGAGCAGTACAACTGATAAACATGCTGTAGAATGGCTTAAAATTCAAAGCTCGTTCGAGGATACTGGTTTTATCCTGCAAGTGACAATACTTAATATAAGTTAATATGAATTTTATTTTATTGGTTCCTTTATTTATATTAAAATAGGTACTGATGTGGAGGCTATTATTAAATTGTTCTTTTTATCGCATTGCCGATCTATTATTACTTTTCAATGATTTAAAACTACAATTTTGCTAATTATAATAACTTTGTGCATAAACAAAATATTATATATACAATGTATATTTTACATTACAACAAAAAGTAAACGAGTAGGGCAAAATCGGTAAGCTCCAGTTCGCGGAGCTCCTATTTCGTGTGATTGACGCCTATCACTTACACGGGGCGTAATTATGTAAAAGTAAGCATTTCGATCGTTATAAAAAATGGTATTATTCCATTTTAATATTGTGACAAAAGTTATTATGCTAAATGAGTGTTACCGTGGATTGTTTAAACTTCGCCTTCTGGTAAGCCTGATTTGATTTAGAGTCGAGAACTTAGCACCCGTACAAGTTTTTAAACTTTTGTCTATAGTATGCATTATTACAGTTAGAGGGGTTAGACGACCGGATGGCCTAGTGGTTAGAGAACCTGACTACGAAGCTTGAGGTCCCGGGTTCGATTCCGTGTCGGGGCAGATTTTGTATGAAAAATACGAATGTTTGTTCCGGGTCTTGGTGTTTATTATGTATTTAAGTATGTATCTATCAATCCGTTGCTTAGTACACAAGCTTTGCTAAGCTTACTTTGGGACTAGGTCAATTGGTGTGAATTGTCGTGATATTTATTTATTTATTTATTTAAAAGTTCATACCTATACAGATGCTAAGTTATCGACTCTAAACGAAATCGGGCAATGTTCAAAGTTGAAGCAGTTTACGGTATGTAATTTCAACGTTATGCTTTTTAACAGTTATGTACTTTGTTGTTATACAAATACTGTTTAAGTTGATTGAACAGCACCCGCTAAATTAGAATAAATCACTATACTGTTTGCAAAAAATATTGACATAATGAATGACAGATATAAACTTATCGCAAAGGTTATTATTAAAGTTCCATACCAAAACGTTGCCGACGTAACTAATGCTCTGCTGTTTGCTTGTCGGGTGCGGTATCTTTTGAAGCACAAACCGTAAAAATATCTTTGTATACAAGTAATAAAAATCGTAATGTTTTTTTCTGCTTTGGTACGGAACCCTTTGAGCAAGTGTTACTCGCAACTGACTGGTTTTTTAGACAGGCCAGAAAATTAGGAAGTAAGTACAATCAATTGTAGCAAAATGTATGTAAACATGTTAATTGTAAGTAAAAAAACAATGTGCAATGAAAATGTTGTCTTATTTCGTAAACCATGGTTTTACCCACAAAGTAGGTTTAATCAAAGCTATGATTATGACTAGTCCTGAGAGTTGCGGACAACCGGTGGATGCAAGTGGCGAGTTGTCGTTCATAGCGGCGTTCAAAGGGGAGGCCTTTGTTCAGCAGTGGACGTCTTTCCGGCTGATGATGATGATGATGGGAAAAGTCCCTGTCAACATAGTATCCAAAGTGTATAAGAACTGTCAACGCATTAACTGCCACCTGACTTCCACAGGTGCCACCGACGCACATGTGCGTTCACAATGTATGAATAATTATGACAGCGGCACTGGGCGAAGTTCCGAAAACGCATATGTGCGCCGGTGGCAGTGAATGCGTTACGCATAGGTAACCTAGTTTTAGCGACTTTGGCACTTACTGTAAAAATCTAGGTTTAGTCGCTAATCTGTTTCTGGCTGGACAGTTCAGTACATTTTTAGGGTTCCGGGGCCAAAATGGCAAAAACGGAACCCTTATAGTTTCGCCATCTCAGTCTGTCTGTCTGACTGTCCGTCCGCGGCTTTGCTCAGGGACTATCAATGCTAGAAAGCGGCAATTTTTTTTATATATATGTATAGACGTAAAGTGGGAGTGTTTTTTTTTCTCATCCAACCCTAACCCTATAGTGTGGAATATCGTTGGATAGGTATTTTAACCATTAGGGGTTTGCTAAGACGATTTTCGATTCAGTGATGTGTTTGCGAAATATTCAACTTTAAAGTGCAAATTTTCAATAAATTCGAGCATCCCCCTCCCCTCTAAAATCTAAACAAGTGGGTGGAAAAATTTGAAAAAATCAGGATAACGGCTAAGTTTGCTTGAGAATTATTAGTAGTTTATGAGTAAATACCAGCCTAAGGTATAAAATCTAAACTTGGAAGATTCCGTATAAAATACGAACTCCTTAGAAAAATATTACTTAATTTTTTCGTAATGGCTACGGAACCCTATTTTGGGCGTGTCCGACACGCTCTTGGCCGGTTTTATATTTAACTAGGTACTTAACTGAAATTAGCACTGAATACTCCGCCCAGCTTTGTGTGAAGCTCCCAACCCACACTAGGCCCGTGTGGGTACTCTGAGAGTTCTCTGCTCTGCAGGCGGTAGTAGGTAGTAAGTATATGCCGAGATGATGGTGACAAGTTGACAACCTTTCAGGCATCTAAGCCAGCTATGCTATCTTCCAAGTTCAGACTTCGCTTCTTAGGGCGGTTTCTGACTAGCGTGTTATTTGCGCGTAGGTCTACCTACGCGCTCATTCCTCCGTGTTCAACGCTTGAAAGCAAATCACCTTCACTCACAGCGTCAGAGGGACGGCAAGATAAGAAGTTCGAATTTTGCACTTCGTAGGGCTATACGCGCGTACGTGCGTTTTTTAAAACGAACTTAAGCAAATAAAACGCGTCTTAAGCCGCCCTAAGGCTGCGTTTCCACCAAAGACGTGCGACGAAAGTGTTCTTAACCGACTTCAAAAAAAGGAGGAGGCATCAATTTCGTCGCAACGAAAGTGTTCTTAAGCGACTTCAAAAAAAGGAGGAGGCTATCAATTCGGTTGGATCTTTTTTTATGTTTGTGTAGGTACCTCAGAACTCCGTCATTTAAGAACAGATTTCAAAAATTTTTTTTCGTTCGTCTAGGAATGCTTTTAATTAGGTTGGGACTTAATTGAAAGCATCAAATTAGGATCTGATAATTGGATCCCAAGGAAATCGAGGGAACTCTTCAAATGTTGTAGGGACGCCAATAGTAATTTCGAAATATAGTAGTAACTCGTGCATTTGCTCTTGAAAATCATCATTTGATGAAGTGAAACTTATGATGAAAACCACATTTGACCAACCGAGCGACTCGACTACTCAATAACAAGTACCTCACGGGTTGAATTTCAATGACTCAAACACAGTTGCTAAGCAATTTAAGCTTATCGTAATGCAAAATTATGGTGAAATGGAACAGGTGACGAAGCACCAGGACTCCTCAATAATGAACGTCTCTGTATCGAAAAAAACAATTTTTCGTAAAAGGTGACGAGCAGTTGACATTAAACTATTGTATCTTTAGATCTTTTACACTAAAAAGCGTGAAAAAAAAATTATAACCAAAAATTTAACCGACTACAAAAACAATGAAAATAATTTCTCCCAGTCTGAAGTCGGTGCCTCAGCACGAGCCAGCAGGAGTGATTGAAGCCCAATATACGCGTATAGTATGTAGGTGAGGTAGACGACTATAGGTCCACTCCTGCTGGCTCGTGTGAGGCACCGACTTCAGACTGGTAGAAAATTATTTTCATTGTTTTTTTTGTCGATTTAATTTTTTGTTATATTTTTTTTTTCATGAACCAACTTCATGTACCTATCTATCCTCGCACAGCACCGCTCTAGTGGAAACAGCCAAGCGGAGCGAGGCGAGGTAAATGAAGAGTTCCTAATGTTCATGAAGAACACATTTCTCGCACTTGTCTGGTTGAAACCCAGCTTAAACATGGCCTAAACGAAGTAAATAGATAGTTAATATTTCTGTTTTCTGCGACACTTCCCATCACAAAGGTCGAAACAGTCTATGCTCAAAACGCCTGACAGAAGAAACCTTAAGACTAACTGTGTCAACTTCAATTCGACATTTTCTCAAGCTTATTTTACAAAATTATCTACAGAGGCCCAGGATGTTCTGGCTCTCTAATCCGTGCAACGTGAACAGCTACTATGAGTTCGTGGCTTTCCAGCAGTCCAGCAACAAGTAGATAGCTAGACACTGGTAAGACACTAATTATGCTTCTTTAGACCCAAGGAATGAGAAAAAATAGGTTATTATGCTCACAAACCATCAGAAAACCTCCTGCCAACGCAGCGGCATTTCACCAATACACGCTTTGTTCTTTTTGACTTTGGTTCTCATTATGAAAGCATGCTTGCCACCAGGACCGGCCTTAGCCAGCTAGGCGCCCCGGGCGAGTCATACCTTTCGCGTTTTTTTAGAAACGACAAGCGATAAAATGACAGGTCGTATTTATTTGCTAGACAGAATACTTACCTACTCATACTCACTGCTACGAGATAAGTCTGTAAAAGTTAGTATATAACTCAGGTATATAATAGGTACTTACCGACGCTGGGTTTAGTTTTCCTTTAGAAGAAAGTTAAGTGGTTTTGAGCTGGCGAGCAAACTTCAATTTAAATCAGCTCTTAGGAACCATGGCGTCGATTTTAGATGTAAAAACTGCATAACACAATATATGTGAAAGTAACTAAAATTATCCTAATCCTCGCTAGGCACGCGTGGGAACTACGGCCCAAGCCCTCTCATCTTGAGAGGAGGCCTGTGCCCAGTAGTGGGACGTATACACGCCGGGACGATGACGATCTAAAATTAGCAGGAAAATTAAAAAAAAAACTAATTATAGAATATGAAAAGTATCTCTTCCATGCTGGTTACTTTGTAGCCATCGGCCAATGGTTTGGGATATCTTGCTCGATTGATCAGAATAAGAGGCCTCAAGGCTTCAAAGGGGACATCACGATATCCGTCAGATAAGTTTTTGGTCAGATGCGGTTTAGGTTCGAACGTTGCCGTCAGTTACTATTATGTAGGTGTTAACGGCCAGTTGTTTAGCTTAGCTTAGCGCGTCTCTCCTCTACTTTTTTGGTCAGATTTTTTTTCGTTCATCTTTTTTTGTTTTGTGTTTTGTTTTCTTAATTTGGTCAGATTTTTTTTCGTTCATCTTTTTATTATTTTTGTTGTTTATTTAAAACTTCTTGTTTCTAAAAACAAGTCTAGCAATAAAGCTGGCTAAAGGTCACTCACGTAAATATCAGTATTATAGTGGAGGTATGCCTGACAAGTTTCAAACCAATCTCAGGTTCTTTGTCAAGGTCTTGAACGGATAGTCAGCCATGAACTCGGTCATTGCATTACAATACCTAATTTGTCAATGTCTGACGGTAGGTAGTTGTAATTCAAAAATCGTTGGATTATTTGCAGTAATTCCTATCACCTTTAATGGAACCACTGCGTTTTTTTCACTCTAGGTCCGTTAGAAGTGTTAACGGAACTACAGAGAATTCCGAATAGGTCCAAAGCCCCATCTGATCAAAAATCTGACGGAAGTCGTGACATCCCCGGGGCGTTCCGGCAGCGCGGGATGCTGGTGCAGATAGTGCTGACGGCGCTGACGGCGACGGTGCTGGCGCCGTGCGTGCTGCAGCGGGCGTGCCCGACGCGTGCGCCGCGGCCGCCGTCCAGCGTGTGCATGCACCGCTTCGAAGGCCCGCCGTACGCGTCGCTTTGTCCCCGCAGCATGGCGCTGATGTTGGTCCAGATCGCGGCGACGCTCCTGGCGGCTGTGCTGCTGGCGCCCTGCGTGCTCCAACGCGTGTGCCCGCGCCGCCCGCCGCGCCCGCCCGCCGGCGTCTGCATGCATCGCTTCAAGAAACCGAAGTACACTCTTAAAAATCTACGAATTAGGGTAAGCCCGCACTCCGAATCGGCGTC
The DNA here is from genome assembly GCF_025370935.1 of Choristoneura fumiferana. Taxonomy (NCBI): domain Eukaryota; kingdom Metazoa; phylum Arthropoda; class Insecta; order Lepidoptera; family Tortricidae; genus Choristoneura; species Choristoneura fumiferana. The sequence continues at coordinate 14,739,129 of NC_133491.1, forward strand.
GCGCGACTTTTCACCGGCAGTCTCTTGGCATCCGCTTTGAATCTGAATCTGATGTGGACAACGAATAGTTTCTTGTGGTTTTTGCTAGTTCTTCACCCAGTTTTCAGCTTAGAACGAGATATTTAATTCTGCAGCGATACAGATTGGGTACCTACTTTGAGGAATTATACTCAAGCGAGGAGCTTTCGCAGTGCGGGGTAAGCCTTAAGGATTCACTACACTGAAACTCAAAATACGATAGCGCTGTGTCACTAAGTGCCATACGTTTCATTTCATAGACGTGATTCCACGCGACGAATTTTCGTCATGTTTTTTGCTACGCATTCTTCTTGGCAACGATGGTCTTTCCGAAAGTAAAAATCCTTCTGCAGCCTATTAAAAAAAAACTTTTGATTTGATTACCACACAACGAATGGAGTCACTGCATCACCGCTAATTGTTGAGTTTCGGTGTGGTTAATTGAATCTATTTCAGAGCCAGGGAAGTAAGGAGCAGAGAGGCCAAACATTGAAATCTCTTAACCTCTAGTATGCTTATTTTCTTTTCAACTTGGTGCACTGCCGAATTTATTACTAGATGCTCCCTCAAAGCTTTCTTACTGAATGGCCTTATCTAGCGACCTTTGGCGGCAGCCATCGGTATTCCGGTGGTTTAAAACCGTCGGTGCATTTTGTACAAAAACTTGCAAATCATTTTGAAGAACCTTTTCCGTACATTCCTTTATTCTATCATTCAGATATCCATATACTTGGAAGCTTACATAGATATATAAAAAAGGGAGCACCAAAGTTCGCTTAGTCTGCGATACTTCATACCGTATAATTTTTGTCCAAATCATCGTTTGTCATATTTTTTTCCCCATTGAAACCTTACAGTTTTCTGACATTTTTAAATGGTCATCCTAGAAAACTATAGGTTTTGGTTATATTGGTTTGTCTTATAACAATTCTGATCAATTATTGGATTCAGAGAAAAAAGAGTTATGACAAACGATCGTTATGACAAACATTACATTCGGACTTTCAATAAGTATGCGAGTCGATATGGACCCATAAAAAAAATACAGTTTCCTTATTCTAAATTTTTATTTCAATATTTCCTAAAAAATTAAGCGTTAGGATGATTTATGTATTACCAAGTATGATACATCACCTAACTATGCTTCAATGTTTCAGACCCGGCGAATCTTGACCAACCAACTAAAAGTCAAACCCCAATTGAATATACTACCAGCTATCACGGCCACACAATGAAAATGAACAAATTTAAAGAAGAATGCATACAGAAAAATCAATCAGCCATACGTAAGTAAATCGGTGTTGCTTTAGCAGCAGTGTTTCTGATTAAATCAAAACAAAATAAAACAGCCTAGATGCATAATGTTAGTTTTTTTTAAAGAAAATCGTTTTGGAAAAATTTGGCTGGGTGAACCGAAGTGGTCGGTTCAAAATAATTTGAACTACATTAGTCAGATTTATTGACAGAAACCGTTTCTGTGATGTATCGTGGATGAATCAAGCTATCGGCAGACTGCAGTCTTGTTTTTAAAATACCTCCTGCTCTATGTAACTGATCAAACTCATACTTAGATAGGTACGCCTGAAACGTAGAAATTATTTATTAGCAGTAGGTATAAAAATAATCGAAAATGTGACGAAAGTAGACAAGCAATTGACAGACCACATCACTCGAAGAAGAAATACCGCAGCGAAAAAGGCGACCACGAAACAGAAGACACGCGTTGGCAGCTCCATCAGGTAGATCGACGATCGAGAGCGGCCAACCGGTGAGAGCAGGTGGCGAGTTATCGTTCATTGTGCCGTTTTAAGTTAGACTCCCTGTCCACTAGAGCGGAGCGAGAAAGTAATGGGGAGCCAGTGGCGTAGCTAGGTAAAACCAAAGGCCCCGGGGCAAAAAATATGGGGAAGTCGACGTACTCCAGATTTGTCGTTTATAGTTTGTAAGTCAGAGTCCAGGGGACCCCTGAGCTTGGAGGCCCCGGGGCACTGCCCCGTCTAGCCCTCCGGTAACTACGCCACTGTGCGGAGCGGAGTTGCTTAGACGCGGAGCTAGATAGTGGAGCGGATAGCGAGAAAGCTAAACAAAGTAAAAGTTTTTCCATTCGCGGAGCTTTCCTGATCGGGCTCGCTTCTTTACGCTGCTTTCCTGCTGCTGTTCCTCGCTCTGCTTCCCGGTTTTGTATGAATTTTTAAGCTAGTTACCAACTCCATGTCCACTGAAGAAAAGCGGAATTTTATGCAATTCTATTTGGTGGATTTTTATCTCGCTCACGGCTCCGCTGCCTCACTCCGCGCCAGTGGTCAGGCAGCCTTATCCCCCATTGTTCAACAGTGGAGTCTTCCGGCTGACAACGATGCTGATTAAACAAATAACGCGTTTGTTTCCTCTCGTGGAATCCGCAGCATTCCGCGCATTGTCGCTTGTTTGCGCTCACAATGGCGGATGCGCGCGCAGCCTGCGTCCGGCGCGTGTTTACAAACAGCGCTGTCCAATCTCAAAATAACACCCTGTACCAAGCGACTGGGTTGATACTGGCTATTTATAATTTGATTGATACAAGGCTCATGGTTTATGCCTTCTGTCTGGGGTGCCTAGGCCTTCCTACTGCCTGGTGGGGTGGACCAGTATGATCAAAGTAATATCGGAAGAAAAACTGCCTGACCCGACAACCCAGGATAGGCGGTGGTGAGCGGTCATTTCCAATGAGATGAATGAATGAAAGAATGAAAAAAGTTTATTCAACACACATTTAGTTACACACAAAAGTTACAAAACAGTTGAAATACAAAATATAAAAGATGACCCGCTTGCTCGTTTGCCTCCATCTCACAATGAAAAAAAACGTGGTCTCGCAAAAAATGGGAAAGAGCAAAGAACAACAGATAATAATTTGATTGATACATGCTTTGAATCTTAATAGAAATAGACAATAACAATAGTACACACGTCGGTAGATTATAATGGATGGAATGTAAAAGCACGGGCTTGCTATGAATGCTTTACAGCGGGGTGATATAAGTCACATTCACATTAGAAACTCCAGTAGGCAACTGCCTAGGCACCGCACGCATGCAGGAAAGAAGCTAAAATGTTTCATGGAGTTTAAAATTAACTAGAAAATGTGTATCCTCAATTATAAATTAAACTTTATTGCTTTTTAGACGCATGCTGTCAGTTGATTTGATTCTTGAAAAGAGCTCAAACTACTGAAAATGGCGCTTGAGAATTGTATTGCCTACAAACTCTAGGCCCTAAGGATCCCGATATGGTTAATCCGGCATTGATAGGTATTAGAGGGCAACAGTCTAACATCAGACCATAATAAGATCTGCTACTTTTTGTGTTTCTTGGTTATATTTAAAAGTAAATCATATTTTGTAACAATTTCTATTGATTTCTTATCTAGTCAGAAAATTAAGGTCAAATCTTTGTGTAGATTGTAAACGATATAGCCTCCTGGATCCCCCGGTCCTCACTTGAGGACATAACTCATTTTAATTTTCTCACATTAAGGGAGACCGATTAATTCGATTATTTGAAGAAATGCCTACCAGTTTCAGCTAAATCACCTCCAGGATCCAGGAGGATAGGTATGCACTATGACTGAAAAATTGTCAATGTAATGGATGGTCTTTACAGAATGACAACGTGGTAGCGGGGTGCGATGCGTCCGCGCTTATATCAGCGGGAGGATGCGGCGGCGCGCGAGTGAGTACCCACCGCCGCCGCGTCGCCTGCCTGTCACTGCTGTCACGTTGACGGTACAACTTGCAACTACCGTTTAACCAAATGGGTGAGATGACAAGAGCGATGGCGAAGTTTTTGCTGGTGTTTGGAATGGTGGCCAGTGTGCATCAGGTGAGTGCTTCATTTATTCTTCTGCTGCGGTTTGCTGTGGAATAGGAGGCCGTGGGTTCACGCCGCAGGCCGCTTCCAACCGAAGCAACTGGAGGTTTATGGGGCTTGTGTTCAATAGTGGACATCCTACCCTACGGCTGTGATGATGATGAATAGGTTTGACTTATTATTTACTAACATTTATCTGTGACTTTGCTTGCGTTAACTATCAGCTTTGGCAGCAGAATTGAAGTTTCTGAATTACACAAACTTTCTCGTGGGAATTCCCGAAATTTAAAATTGACCTGTGCTAAATTGCATGCCTCTAAAACTAAGTGGAAGAGATTTCGGGATTCGGGGAAAGTAGCTCGGACGTACACTTATCTTTAGCTATATATAAGAATTTGGAATTTAGTTTCGGTAGGACTATTTACTCAGTTGGCTCAGCGACCCGAAGTGGATCTTGGTCTCCTTCCAGTCTTCTGCGTGTAGGGCACAGAGGTCTTTCTCCACTTCATCTAACCAGCGGTAGTCGGGGCGACCAACCGGACGCCTCTCAGTGGGACGCCCCACGTAAGGTCTCGTCACTCTTCACCGTTCTGCTAGCCGGCATCCTTTCGAGGTGTCTGCTAGACTCTCAATGGTAATGCTGGAAATCAAGAACGATCTTAAACCGCCTTGTGGCGTCTTCGAGATTAAAAAAAAAGATAGCATACTGTTTGATGTACTATCAGCCAAATATGCGGTCTACCACCCTAACGTTGATAATCGTGTCTGTCAACTTGAAAGTTCGACTTTAGCGACATATTCATTTGATAGGAACTTGTTTAATAATTGATAGATCACTTATTTGGCTGTGGTACCTATGAGTTTCTAGGAGACACAGATATAGTCCTAAAACAGTAAGAGGTTTTTTTTCGAACTGAAGAATCCCCATTCTTTCATACAACTTGTTATGAGTCAGTTTTATCACGCCCATACTGAGTGTATGAAAAAAAAACGTCGCAAAACTGACATTTTTTTTGGGACATTTTTTTAAACTATCGGGATCGATTGTGCTCTTGATTCTGAGTAGGAAAAACCATATTTTTCCAAAATTTCAAAAAAAGAAAGGGTACACTTTTTTTTGAAAACGCCCATTTAGAGAGTTTAATAGAGTCGCATAATGTTGCCATCAGAGCCTACCGATACCTAATACCAATGCGTTTTTGGCGCCCTAATTTAATTTTCGTATTTTACTTTTTTGCAGGCATCCACAACATGCAAGAACTGCGTTGTAAGTATAAGATCTAAGTAAATTGCATAGGAAATAATATGTGTGGAACAAAAATGGAAAATAAAATGATTGCCTTAAAAATCATCAACTTCTGTTGAAAAATAAGGAAGATGCGAGCAAATGAAGTTCTATCCAAAAAAACCGCCTTTTGTCTAGGTTTTAAATGTTTATTTAAAAGGAACCTTAATTTTTGACTACCTGATGGAATATATTTTTGCTGTCCGTTGTCTATTTGTACGTCCATCCTTCTGCCAAGACCCTTTTCTCTGGAACGTGTGGAGGTATCAAACTAAAATTAATATGGTTATATAATAAGTGTTTCATGTCTAGACCCAAAGACAAGCATTCGACCCAAAAACGTTTGTTTCGTAAACTAAGTTTTGTTGAGATAAAAAGAAAAAAAAAACACCGACAGAGAAAAGAAAGGGAATAATTGAGGAACTTACAAGTGGGTGGCTGGATTATCGTAGCTCTATCGGTTTTGCGGGGCTTCTCGAGGTCACCTTCTTGTGCTTGTGTTCTTCCACACTTCCATAAAGTCTTAGCCCACAAATAACAGTCTTAATCCATGAAAACACCTTTTTTTGTTCAGAGCAGGCGCGCGCGCGCTCGTTTGATGCTTTGACTGACGTACTCTCATGTAGGGCGGGAGTCCGCGCGCGGGGGCGCTAGTTTAGTTTCCACTTCTGCCGATAGATGGCGTTGAAGGAATGGGATTTGACAGGAGGAGTTGTCGGTTCCCTAACAACGTTGATATTTCCCTAATATATTCGTCGCTTGTGACATTGTAGACCCTCGGCAAGGAGGAGAAGGCGATGTTCCGCGCGCACTCGGACGCGTGCCTGTCCTCCTCCAAGGTGGCCCCCGCGCTGGTGGAGGCCATGTGCCGCGGGGAGCTGGTCGATGACCCCGCGCTGCGCGCGCACGTCTACTGCGTGCTGCTCAAGTGCAAACTGATCAGCAAGGACGGCAAGCTGCAGAAGGCTGCTGTGCTGGGCAAGGTTGCCGTTCGTGGTGACGGGAAGAACGTCACTAAGGTACGGCTATGATATCATCATCAACAACTTAAACTTTATAATTTTTAGTTTAATTTCTAGTCACAGGCTCGCGACGTCGAAGTTCCCAAGACGATCCCATAGAGCTTATGGGAACGGAAGCAATACCATGCCCTCGGTACCGCTCTGCTTTCAGAGCATGACATGAGTGCGTGTGAGCTAACTTTGGGGGCGGCAGACGTGAGCTTGCCTTTGGAATCCAAAAGCTTAGTGGTTACTTGACCTGAAATGTGTATAAATTATTATTATTTTAGTTTTGTAACTAAGGGACCCCATACATCCCTGTATTATTATTATTTATTTTTTCGCACATGAAACGCAGCCTTACCATTCGGTTTGAACTCCCAAAACCAAATTCCAGTTTTTTTGTGGTTTCTCAGGTCCTGGAAAGCTGCTCGGACCACCAGCAGGGCGACACTCCTGAAGAACTGGCCTGGAACCTGTTCCGCTGCGGCTACGACAAGAAAGCCATCCTCTTCGACTACATGCCCACTTCAGAGTAACGCGCTACTTGCCGGCAGGTGTCGCCCTAGTGCTGCTACTCGCCGCTAGATGCCGCTGCCAACTTTGCTATTCAACTGTTTATAAATTGTTTTCTGTTTTTATTTAAACTTTCCTTCTTATTAAACTGTATTTCTATTTTAGTGTTATTTTATTTTAGTACTAGGCAAATAAAGGGCCATTAGAATAGAAGCCTTAAAAAGCGTTTTGAGACTTGAGGAACTAATTTCCTGTAAGCTGAAAATCGTTTTAAACCTTCATTAGGTCCGTGTATTGGGAGGGTGCGAAGTACTAGGTGGGGGTGATGAAATCTATAGCAGCGCTCATGGTGGCCAAAAGTAGAAATAGTTCTGGCTCTGTCATCTGCGTCATAGGTACTCATTATGAATCTGTCATTAACAAAGCAATTTGTATAGACTTTAACTACCAAATTTTAGTAATAGATGTTTGTGTTATGATGCGAACTTGAATTATTGAACACTGTCTTTGTTTTGTTCTTAATTCCTCTACATCTCGGACATGTCCAGCAACAATTTTCCTTATGAAACGGTTTGTGGTTGAAATTTTATATTGAGTGATACTCACAAAACCAATCTTCAAAATGATACTCATTTTGATCTGAAATCGATATTTAATTTATTACTAGCGATATAAGAACAGTTATATAATTTTACTATTATTCAAAGAAACCAATAAGTAGCTTTATCTTTTCGTTTTACAGTAAAAGTACCTACAACTAAACATGAAGTAAACAAACCCTGACATAACGAAAATAAAACACACTTTTTGAATAAATTTTACTTACTTAAGTACCTCATTTAATTGTAATGACTAAAAATGAATTCACAACCTTTTGTCCACCCAAATCACGGTATCACAGTAATTTTGTATTATAAATTAATACGTTATAGGTTTGATTTTGGTCACAATGTCGCGATGAAATTTCAAAACGTCAGAGCATCAGAGCCGAAAAAGTTGCGGACGCTAGGTGGCGCTGATGTCGTGCAGAGAGCCAATAAAGTCCGATTACTCGCAATAGCGAATTGCATAGATGCGCTTACACTGAAAAGGAAGCTTATAGGAAGTCCTAATCTTGTAACTTCGTTACCTACGTTTCCGCTCATTATCGAAGGAGAAATAATTAGGAGGTATAATTGAAGAATTATCATTTTTTTTAGTGAAAAGCGGCCATAGGTCTTTCTATATTCATATTACTAGCTGTTGTGTATTTCGGCGGCCGATCGTAAAATCCGCCATGCAGATCAATGCCAAAACCGATATGACGGCGTTTCATGATCTGCCTATACATACCAAATCATGAAATGGCGGCGTTTCATGATATGCCTAGGAATTTCATGATCTGCCTAACAGGTCAAATCATAAATTGGCGGCGTTTCATGATATGCCTAGGAACTTCATGATCTGCCTAAACGTCACTAGGCAAATCGTTTAACGGTGAGTTTTTAACGATATGGCGGTGTCCCTTAGCCAATTCATGAAATGGCGGCGTTTCATGTTATGCATAGGAATTTCATGAATTGGCGGGTTTTACGATCGGCCGCCGACAGACATACAGGCAGGAGACATGAACAGGACCTCCCTACCTCTACATCCTCAGTAGTTGATAATGGATCGTTCACAATCATAACTGCTGCGCACAGGCCCTCTTAGAATCAGAGGGCGTAGGCCGTAGTTCCCACGCGGACCCAGTGCAAATTGGGAACTTCACACACGCCATTGAATTACTTCGCAGGTTTGTGCAGGTTTCCTCACGATGTTTCCTAAAGCTCGTGATAAATTTCAAATGTAATTTAGGATATGAATTTCGACAAACTCAGAGGTTCGAGCCGGGGTTTGAACCCACGATCCTCTGATAGGCTACAAGGCCACCAAGTTTCAATACAAGCATAACACTTTGTTGGTAGGTAGTTCAAGTGAACACAAAATAGATGAGATTTATTCAATGCTATTTATTCCAGGAAGGCTGGATTTGTGACCGCAAAGGAATTTCCGGACAACGCCGAAATGAGGATATCATTAGATCATCCTATAGACATTATTATTGGAATTAGTGGGTGAGACAGAGAGCACAAAAAATTGAATAAATTATGATGAAGTAATGTAATGGACATAATAATTATTTACAAACCGTTAGCCTATGAGTCAACTACGATTCTTCATTCTGTAGAACTTAAAAAATTACCTACTCTTTATCTATACTTTTGTAGAAGAACCATTGTGCTAGTGTCTACTTAGGTCTTTTATCGCTATTCGGATAAAAGTGTAGGTACAGTACATGTTTTTTGATTACCGTTAATTTCGAAAGATGTGAATATTTAGCGAAAAAAAAGAAGGAAAACCTAGTAAGTATTCCTCCTCCTTAAGAGATTCTCTTCGTTTCATTCTCCATACAAACGTATCTTATAAATGTAATTAGTCATGATACCGGGGATCGTTTTAAACGTTTAAAGTAATGACTAAAGCAATGCTGACATCTAAAAGCAACGTAGGTAAGCATGGTAGTTATAGGTATTCCGTTAGAGTTGGACACGTATAGTGATTACTTGCTCACCTCGTGTGGTGTCGGGTTAGAATAAAACCTCTCCATTTCTTCCATGGATGTCGTAAGAGGCGGCTGAGGATATAGGTTAAGGTACACCGTAGGCGACAGGCTAGCAACCTGTCACTATATTGTACCGTTTTTGTCAAACTTAAAACCTAAAATTGCTAAAAGTGGCTCCGAAGCGGTAACATTTCGTGTGGTCTGCCTACTCCATTTGGGAATACAGGCGTGATTTTTATGTATGTATATGCTCAGTGAGAGTTGGGTTCGACACCGAGTCAACACCCTCTGCCAGCCATCGTGACTCAATGAGCCGGATCACGCTAAATAGACAATGCGCAAATAAAGTACCGTGACGCATTCATGGCATGATCTATCCAAAAACTCACATAGGTATTGGCATTGCATTTTCGATAGTAGATTCGCGCTGTCATCGTTCATCCGCCATTACCTCTCATATTTCGTTTTCTAGAACTTTTTTACCGTAGGTACAACGGCAAAACCTACTAGACACTAACAAAATTGCCCTCCAATGGACAGAGCCATATTTTTCTGAAAATCTAATCTAATCACATAGGTATTGGTAATTTACTTTGTTTGGTTTACCATTAAAAATTAAACCAATGTTGGAATTTAACTAAACGCCACAATGGGGAATATTACTGCAATTTTATCCCGTCAGAGTGCAGCACTAGCACATACCATATGTTTATGGTTTATGTTTTTTTGAGGTATCTTAAATGTCCGTAGGATGCCGTAATATCATATTATTCCAATAAGTTTTTTGGAAATATATATAGCTCTATCGCTACTATCGATGTAAATAATAATATAATTTATTTTGTTACGCTTAAATATGTCATGATTCCTATAAGTATTAATACTCTTATTGGTCATGATCTGTCATGGTGATAAAATATAGAGAGTACTGTCTTTGTCACGGCGGTTTTTTTACGGTTTGTGCTAGTGGCGCCCCCTGCGCAGAGCTTTGCCTAATATCAAAGTACAGTTACAGTACGATTACTTGGAGTTAACACTTGACAGATGAAAGATGCCTTCAGTGAATTCCGTAGCCATTACGAAAAAATTAGTAATATTTTCTAAGTATTTCGTATTTTATACGGAATCTTCCAAGTTTGGTATTTTTATACCTTGGTTGCTAATATAGAGTAAAAACTACTTACTATAATTCTCATGCAAACTTAGCTGTTATAGTTTTCTTGAAAGTGATAAACTTACTACATCCTGAATTTTTCAAATTTTTCCACCCCCCGGTTAGTTTTAGGGGGGGGGCTCGATTTTAATGAAAATTGCACTTTAAAGTTGAATATTTCGCAAACAAATCACTGAATCAAAAAATCGCCGTAGCAAAACCTGGTTTTAAAAGACCTATCCAACGATACCCCACACTAGGCTTGGATGAGAAAAAAAAGACCCCCACTTTATGTCAATGGGAGGTACCTTAAAAAATTTTTTTTTTAGTTTTTTATTGTACCATTTTGTCGGCATAGTTTACATATTGTATATCCCTGCAAAATTACAGCTTTCTAGCATTGATAGTCCCTGAGCTATGCCGCGGACGGACGGACAGACAGACAGACAGACATGGCGAAACTATAAGGGTTCCGTTTTTGCCATTTTGGCTCCGGAACCCTAAAAAGGATAACTTATTTAAATTATACTTACTGCAAACTATAGGGTATTATACCCTACCGATTTTGACGAGTCACCACCGTCATGTCCCCAACACTTGTTACGTATTGGTGCCAGCATCCAACTCAATCTGTCAATTAACAACAATATTAACAACGTGTGCGGAGGCTGCTGCAAGCTGAGATCACGCCGTGGGCGGCCCGCGGCTGCAAACTGACAGCAGTGGCAGTACCGCGCGCGCCGTGGCCCAAGTCGCGGCCATCTTGAATTTTGAATACGCGCCAATTTGAATGTGAATTTGCAAAAAAAGTTTGCTGTGTTCGTGTGTAATTTAAGTGTACTTTAGTGTTTTATTTTAACGTATTGGATTGGATGATACCTCATGCTACAATTTCGGGAGAAGTTCTGGAATATTATTGTTAAACGTAAGTATTGTAACTTAGCTACGCAATGAACAGTTTGAGGAAAATGAGGGATAAATATGACCCAGACCTTAAGGGACTTAATCTATATTTACCTATAAAACAGTACTCTGACTGAATGACACAGCCACACACACATCGTAAACTACTATAGCTAGCCACTTTGAAATTTGGCAAAATTTCTTTCCACCACCTCGATATCTGGCAGTCTATACAATGCTTTTCTAGACGATTTTTCTACACGTACGGTGAAACATTGGAATCAGCTTGCAACATCAGTATTTCCAGAGCGATATAACTTGGGGATCTTCAAAAAACGAACTGCTCTTTTCTCAACGGGCTGGCAACGCATCCGTAATTCAACTTATGTTATGGGTGTCCATGGGCGGTGGAGGTTGCTTTCCATCAGGTAACCCGCCTGCTCATTAACCTATCTACTATCATAAACAATAACATTTACTTACTTAAGAATTGTAGAGCTGTACTATAGTGGCGTAGCGAGCGTCAGATACTTCCATGGTAAAGCCGAAGCAAAGATCGGTTAATATCCATACTAATATTACAAATGCGAAAGTGTGTGTGTTTGTATTTTTGTCCGTATTTCACGTCTAAAATATCATGTAAAAAACATTTACAATTAAATCAGTTTAGACACTATTGCATGATATTACCAAACATCTTTCAAAAACTTTCTTATTTATGACAAGTAAGATATATTGTCAATTTTAAGGCTAGCTTGTTAAAGACAATCCATGTTCGCGATTGTACAGGAAAAAGGAACATTACGTACTCAAGCGAATATTTGCGTACCGTGGGAATCGAACCCAGGACTTTAGGAATGCGCTGCCGATGCCGCGGTTGCGTACTTACATTACTCGCCAATACCACACAAGCAAATTACTGGAGAATTTTAAATGGGCGGCTTGTAGTCTGAAGTAATTAACGAGGAGCTCTCATTTTTCTCAAAGTCTACCTATACCTAAATATAAGGGCACGTATCTGAATATCGAAAATTGAAATATCGATAGTTAAAATATCGACGGTCAAAGTATCGAACCTAACCTAACCTACTTTCGATATTTTGATCGACGACTTTTATTTACATTAGATATATTAATTTTCTATATGGAAATGTTTATATTATTATCATTATTTTTATTTAATTTATGACGGTGGAAGCATTCTACACTTCCACTGAACGTAGATATAGTTAGTGTTTAGTTTTGTAACTAAGGGACCCCATACATCCCTGTATTATTATTTTTTTGTAATTTTTCTTTAATTGTATACTGTAGTTTTTAACTATTTTATTTGTAATTATTTTATTTTGAAAAAAATTACTTTCTGCCAAGTTTCTTGCGGCGCATTCTTCTTGGCAATGATGGTCTTTCCGAAAGCGCTGGTAGTTTAAGAAATGGCGTGTAAAAGTGCCCATTGCGGCCTATTTACTGAATAAATGATATGAAACTTGATTTGAAATTTGAGATTTGATATTATTAATTTGGTTTGTTTTAATTTCAACCAGACAGTCACAATAATAGGGTTCCGTACCTCAAAAGAAAAGAACTCGAGTATGATTCGAACTCGTGTGAAGAGAGTTTCATACATTATGATGAAATATTTAATAATTATTTTCTTTTTAAATTGTGCCTCCCATATTTAAATCACACGTTTCTTATAACTTTTCCTGTAATCAATATTTTATACAGACAACATTTTTTTTTGATTTTCAAAATTTTAGACAACAAAGCGTGCTCTATTTCTAGGGCCAGTAGGACCTCTCAGATAATTTCGCACATGACTTATATTAACGCAGATGACTTTACAAGAGACATACTTACTACTGATAATTTGTGATTGTTTACTTAACGAGCTTAGTTTTCAATGACGCACTCTACAAACTTCCAAGTTTAAAAAGTTGGATTTATTTACCGATTCAGTTATGATCACCTTCAGGCTCAATCAGAAGGCCTTGCGAAACGTTTAATGCCTTATAGGGGGTGTGCCTTATGGGCGGGCCTTATGGCAATATGCCTTATGGGCGATATGCCTTATAGGTGATATTTCGTTGTTATGACTGCAGCGCCAAAACGCGCCTTTGCCGCCCACGACTGTATGATTGGACTGAGCGGCTCGCCGATAAATTAATCTAATATTAAATCTATTAATATATTAGTCATAATTCTATATTTTAACTAGATTGCTGAAAAATACAGGTTAAGGTCAACAATGTCAAGTAAATGCTTTGTCATTTTTTTATGACAGTTTACTAAGGGGCTGTTTCACCATTCATTGATTAGTAACGACGGTAACTAACGGAAATTGAGCGTCTTCTTGTTGTTCGAATAGTCGGAGATGGCATCACATTTAAACGTCAGTTAACACTAATCAATGGATGGTGAAACAGCCCCTTAATCAGAAAAAATAAACAACCATCTTAACCATAAGAGTGCTAAGTTATCGACTCTAAATCAAATCAGGCAATGTTGGGGCCAGAGGGCAAAGTTCAAGTAGTTTACGGTAACTGCATGTTGTCCAGCCTCCACCCAGTAGGGCAGTGCGTATAAACATAACTCATTCATGATTGATTTTTTGGAGTCTTTTTTGGACTTGAGATATGTATGCATAGGAAAAATTCGTGTCTAGATTCCTGTCCAGCAGTGGTGTAGGGGTTATAGCACGCAACACGGAATGCTGAGGACCTGGGTTCGATTCCCAGTGCTGGTCTCTTTTTCTGGTTTTCCTGTGCATCCATGTCTCAGTTTGTATTTACGATATAACCCATTCAGAAATGTGGAATCCATAAATCGAATAAAGCAGCATATTAAACAAATGAACGACTATAAAATAAACCCGATCGTTCCGGCCCACTTTATTGGCACGCAAATTGATGTTACGATTTCACACCAATTTAAGAATCCGATTCATAAGCAGGTAGAAATGCGTACAAAAGTTTTAATGGCACAGATGGTAACAGATTGGCTATCGCCAGATCATTATTAAGTTAATTAATTGATTTATTCACGTGGCGTGGCGATCCATATCCATTAAACATTGTAGGTAGGTAGGTACTTAAATTTGCTATGCCGCTATTTACACGTGAGTTGAGTGCGACACATTGAGTTTTCATACAGTAATATCTAGCTAAAGCTGAGACTGGCACCTATTGCCTACATAATGGAGTTTATTATGGTCTTTAAATTGTACTGTTATAATTTGACATTACTGAGAGCCTAAATCGACTTATCACTGTTCCCTCATTTGTCATACTTAGTTCACAGCAGTTATTGAGTAGAAACCGCACCATCACCGTCGTTGGCGCAACTCAATCCAACACTGCGAGCATTATACATTACTTGCTGTACATTGCCGCGGTCGAACGTTCGCGACAAACCCATTGCCACGCGGTCACGCAATGTAACACATCAGTAAGTTATTCTCGCGCTTGTAAATAAGGTTATAATCAACGTGGTTATTAGAGGCAGTGGGCGCTGCCCACGGCGTAGTGAATCATGGAATATTGTACTTAATTAAATTAAAGCGGTACAAAACATGTATACACTATGTTACGTGGTGGATGATTCTATGGAAATTTAGAAACAGTACAGTATTAGGCACTTGTCTCACCGCCAGCGAGGAAACGATTGGCTATCGACTATTTTCTCGCTCAAGAAACGAACAAAAGATATAAGATCCTGTGTGAGTAAAAGAGACACATATATTAATAGTTGATCGCTGGCTGTTCACACTGTCGGCGAGCACTCGCTCTTACATCTTTTGCCGCAGCGACAAGAGCTATAAAACTCGCTGAGCTATAGATACTCGCTCAGCGATGTCAGCTTGGCGGCCGCCCCGCACGAGCGAGTCGAGTGGAGCGAGTAATCGCCCGTCGCACGCGAACACTCGCTTACAGCCGAGCGACAAAACTACACTCGCTTCTCGCTGCTCGCCCACTCGTTTCTAGTTACTCGCTCTACTCGCTTCTCGCTCATCGTCGGCGGTGGGACAAGTGCCTTATTTAAGAGCTCTGTTTCACCGAGACAAACAAATTCATATTATATACCTAGAAAATTCAAGTAACCTACTCGTAGGTTACTTTAAGTTGTATGCTAATTTTTGCTTGTTGCTTTGATGATGAACCCGTAGATGAAAACAGTTGTTATTTTGTATTTGTGTTAATATACAGGTGATTCGGGAGATACGTGAGCAAGTGTTATCGTAGCAGATTCAGTCAGTTAGGCTATATCGTACCAGAAAAAGTGAGCTTGACTTTAACGTTTTTAAATGCTCAAAACAAAAAAAAAATGAGTGCACGGTCACTTGCAATTAAAGGGGTAGCCAGTTAAAGTAAAACCTTTAATATGATTATGAACGATCCATTATCTATTGCTGAGGGTGTGTTCCTTCTTACGTCTCCCGAATACCTAGTAGCTGGGTCTGTGTCACATAAATATGTACGTTTATGTGTAAACTCATTGTGCTAGGCAAGATAGAAGGGCAAAACCAAGAGGATTTTTTAGTGTCCCATGATATTTATTTATTTATTTATTTTTATTTATAAGGAAAGAACGAGCATGCGGGTTATTTGATGGGAAGCAATCACCGCTGCCAATGAACACCTACCTACATGAGGGGTGTCACAGGTGCGTTGCTGGCCCTTTGAGAGACTGATAGGCTCGTTTTAAAGATCCCTAAGCTGTGCCGCTCCGGAAACACTGTCCCAGGAAGCTGATTACATGTTTAAGGCGATAACGGGGCTCACTTTGCCAGCAGCTCTGAAACAGGCCGAGGACAGAGTGGTGTGGAAGCAGTTCATCAACGTCGCCGTGTATCTCATACCTAATAAAAACATAAAAGTTTATCAAGATGGGTCCGCTTCATAAATTTGACGACCGGATGGCCAAAATCAGCGCTGTGTGCATGCGCACTTTGTGTGCGTCCACAGCATATGCTGAGCCCAATCTATTTATCACACTTATAGCTTATAGCACTTAGTTATGTGAAAAGTAGTTATAAGTTTAATGTGGAAAATATCTTCCGTTTATTAATAATGTTTATGTTGCTCTAAGTGTGTTAATAAAAGCTTATTCTATTCTATTCAAGTGGTTAGAGAACCTGACTACGAAGCTTGAGGTCCCGGGTTCGAATCCCGGCCGGGGCAGATATTTGTATGAATAATACGAATGTTTGTTCTCGGGTCTTGGATGTTTAATATGTATTTAAGTATGTATTTATCTATATAAGTATGTTTATCCGTTGCCTAGTGTCATTAGTACAAGCTTTGCTTAGTTTGGGACTGGATCAATTGGTGTCAAGTGTCCCATGATATTTATTTATTTAAATGAGGAACACGACGAAGAAGAGAGATGTAGTCGCGCTGTCCGTAGATTCGCCCAAAGCCCAAGTGCGCTAGCAATCGCCGTGAGCCGCGATGACGGATTGCTTCCAATAACAGACAAAAAGTGCTAATGTGTCGTAATGAGGGCTGTCGGCGGCGCCCACGCAAGCGGGTGCGCCGAATGTACATTTCACTACGCCTAGCACGCCTTCTATCACATTTAACAACACAAATATTAATGTACTAGCTTTTGACCGCGGCTTCGCCCGCGTGGAATTCGGTTATCGCGCGCTGTTCCCTCAGGAAAAAACCGGCGAAGAGCGTGTCGGACACGCCCGAAATAGGGTTCCGTAGCCATTACAAAAAAGTTAAGTAATATTTTTCTAAGGATTTTGTATTTTATACAGAATCTTCCAAGTTTAGGTATATTTAATACCGTAGACTGCTATTTACTCATAGACTATATTCTCAAGCTAACTTAACCGTTATAGTTTCCTTGAAAGTTTGATATACTTTCTACCATCCTGAATTTTTCAAATTTTCCATCCACGGTTTAGAGTTTTAGAGGGGGGGGGGGGGCTTGTTTTAATGAAAATTTGCACTTTAAAGTTGAATATTTCGCAAACAAATCACTGAATCGAATAATTGAGATTATCTTACTCTCACTCTCACTTTACGTCTACCTATGGGGCTACGCTAAAAAATTTTTTGTATTTTTTATTGTACCATTTTGTCGGCATAGTTACATATTATTATATTTATATATTCGTGCAAATTACAGCTTTCTAGCATTGATAGTCCCTGAGCAAAGCGCGGACGGACTGACATGGCGAAACTATAAGGGTTCCGTTTTTGCCATTTTGGCTCCGGAACCCTAAAAACTTCAAAGGTCGTTTAAGAATCTACAGAACACGCTTTTTGACACCTCAGTGAGGACATATCATTATACTAATTGCGTAAAACAAAGTCTGAATCCCGGTAATGCGATTTCGCGCCAAAAATACACATGAGTACCGATCACCGAAGATGGCGGCCATAAACCATAACCGGCGGACAATGCGCACGCGCAAAATGGGCAAAATGGCCGTCGGTTAGTGATGAGCTGGTAACATCGATGTTTTATAATAATAATGATGCGTCGTGTCGATAATGGTTGTCATTAGATCATTGATACTGTTTTATTCTGTGGTAGAGTGCGACGGGAAAAGAGATTTTTAAAGTCATTCAGCCACTACCCTTTCTCTCAGTAACGCGGCGCGTCTCAGTATCAAGCTGGTATTAATATCAAATACCTACTCAGATCTGCTACTCCTGGAATCAGTAAAAAAAAACACACTTCTTAGGCAACGAAATTTAAAGAAACAGTCATAAAAAGATGCTTCCATACAAATTTTCGGGAATCAAACGTATAGGGTACTTCCGTATGACGACCGGATGGCCAAGTGGTTATAGTTAGAGAGCCTGACTACGAAGCTTGAGGTACCGGCTGCGAATCCCGGCGGGGCAGAATATTTGTATGGATAATAGGAATGTTTGTTCTCGGGTTTGGATGTTTAATATGTATTTAGAAATAAAAAACAAAAATAATATCACGGGACAATTCACACCAATTGACCTAGTC
Source organism: Choristoneura fumiferana (assembly GCF_025370935.1). NCBI lineage: Eukaryota > Metazoa > Arthropoda > Insecta > Lepidoptera > Tortricidae > Choristoneura > Choristoneura fumiferana. Next base: position 14,757,416 of record NC_133491.1, read on the forward strand.
CTAAAGTAAGTTAGCAAAGCTTGTGTTATGGGTAGGTACTAAACAACGGATAAACGGGTATTTAAGTATGTATTTAATCTATATACTTAAGTATGTTTATCCGTTGCCTAGTGCCTATAGTACAAGCTTAGTTTGGAACTAGGTCAATTGGTGTCAAGTGACCCATGATATTTATTTATTTATGTTATATTTTTTATGTTTGCCTATCTTATCCTCTGTCTATGACAGTAGGTAACCCCACACTACACTGCATTGCACTGCATTTTGCTTAGGAGCAGGGCTCTGTTGCCACTGGATATTATAATAGGTAAGTGACCCACAAATTTGTACGGAGCTCTCGGTGCGCGACTTCTTGGCCGGCTAAAGCAATAATAGTGTTAGGTAAAAATATACTTTAGATTAGTTGCGATGTTTTATCTTTTGAAATTAAGAATAAGAATAATAATTATTGAGTAAATCATGATTTTAACAACACCGAACAACGACATAAGTACCAAATGAAAATTGATTTCATGCATTGATGATTTTATTGGACTAAGTACTTACTGCAATAACACCGGGTGTGGCCTGTAACACGGGCAAATAATTAAAACATAGATCATATTCGTCAAACTGAACAACATTAGTTCAGCGACTTTTTAAATAATTAGTCCTTTTTTATTACACTTTAAACTTTATTTCGAAGAAGCAATGTAAAGCAAAATGTTTGCTATTTTAGCGTGACAAGCGATGGCGTACATTGAAATTACGATTAATTTTGTTAGAAAAAAAACAAAAGTTAAGTTTTGATTTTAATTAGATAAGTAGGGATGGTCGAATTACCGGTGACCTATAGAGCCTCTGTTTTAAATATTAACCCGGTTCTGGGCCACGTACTGTATTGATAGTTCCGTCGACTACGTCCAACCCTAACTTAGGGCATAAGGAAATATCTCGCAGTCGACTAAAATCTCGACAATTTATCGCGACCCTCTTAGTATGATCAGATTGTTATAACTAAATTGGTTTGGAGACTGCTGCTGGGATTGTTTTTAGTCAATATCTGCGTAGGTCTCGCGTTGTTGAGGTAACTTTTTTGGAAACTGGCGGACTTTATAAATAAATTGTGGATAGTTTAGGGAACCGACCGTAGGTACATATGGAAGTCTGAAACTATAAGACATACAAAGATCTGTTCTTAGAACCGTGTCATCAATTTGAGTGACGTGAGAAATGCGAAACGCCCTTAAAATGTAAACAAGCATGGTTTTCCGAATTTTCAAACCAAAGCCGCAAGCTAGTCTCCTATCAAACAATACCCATAACACCAATCTCCTCCATTACAATAATCGACGATTTTATGATGTTGTAATTTATTAAACGACATTTATATCGACTGGCACGGTCCCAATATCTTTGATTCACATGTCTGTGGATTCGACGCCCACATTGTCATTCCAATCCGGAAGTACCATAAATAGTTTCCCTTTTTGGCAAGCGAAGCGATTAGAGCTTTCAATTTGGTCTTGTATCTGTTAAAATTGAATTATAGCAAGATCCAGTCCATAGTTTGTCAACTAGGTAAAGATCAGACTTACCTATTAAGTAACAGCAAGTAACGATCTAATACCTTTAAACGAGCAATTCTTGTAGGTATATACATCTAGAAATAACCCTCGTGGCCTAAAAGGCTGATAGTGTTTCTTCGTTGTATATCTAGCTGATTCTTTGAAAGATATAAATAGCTGCGGCCTTTGTCTCTATATAGTTGTGTAAACCAGGCGCTTATACATATTTTAAAAGTCTATGTGCGCGACCCAAGATCCTTTTGGACACATTATGCTACGGGCCATTTCTAGTTATAGTTTAGTTTTAAACTAGTTTTCACTTTAAATCTAATGATACATATTCGATTTTTTCTTTGTTATTTATAATGTAATATTTTTGATCTCAGTTGGGTGAAATGTGTAAGTTGTAATCGCAATGTGCTGCCCATATCACTTGAAATCGAAGTTCGTATCTACCGTCCCTCTCAGTCTCGTTTTGAATCTAAACTTGCACCGTATAGGGAACCAACAAGATTTAACCTAAGGCCTAAGACCTAAAATAAGATGTTTTGCAGCCAAACATAGCGGTCGTTAACTAAAGAGACGCCGTTTAAGGAGCGCCATTCACGAGGATGTTAAGTGTCGTCTTGAGTCAGTGAACAGATCTATCATACCGTTTGTACTGTGTGTGTACAGTGAGGTAGATATACAGTGCGGCTAGTATATCATACAAATCCTACGCGTTTGTCCTAAGTTATTATAATAATATATTATAATAAATATATTTATAAATTTTTATAACAAAAATTGAACCGCTGCTCGCTCGACTCGCTCGATCTCTCTCCTGCTGGCTCGTGGTGAGCTCCTGCTGGCTCTGGGCTGAGCACCGACCGACTTCAAACTGGTAGAAAATTATTTTCTTTTTTTTTGTAGTCGGTTCAATTTTTGTTATATTTTTTTTCACACTTTTTAGTGTAAGTAATCTAAGATATAATAGTTTAATTTCAACTGCTCGTCACCTTTTTACGAAAGATTGCTTTTTCCGATGTAGAGACGTTCATTATTGAAGAGTCCTGGTGCTTCACCACCCGTTTTACCATATGCATTACGAGGAGCATAAATTGCTTAGCAAATGTGTCAAAGTAATTAAAATTTAACCCTTGAAATACTTGTCATTGAGTAGTAACTCCGATGGTCAACTGTGGTCTTCATCATCAGTTCCACTTCACCAAATGATGATTTTCAAGAGCAAATGCACGAGGTAGGTACTACTAAATATTATATTCAATTTACTATAGGTGTCTCTACAACATTTGAAGAGTTCCCTCGATTTCCTTAAGATCCAATCATCAGATCCTGATTTGGTGCTTATGGGACCTAATTGATGATATTCCTAGACGAACGAACTAGAGTTGGGCATCATATAAAATCAAAAGTATGTGAGTGTATGTGTGTGTTCTGTTACTCTTTTAGGATAAAACATGCTAAAATAATATGTTATTAGATGATAATAACATGGAATTTACTCAGCCCAGTGTACCGACGGCACGTAGGTCGACCAATTATAGTGAAGAAGCATGCGCGACCAAATACATAACCCACGCGACTACCGCAAAAACTATTGTCCTCTCATGACCGCTTCACTGCCTAATGTCACTTGATGGATTATTTATAACTAAGAAGTCATCGGGCACGTGGTCGATCAACCCGATATGGACGGATACCATAACCTTACACTAAGATCCTAAGTGGCCAATAGAGACCGATGGAGATGGAAGGATTATTTTCAAATAAGTTTTTGATAAAAATTTAATTTTTAATAAAAACTTTTTGCTGACTGTACTTTTTGTTGACTGAACTTCCATTGTCACCCAAACTACATTTGCATACCGAATTTCAAGTCGATGCCATTAACCGTTGAAGAGTTCCGTCTTGCGGAATCATGGCCGGACTACCAGGATGTAACTACCAGATTATTGTATTGTCGCGCAATTTACATAAGTGTGCCAAATTTAAAGACAATCTAACTACTAAAAGTGGGTCAAATTTAACTTGCAAGTTTTGACCCGCACATACAAGATACATTGCAAATTAAACAAAAAGATTTAAAAAAAAACTTTCCGCCAAGAGTTTCCTTCGGTGCATTCTTCTTGCCAATTATGGTGTTTTGAAAAGCGCTGGTAGTTTAAACAAAAAGTGTGACATGTAAAAGAGCCCCTTGCAGCCTTTAAATACAGCAGAATAAACGTTATGAATTTTTGAATTTTGATCCCGAATTTTGGTCGTTACCACAATGGTTTAGAAGAGATAGTCTTTGGGCCATTCTACTTTTCGATGAACTACTTATAGAGTCATCGTTCATCCTCCATTACCTCTCGTATTTCGTTTTCTGGAGTGGTTTACCGTATAGGTAACGGCAAAATCCACAAGACATTGGCAAAAGAATTTCTCCAGGCAATGGATAGAGCCAATTTTTTTAAAACTAAAGTTTTATCTACTTTTCGAAGCTAAATTTCTTACTATATTTGGGATAATCTTCAAAAACATACTATTTTCTAACACAAAATAGTATACAATAAGTACAGTCACCTGAATTAACATTTATCTAAATATGTGGACTAAGAATGGACTTTATTCTGAGGGGATGGACTGTAACACAGTGGTAATTAATAGAGATCTCTCTGTTGTGGCTTTCACCCACATGACAAAAATGCGGATAGGTGTTGGCGTGCATTGGATCAATTTCAGGGTAGGCAGCTGCTAGTTTGCATACCCTAAACTGCTTCAATTTTGCCCTCGGGCCCCAACATTGCCTGATTTGATTTAGAGTCGATAACTTAGCACCGTATAGGTTTTTAAACTTTTATCCCCGTAACAATAATTGCCATGTAGAAAAAAGTTTAGAAACCTATACGAGTGCTAAGTTATCGACTCTAAATCAAATCAGGCAATGTTGGGGCCAGAGGGCCAAATTGAAGCAGTTTTCGGTAGTAGTTAGTAGGGTAGGCACCGCTGCCTACCCTATGCTGTTTATTCAATGCACGCCACTCCATCAGGTAGCACTGTACGTAAAAGAATCGTGTCGCCGGAGAGCGCGGGGAGTGTGTGTGGGGCGGGGGCGGCCACGTGCTCTGTGACTGCGCATTATATCATTCAGGTAGGTAATTGTAGGTATAGTTTAGTTTATAATTTTCGACACATTTACTTTCCATATTTGGATGGAATAAGTATCGATTTGAATCAATGAAGCAAGGATGTATAAGCGTGTTCTGAGGTGTTTCAATTAGCCGAGCGAGCGAGAAGCGTAGGTTGTCCCAGTGTGGATTGGAAACTTCACACACATGAAGTTTCCTCACGATGATTTTTCCTTCGCCGTAATGCTTATGGTAAATATAAACGTACTTTCGCACAATTAAGTAGTTAGGGTACGTACATACATACCTACCCATTGAAAATATATATTTATTAATCTCGCATATGAATTTCGAAAAAGACCCTGCTTGAAAGGCCGTGGACCACCAGTTACAGTAAAAAAAAACATTTTTACAAAAGTATTTTTTATGACTTAAATAGCCACTTAGACGCTTAGCAGGTGCCTACAACCTTGTGCAAGGTCCGCCCGGATTGCTGCCGTGAAGCAGCAGTGTGTTTTGGCGTGGAGAGTAAGACAGCCGGTGAAATTACTGGCACTTGAGGTATCCCATCTTAGGCCTCTAGCTTGGCAACGCATCTGCAATCCCCCTGGTGTTGCAGGTGTGTATGGGCGGTGGTGATCTCTTACCATCAGGAGACACACTTGCTCGTTTTCCATCCAGTCGAATAAAAAAAACACAAGTTTTTGATAGACTGGGCTGTTTCACCACCTATCGATTAATTTACCTAAAAGTTAAATGTGATGCCGTTTTCCGACTATTTGAACAAAACAAACAGAGACAGCATCTTTATCCGTCAGTTAAAATTAATCAATGGGTGGTGAAACAGCCCATATTAGTAGACTACGCCCGCGGGGTATTCGGTTATCGCGCACTGTTCCCCCGGGAACTGTGCATTTTTCCGGGATAAAAAGTAGCCTATGCCACTCTCGGGCCCATAAACTATCTCTATGCCAAAAATCACGTCGATCTGTCGCTCCGTTACGGTGTTAAAGACGGACAAACTTACAAACACACTTTCGCATTTATAATATTAGTATAGTATAGATTATTATCGTGGCCTTCTAGTAGACGATTGCTGGCTGAGTATGAGAATTAAACGGACGAGCCAGTAATTGCTATTGCAGCGGAGAATAATATAAAGCTTTTCTCAAAAATGGTGAAGGAAAAAACTAAATAAACCTTTTCTCAACAAAATATATTATGACATTTAATTTTATCCCAATAAAATTTTCATGCTTTCCCGCCTTTTTTTTCATTAAAAAAACAGCAGGTGTATTTTTCCACCGAAAACACCGCAAGCTGTTTTAGATCCAATAAAAAAATCTGGAGTTCCAACAAAATAACTGAAAGCAGCCATTTAAGTTGGCTGTATACGACTTGTGCCAACATTTTCATAGCCGTTTTCACTTTTTAAAAAGTTAAGTTATTGTCGAGCTAGCGCGCCTGCAATCTTTTTAACTTTTTAATTTCTCGCTGACCATAAACTATGCACTTAACCTTCTGATATAAATATCAGAATAATGTAGACTTTTACGGACATTTTTGAGAATATTATTTTATAATAGGTACTCTATTAAACTCTATATTACAAAATAGAGCAGTCAAAGTAGTCAATGTGTAAAAATGGAA
>NC_133491.1:14763825-14849186 GCF_025370935.1 Choristoneura fumiferana
AGATGCTTATCCGGGCTTTTGTTAGTGAAATAAATCAGCTGAAAAAGGATTTACTGTCACTACTAAGATAGGAACTGAAAAAAAAACGTTATTGTAATGGCCGCATCCGTGACACGTTTCACTCAACAAGAAATGAGTTTCTTTCCAAGGTCATGTTAAATTCTTTAACATACGGAAGTCTTTCTTGGTCAAGTAATGGTCTAAATCCATATATTCAGCCATTACATCACCAACGTTGTCACTTAAATAAAAAGTAAAAACTTTTTAGTATATTTCTTTTTATAAAGTCAAGGATCAGGTTAGGATAAAATCAGGTAAAGGTTAAACAGTTCATGTTTTATGTAGGTAAAGCAAGGAACCCTAAATTAATTCAACATGGCCGTACCATTGGTATCAGAATGCTAATATTAGAGTAAATTGATCTTACAATAGTCTAATAGTGCGCTGGAAAAGTGCAACTATAACAATGGCATCATTTTCACTACAATTATAGAAATAAAAAAAATATACGAGGATAGAAAATACTATTTTAATTATTATTTGAGTGGGCGCATGAAATTTGAAGCGTAAACAGGGTCTACTTTACAGTAAATAATATGTTCCAACGTAAATACTTACCGCGCAACATAAAGAACCACCAATGATAACATGCACGTTATTAATATTACTACTATTATTATACTTGCATTCAGTTTGTCACTACAATATTTTATTCTGCACGCTGCAGTTCACTCACCGAGCATAATGCACGCGGAATGTTCAAAATTTCGTGTGGTCGTACATAAAATCAAAATAAGCTTGTTTAGGCTCACAAGATTCTAACGTTGGACAATATAAGCCTATGCAGGCTTACAAAATACTTACGTAAAAGCGATATTAGCCTAAGGCAGCTTAAATTAGTTTTGTAAAGATTATTGTAAATGCGAACAGTATTCAATAAGACTGATATTAGGACGATGTTAAAATAAATACGCTTATAATTTGTGCCCAAATCCAGGCATATACGATGATATAAAACCAATATTAGAGTGAAAATTTATAGTCTTGAGATGGTTGTAAGAGGGATTTTGCTGGTTGGGCGTTTTTCCCATTTTGGCTCCAGAACCCTAAAAACTTCAAAGGTCGTTTAAGAATCTACAGAACACGCTTTCTGACACCTCAGTGAGGACATCTCATTATACTAATTGCGTAAAACAAAGTCTGAATCCCGGTAATGCGATTTCGCGCCAAAAATAACAATGAGTAACCGATCACCGAAGATGGCGGCCATAAACCATAACCGGCGGACAATGCGCACGCGCAAAATGGGCAAAATGGCCGTCGGTTAGTGATGCGCTGATAACATCGATGTTTTATAATAATAATGATGCGTCGTGTCGATAATGGTTGTCATTAGATGATTGATACTGTTTTATTCTGTGGTAGAGTGCGACGGGAAAAGAGATTTTTAAAGTCATTCAGCCACTACCCTTTCTCTCAGTAACGCGGCGCGTCTCAGTATCAAGCTGGTATTAATATCAAATACCTACTCAGATCTGCTACTCCTTGGATCATTAAAAAAAAAAAAGACTTTTAAGGCAACGAAATTAAAAGAAACAGTCATAAAAAGGTGCTTCCATACAAATTTCCGGGGAATCAAACATATAGGGTACTTCCGTATGACGACCGGATGGCCAAGTGGTTAGTTAGAGAACCTGACTACGAAGCTTGAGGTACCGGGTTCGAATCCCGGTCAGGGCAGATATTTGTATGGATAATACGAATGTTTGTTCTCGGGTTTTGGATGTTTAATATGTATATTTAAAAATAAAAAACAAAAATAAATATCACGGGACAATTCACACCAATTGACCTAGTCCCAAAGTAAGCTTAGCAAAGCTTGTGTTATGGATACTAAACAACGGATAAACGGGTATTTAAGTATGTATTTAATCTATATACTTAAGTATGTTTATCCGTTGCCTAGTGCCGTTGCCTAGTTCAAGCTTTGCTTAGTTTGGAACTAGGTCAATTGGTGTCAAGTGACCCATGATATTTATTTATTTATGTTATATTTTTTATATTATCTCTCTGTCTATGTCAGTAAGTAAAGTAACCCCACACTACACTGCATTGCACTGCATTTTGCTTAGGAGCAGGGCTTTGTTGCCCAGTGGCAACATCCAGTGATATTATAATAGGTAGTATAACCTACAATTTTTGTACGGAGCTCTCGGTGCGCGACTTCTTGGCCGGCTAAAGCAATAATAGTGTTAGGTAAAAATATACTTTAGATTAGTTGCAATGTTTTATCTTTTTGAAATTAAGAATAAGATTAATAATTATTGAGTAAATCATGATTTTAACAACACCGAACAACGACATAAGTACCAAATGAAAATTGATTCCATGCATTGATGATTTTATTGGACTAAGTACTTACTGCAATAACACCGGGTGTGGCCTGTAACACGAGCAAATAATTAAAACATAGATCGTACTCGTCAAACTGAACAACATTAGTTCAGCGACTTTTAAAAATAATTAGTTTTTTTATTACACTTTAAACTTTATTTCGAAGAAGCAATGTAAAGCAAAATGTTTGCTATTTTTATTTATAGGATGGCGTACATTGAAATTACGATTAATTTTGTTAGAAAAAAAAACAAAAGTTAAGTTTTGATTTTAATTAGGTAAGTGGGACCATGATGGTCGAATTACCGGTGCCCTACAGAGCCTCTGTTTTCAATATTATCCCCGGTTCTGGGCCACGTACTGTATTGATAGTTCCGTCGACTACGTCCAACCCTAACTTAGGGCATAAGGAAATATCTCGCAGTCGACTAAAATGTCGACAATTTATCGCGACCCTCTTTAGGTATGATCAGATTGTTATAACTAAATTGGTTTGGAGACTGCTGCTGGGATTGTTTTAGTCAATATCTGCGTAGGTCTCGCGTTGTTGAGGTAACTTTTTTGGAAACTGGCGGACTTTATAAATAAATTTGTGGATACATAAGTTTAGGGAACCGACCGTATATGGAAGTCTGAAACTATAAGACATACAAAGATCTGTTCTTAGGAACCGTGTCATCAATTTGAGTGACGTGAGAAATGCGAAACGCCCCTTAAAATGTAAACAAGCATGGGATTTTCCGAATTTTCAAACCAAAGCCGCAAGCTAGTCTCCTATCAAACAATACCCATAACCACCAATCTCCTCCATTACAATAATCGACGATTTTATGATGTTGTAATTTATTAAACGACATTTATATCGACTGGCACGGTCCCAATATCTTTTGATTCACATGTCTGTGGATTCGACGCCCACATTGTCATTCCAAACCGGAAGTACCATAAATAGTTTCCCTTTTTGGCAAGCGAAGCGATTTGAGCTTTCAATTTGGTCTTGTATCTGTTAAAATTGAATTATAGCAAGATCCAGACCATAGTTTGTCAACTAGGTAAAGATCAGACTTACCTATTAAGTAACAGCAAGTAACGATCTAATACCTTTAAACGAGCAATTCTTGTATATACATCTAGAAATAACCCTCGTGGCCTAAAAGGTTGGTAGTGTTTCCTCGTTGTATATCTAGCTGATTCTTTGAAAGATATAAATAGCTGCCGGCCCTTTGTCTCTATATAGTTGTGTAAACCAGGCGCTTATACATCTTTTAAAAGTCTATGTGCGCCAGGGACCCACCCAAGATCCTTTTGGACACATTATGCTACGGGCCATTTCTAGTTATAGTTTAGTTTTCACTTTAAGTCTAATGATACATATTCGATTTTTTCTTTGTTATTTATAATGTAATATTTTTGATCTCAGTTGGGTGAATGTGTAAGTTGTAATCGCAATGTGCTGCCCATATCACTTGAAAATCGAAGTTCGTATCTACCGTCCCTCTCAGTCTCGTTTTGAATAACTTAAGCGCCAGCGGGACGGCAAAAGACGGTTTGAATTTTGCACTTCGTAGTTCTTTGGTATTAAAGGGCCAGATAACCATTGGAAGAGAAACAATCTTGAGTGACGATCATGATTGGAGACCGGAGTCCTGGCAGGCCTACCACCAGGTGGAACGAACGCCAAATTTATAATACTTACCTACAACTTACACGATTTTTCTTGCTTTTTTTTCGGACGGACTGTTGCTGTTAGCCTCAGACGCCTTTTACAGCTTACCGGAGAGAGGGCGAGCTGTCAGATGGACCACTCAGCAGTTTTTCTTGCAAGTATAATATAGGTTTAAATCTAAACTTGCACCTATAGGGAACCAAACAAGATTTAAACTAAGGCCTAAGACCTAAAATAAGATGTTTTGCAGCCAAACATAGCGGTCGTTAACTAAAGAGACGCCGTTTAAGGAGCGCCATTCACGAGGATGTTAAGTGTCGTCTTGAAGTCAGTGAACAGATCTATCATACCGTTTGTACTGTGTGTGTACAGTGAGGTAGATATACAGTGCGGCTAGTATATCATACAAATCCTACGCGTTTGTCCTAAGTATTTATATTATAATTTTTTATAACAAAAATTGAACCGCTGCTCGCTCGACTCGCTCGATCTCTCTCCTGCTGGCTCGTGGTGAGCTCCTGCTGGCTCTTGCTGAGGCACCGACCGACTTCAAACTGGTAGAAAATTATTTTCTTTTTTTTTTGTAGTCGGTTCAATTTTTTGTTATATTTTTTTTCACACTTTTTAGTGTAAGTAATCTAAGATATAATAGTTTAATTTCAACTGCTCGTCACCTTTTACGAAAGATTGCTTTTTCCGATGTAGAGACGTTCATTATTGAAGAGTCCTGGTGCTTCACCACCCGTTTTACCATATGCATTACGAGGAGCATAAATTGCTTAGCAAATGTGTCAAAGTAATTAAAATTTAACCCTTGAAATACTTGTCATTGAGTAGTAACTCCGATGGTCAACTGTGGTCTTCATCATCAGTTCCACTTCACCAAATGATGATTTTCAAGAGCAAATGCACGAGGTAGGTACTACTAAAATATTATATTCAATTTACTATAGGTGTCTCTACAACATTTGAAGAGTTCCCTCGATTTCCTTAAGATCCAATCATCAGATCCTGATTTGGTGCTTATGGGACCTAATTGATGATATTCCTAGACGAACGAACTAGAGTTGGGCATCATATAAAATCAAAAGTATGTGAGTGTATGTGTGTGTTCTGTTACTCTTTTAGGATAAAACATGCTAAAATAATATGTTATAAGTAGATGATAACAACATGGAAATTACTCAGCCCAGTGTACCGACGGCACGTAGGTCGACCAATTATAGTGAAGAAGCATGCACGACCAAATACATAACCCACGCGACTACCGCAAAAACTATTGTCCTCTCATGACCGCTTCACTGCCTAATGTCACTTGATGGATTATTTATAACTAAGAAGTCATCGGGCACGTGGTCGATCAACCCGATGGACGGATACCATAACCTTACACTAAGATCCTAAGTGGCCAATAGATACCGATGGAGATGGAAGGATTATTTTCAAATAAGTTTTTGGTAAAAATTTAATTTTTAATAAAAACTTTTTTGCTGACTGTACTTTTTGTTGACTGAACTTCCATTGTCACCCAAACTACATTTGCATACCGAATTTCAAGTTTGACCAAAAACGGTACAAGGTTTGCTAAGCCTGTCGCCTACGGTATACCTTAACCTATATCCTCAGTCGTCTCTTACCACATCCACGGAAGAAATGGAGAGGTGTAATTCTAACCCGACACCACACGGGGGAAAATAAAATTAGACGAAACAAAATTATGTAAAGTTGTATACAAAATGATTTTCACTAAAATGAATATTAGGTAAAATGGGCCATTGGGTTAGGGTTAAGTACCTAATATTAGTTTATCTAATAAGTTTATGGTAAAAATACAATAATAATGGTTATAATACCAGTTTTTTTTTGCTGTTTGTACTTTTTGTTGTCTGTACTTGTATTATGTCACCCAAACTATATTTGCGTAACAAATTTCAAGTCGATGCTATTTTAACCGTTGAAGAGTTCCGTCCTGTGGAGACGATCCTGGTCGGACTACAAGGATGTCACTACCAGATTGTTGTATTGTCACGCAATCTACACAAGTATACCAAATTTCAAGTCAATACAACTACTGGAAGTTGTTGAAATTTAACTTGCAAGATTTTATTACAGACACACAGACAGAGAGACAACGGGACAGGTGAAACTAAAAAAATAAAAGCTTGTAACTTGTAAAATAACTAATAAGGTAAAATGAAAATAGGCAAAAAGTATTTAGGCAAAAAAAAAGGTACAACTAAAAGAAGCGTGTCGTCGGAGAGCGCGGGGGAGTGGGTGCGGGGCGGGGGCGGCCACGTGCTCTGTCACTGCGCATATCATTCAGGTAATTGTAGGTATATACTTAGTTTAGTTTATAATTTTCGACACTTTACTTTCCATATTTGGATGGAATAAGGATCGATTTGAATCAATTAGGCTAGGATGTGTGAGCGTGTTCTGATGGTGTTTCAATTAGTCGAGCCAGCGAGAAGCGTAGGTAGTCCCGGTGTGGATTGGGAACTTCACACACATGAAGTTTCCTCACGATGATTTCCTTCACCGTAATGCTTATGGTATATAATTATAAATGTAGTTTCGCACAATTAAGTAGGTAGGTCAAAGTCAAAGTCGAAGTCAAAGTCAAAATATCTTTATTCAATTTAGGCTATAAACAAGCACTTATGAATGTCAAAAAAATCTACCACCAGTTCTGAAAAACCTAACTGGTTGAGAGCAATCCGGCAAGAAAACTCAACGAGTATTTTTTTTTAAAGTTAGGTACACTCACACCTTATTTAACACAACTTTGATTTTAACACAGTAGGTTGTTATTTAAAGGATCGCTAATGCGGATCGGAATTATTTCCAAATATCCCTGTCCATGATATATATATGCATTAACTTTATAATACGCCTAGATATACAATGTCTCTTGACAAATGAAATAGTAGATCTGAATGTTGTATCCGGTAAGTACACCCATAGCAATTTTACATTTTATTTATTTATAATTATCCAAATTTCGCATATGAATTTCGAAAAATTCAAAGGTGCGAGCCCGAATTAAAACTCACGATCACTGCTTGAAAGGCCGTGGGTCACCAGTTTCAGTAAAAAAAAAAAAACTTTCAAGAAACACCAAAAGATAATTTAATTTCATTACAAATATATTTTTTTATAACTTAAATAGCCACAAGTTTTTGATAAACTAAGGGGCTGTTTCACCACCATCGATAATTTCCTGAAGTTAATGTGTAGCCGTCTCCGTCTATTCGAACAAATTTCTCGGAGACTTAATCACATTAATCCGTCTGTTAAAATTAATCAATGTGGTGGTGAAACAGCCCCTATGTATATAATAGGTACTCAACAGTCTATGTTACAAAATAGAGCAGTCAAAGTAGTCAATGTGTAATAAATGGAAGCGTGTCAGCGGTAAAAGCGTCGCGGGCGGCGCGGGCGCAGCGTGGGCGGGGCCGGCTGCAGCGCTGCAGCGGATAAGGCGCAGCAGGCTCGCACTCATGCAGGGAATCTTCCCAAAGTCAAAGTACTACTTTGTGCTATCACGTCGATGAACGGTGGAGCAGACGAGTCCTCGAATGGAGACTGCGTACGGGGAAACGTAATAGGGCGTCCTGAGGGTCTGAACTTAGGAGGGTCGCTGGCGGCAGATGGATGCGAGGGGCTCAAGACAGAGTATTGTGGCGCGCCATGGAAGAGGCCTATGTCCAGCAGTGGACTGCTGTAGGCTGATGGTGATGACGATAACTACTATTATGCGCTAGAGCAGAGCGAGGCAGTGGAGCGGTGAGGGAGATAAAATTCCACCAATAGAATTGCATAAAATGTCCACCGTTCTTCAGTGGATACGAGTAAGGAGTTGACACTTTCACGGACAGTCCGTCCAGACGTAAATAAAAACCCTCGTGATTCAGCACCACGTCTGTGGCCGGTGATTTTTGCTGTGACATAAGGGCTGTTCCGTCCACAGCCGTGAACTGTTCATAGGGCTTATATGGAAGCAGGTATTTACCTTGCGCCCCTTTAGGCAAATCACAAAGATCCGTAGTGCCCATGCCACAGCAAAAGCTACAGGGTAACGCGAACCCTATTGCACTACACACATTAGGGACATGACGTTTGTTGTGACGCAGCACGTCTGTGGACGTTACGGCTGTAGCCGTGTGCCATAGTGTAATGACGGACTCACGGTCCCACCGGAAGACCAGCGCCAGCTCTTGGGCCGGCATTATGCTGAGGTGGGTCCGTTTCGTGAACAATAACACTGTTTTCTTTGCCTTTCTTTTATGTAATTATTCTGCCACTGTTCCGAATAATACTCGTTAAAATCTCCCAGGGATAAGAGGAACACGTAGCCATCATACACACGAATGCACAAACATCTGATTATTTTGTGTTGTAACAGTAATTAATTGTATCTAAATAATAAATACAGTACGAAATAGTACATTGTGTCTTAAGGGCGGTAAATAAGGAATCACGAACGAGAGTCTATTAGAAGCCCGAAGTCGAAGACTGAGGGCTTTAATGAGTCGATGTTCGTAATTATAGTACCGCCCGTGCGACATACAATGTTTTTCATCACATTTGCAAGTAAAATTTATATTTGTAAAAGAAAAAATATAATTGTTCCAAATATTGGCGATACCTTAGGCTGTGCTCTTGGCAACGTCACCCTCTACCTCCCTCGGTATGCGCCGCAACGTGCGTGTGCATGTGGTCCATGTAGTCCTGCAGCAGCGCGCGCAGGGCCATCAGTACGGGCACCGACTCATTGACCGTCCTTGGGTTTCATGACAAGCACATTAAGGTCGAGGGTTTTATATGGGGGGGTTGCAACCAAGGTAGCCTGCATGTTACGACACTGTTTACGAGCAAGTGTGATGAAAAATATCTACGGAGGCATGACAGCAATGCAATTAACTGTGCGGAAATAATGCGCTTGCACAAATTTATTAACAACTAGCTGTTTCCCGGGGCTTCGCCCCCGTTGTAATTTTTCTAAATTTTCTACCATAAAAACCTTCTCCTGACAATAACGAACACAACAAATAAAGAATTAGCGAAATCGGTCCTGCCGTTCCCG
The DNA here is from genome assembly GCF_025370935.1 of Choristoneura fumiferana. Taxonomy (NCBI): domain Eukaryota; kingdom Metazoa; phylum Arthropoda; class Insecta; order Lepidoptera; family Tortricidae; genus Choristoneura; species Choristoneura fumiferana. Next base: position 14,772,972 of record NC_133491.1, read on the forward strand.
AGTTTTGCACTTAGCAACACTTTTTACGATATTGTAATAAAATCATATTTAAAGGTATAATAACATTTATAATCAACTAGCTGTTTGATTTTTATTTATTTTACTTCTTTCTTTTTTTCCATAGTAGGAGGATTTGTGTAGAAGGCAAGTACATATATTTGCATGCGATTCCACGGCGGAACAGCTGCTCCCAAAGCACATTGTGGCAGTCCGTCCAAGGACGTAATTTATTTTTGAACTAGCTGTTTCCCGCGGCTTCGCCCCGTTGTAATTTTTCTTTCATAAAAACCGTCTCTTGATAATAACAAACGCAACAAAAAAGGAATTAGCGAAATCGGTCCAGCCGTTCCCGAGTTTTGCGCTTACCAACACATTTTACGATTCATTTTTATTTATATTTTATGAGATTTTCTTGTGCCATATCAAGAAATTTACATAAAGGTTCTGTGCCCGTGAACGTGTTCAAAAATTATAAAAACCGGGAAGCAGAGCAGGAGCAGGAAATCGGGGAAGCTCTGCGAATGAAAAAACAGTCGGCAAGTTCACTCCGCATTACTTTCTCTTCTTTCTCTTCCGCACCTCCACTCCGCATTATTTTTTTGCTTCGCTCCGTTATCTAACGCATATGGACAGACACAGTCCGCAACTTCGCTCGGCATTACCACTTCGCTCCGCTTCGCTGTCGCTGCCTCGTTCCTCTCCAATGTACAGCCCTATAAGAATTGCTTGCAGGGAAATATGTCACAAGGAAAATATTCTAAACAAATCTTCCTAGCCTACTGTAGTACCTTAACCACTACGATTGACACCTATTCGCTATCAAGAATTTGCATAAAGCAGTTGCAATTTAAGCGCATTGACTTAATCTTGTCCGTTGAGATAGCTCGAGATAGGCCGGTGGTCTGAGATAGCAGTTCGAGGATGTTGCTAATTACGACGCAGGGCGTGTACAGTCAACCGTATTACTACTGTTAATACGTACGTTTACTAATGTTTCGGCGAATAACGTTTGGCAACCAGTTTCATTACGCAACTTTTCATTTCCCAACTGTTTAATATTTCTGAAACTGTAAAATATTTCAGGATTTTTATAAAAATAACCTAACCTAACCTAAAGGTTTCTACGCGATGGCCCTGAAATAAATCCTGAAATATTTACAGTGTTACCCCTTATTCATAAAACTTAACAAGCCTATGTTAACTAACAAATGCTTTGTCCCTTTCTAACAAATACAAATGTCGAAGTGACAGATAAGGACAAACGAATTTTAGCGGCATTTAACTAAAATAGTTTGATTGTCGTTTATGAATAAGGGGGTTAGAGTTTGCGAAATGAAAAGTTGCGAAATGAAACAGGTTGCCAAACGTTACGTTGCGAAAAGGCAGTACTCGGGGAACCATACTAGTACAGTTGGGGGAATAAGTGGTCTACCATCCTAAGGTGGATTTTTTTTGCACGTCATAAATCAATTATGTCGATAAAACGTTGATTTACATCAACTCAACTGTACCACAACACATACTAATTTTTTTTCATTCTTTATTTATAAACCAGACGAGGAATTGTTTTCTGTGATGTTCATATTTTTCTGCAAAAAGCTATGACTGCAAATCATTAAAACATCGACTCCTTAGTCCAAGTTTTTATGAGGTTTGAGAATTAAATACCACTTTTATTATAAAGTACTTTAATTCACTCTTAATATAAAAATAATAATGTGTGTGTGTGTGTATGTTCTTTCGTAATGATTTAAATTCGGGTTTTGTTCCGCGTAGGTACCTTGATTTTAGAGAAGCTTGATATTATACATATAAAATTAGTAATGATCGCGATAGTCTAAAACATTATGGTGTGTGCTTTCGTACTTAATTAATGGATACGAAATTTGGCAAGTACACCTACTTTATTTGTTGCCGTTCTCGATTTTAGAATAGAATCTCTTCTCTTCCACCACGGTTGCTGTAAAGTGCAAATAAAGGATCTGACGTAAGAGTATTCAAGATAAGTGTATTTGAAAATTATATGGACTCTGCTTGATTCTGAAATAAATGTTTTTGTTTTATTTTTTATTATTTATTAGCATAGTCAATAATTCCGGACCGGTAAAATTAGAGATCATCAAAAATAAGACTCGTATTTTGGACCCCTACATGGTTTTTTCAAAAGATCTGCACTTTAGCCGTAGTTTTCCGTAACCGTTATGGGTGGCCATGGGTGGCGGTGGTTTCCAGCAGGTGACTGGACTACTCGTTTTGCTCATATTATTATACTTATTATAACAAAAAATGACGTACTTTAATTCTAGTAATGACCTAAATTTAATTATTTCCAAGAAAGCTGGAAAGTAGCCATATCGTGACAATAAAATACGTAAAACTGGAGACCCGTTTAATATGAGTAAATGCCAACCATCCCAGCCTATATACGTCTCAGAACAAGAGGGCGGTGGGTAGGGATGGGGGTTTGAAGTTCCCAATCCGCACTGGGCTCGCGTGAGAACTATGGCCAAGCCCTCTTGTTCTGAGAGGAAATGACATCATTGTAAATATTATTCGAAAAGATTAAAAAATAATATTGTTCTTGTAATAGAAGTGGAGTTCCTAAAAAAATATTATAAATAATTATTACCCATTTCCTTAACTACATAATTAATCCAAAATAATAATTTAGTTCGAATGAAACTTCTTTAGCAGTGTACAGATAAAAAAATACCCCACACAAATCCCACATAAATGTATAGACAATTAACAGTGAAATTTCAAAGAATATTTAACGGTTTTATTTTATTTATAAAAAAAAAGCCTATAAATTAAGTAATTCACAACTATCAACGTCATCGCTCATGAGGGAGAGTTTTCGAATATTTATGCGCGCGAATAACTTGTACCCAATTTTCCGCTGTCCTAATGAGTCAACGCATTAGTGGCAGAGGCGAACGCGCAAGACTTCCTTGCGCGAGTGCCATATAAGGGCGCAGTCCGCCGCTGCAGGTGCCGGCGCATCGTCGCCCGCGCAGCTAATTTCAGCGCCGAAACTAAATACCCAAAAGCGTGCGCGCGCGCCTGCCTAATACGGCACCTATCTCGAGTTACGCGCGCTGGCACGGCCGGCAGAAAAACACGTAAAAACTCTTTTATTTCGGTAGCGAGCCGCCTCTAAATTTAGGACCTATGTTCGCATGAAAACTGAAAGTAATACGAGCGATTTTGGTTCGCGCTGAGATGTCGGAGATGGCTGTATTTAGATTAGAGCGGCGACCTCCGTCGGCTGATAACGTGCGCATAACCTCGCCGGGCGCAGTCGGCGCGAGCGCAGCGGACATGTGCCTGTGAATAAAGTGTAGTGCATAAACTGGATTTGGATGTCACAAATGCTGCCTGAAGGCGGAGGTAAATATTGATCCTTGTGTGTTCTCAGCCTACATAATTTCGCGGAATTCGCGGCGTTAACCTATAATTTAGTTTTTTATTTTTAATTTGTCAAAATACGTTTGTATTAGGATTTAGGCGGCTAAAATCCCCATTTTTATAGTTTTTTTTCTATTTGAGCGGCCTACTTTACGTTATCTGTTATTGTTATCGCAATAGAAACATTACTTTTATCGTGCCACCCGCGGCATGTGTGGTACAATTAGATCCGATTGTGTTATCAAATTACAAACAACAATATTAATTTCATACAAAATTACCTAGGTATTTGCTTCTTTTAAACTTAAATAGTTTAAAGTCACCAATCTACATCTAAAAATGTTTAAATTAAATTACGAAATCCGTCATAAATTGGCGCTTAAAAAATCAACGTGCAGGTTTTGCTTTTCGATAATGGTCCAAGCTTTGTAGGCTATGAAAAGGTGCTAAAATCAGCAATTCTGTTCCAACTTTCACTAGTTACGTCAGTTTTTACATTACGTATTAAAATTAGACGTAAAAATGACGTATGTACGGTTCTGGCTGAAGCTATAGCGCATAATTCGCACGTTATTTTGGATTTTATTCATTATTTTGAACAGTAAATAGTCATGTAACTCGAGCATTTACATCAGCTCTTACGCACGTACTCGTAACCATCATGCAATGCAACCAAATCACTTCGCATGATTCTCATTACTCTAGTAATGCAACTTCTAACTAATTGCCATAATTGGTTACGTAATCTAAGACTTGTACGAAATTTCATGTTAAATTCAATGACCACATTTGAATGTAAATAGGTATGTAGTTTCCTACAATGTTGAATTAATGGTTTCATTAAGAACAATGTCTTTGGTTCATGGTTTTTCTTAGTACTGTGTAATAGAACTAACACGGACAGATCGGTATTCTAAAAAATACCAATTAGTCCCAGCAGTTATTTCAAAATATTGGGCACTTATTATTATTTATTAATTTATAATATAATATTATTAATATTTGCCAAATTTAATTTCAGATATTGCAAAATATTCACAAAAATATTCTAATTATAAATAAACCCGCGTACGGCGTAGCTCACCCAAAAACTATGAGATTTGACATTTCGGAGACCTCACGCTACACTAGCGCCTCTAGTGGCGAAATCATACGCGATAGCCCTCATTGTGTTTGTTTACTTATTTTGTACAATAGAGAGTTTGATTAATTATATAGCCATTTAAAGTTCCGGGTGACGTTACGCCGTGAACACTTTTTAGCGCGGCGTGTCGTCATGAGCCCGCCTGAACTTTAGCATAGTCATTATTGTGTTTTATTCACAAAGATAATACATGTAAAATACTTAAATAGAATCCCATCCCAGCCTATATACGTCCCACTGCTGGGCACAGGCCTCCTCTCAGAACAAGAGGGCTTGGGCCATAGTTCCCACGCGGGCCCAGTGCGGATTGGAAACTTCACACGCACCATTGAATTGCTTCGCAGGTTTGTGCAGGTTTCCTCACGATGTTTTCCTTCACCGCAAAGCTCGTGGTAAATTTCAAATGTAATTCCGCACATGAATTTCGAAAAACTCAGAGTTGCGAGCCAGGGTTTGAACCCACGACCCTCTGTTTGAGAGGTGATAGGTCAAACCACTAGGCCACCACGGCATACAAATAGAATACCTAGTATTTTTATTTTTATTAGGAAACTACCTAATTAAATGTATGTTTCAACAAATGAATACAAGCACCATGTTTCACCATCCATTGATTAAATTTATCCGTCAAATAAAATTAATAAATGGGTGGTGAAACAGCCCCTTAATGTTATTTTAATAATACATGGTATTAGTGCTCCTATTTCAAATGTTGGTATCTACTAATTATTGCCACCGGTAATCACACGAATTCGGGACATTCTCAAACACACCGACAGAACATGACAAGACAACAAAACTCCTACGTACATTTGAAACCGTTTATTTTAAATGAATTGTTATTATTTATTTACTTATTGTGATACTTGTGCAATAAATTATTTCTACGCTCTTGTAAAAAAAAACTAACTAAAAAAAATAAGTCAATACAATATAGCAGGTACACGTATTAAAAAAAAATATAGAAAATTCTTCAAGACTATCGTTGATCAGGCTGTTACTGAACCAGCGAGATACCTTTGGCCCTATCTCTACTTTCCATCAAGAGATAAGCCAAATTGCTAGTCAGTTAATTGTAAAAAAAGTTAGGAGTAAATCAGGGCACGCGGGCACTTGTACTATTACTTGTTCTGTGACGCGAGTCCGTGTTTGCATTTATAATGTACTGAGAGATTGTCATAATTAGCAAAACATAACGCCATCGATCAGTTATTCCATAAACACATTAACCAGTTTTATTGATTGCAAAAGTATGCATAACTATTCCTTTACCTACATTACACCCACTTGCGTATACAGTGGTCTACTTGAAGGAACTTGATGTAGGATGTAGGCAAGTCGCCTACAGGTAGTATGGCCTAGATTCCAAGACACCGTTCTACAATTTGTATTATTTAGGGGCTGTTTCACCATCCATTGATTAGCGTTAACCGACGGTTAAATGTGATGCCGTCTCCGTCTATTCGAACAAAACAAATAGAGATGGCATTAGACCTAACCGCCAGTTAACACTAATCAATGGATGGTGAAACAGCCCCTTAATATCTTATAAACTTAAAATAAAACAAACAAACCCCCCTACAAGCCAAAGTCTTCGACAGACGACACTGGCAAAAAAAAAATACAAAAATAACACCGTTTTCCTCAGTTTTAAAGATTTTTGACAGAATTGATTAAAAATGTAAAATGTGTATAGTTAACTGAGTACACGGATTATTAAGATTGGTTTTTTGGAATCTTTTTGTATTTTTTATTTCAATTCCAAATTTTTACTTTTACGGTCATCCCGTAAAACCAGCGTAACCAGCGTAAACCAGTGGTGTAGCGGTATAGCACGCGGTACGGATTGCCGAGGACCTGGGTTCGATTCCCAGTGATGGTCTTATTTTTCTGTTTTTTCTGTGCATCTATATTTCAGTTTGTATTTTCAACACGGATTATTTACGAAATTGTAGTCGAAATAAGATCGATATATTTTGGATCAATTCATTTTTGACAAGCGACAACAGATTTATCCAAGATACATACGGTCACGATCGTTAATTTGGGACCCATTTCGTGAAAAAGTCCTTTGAATTGTCATACAAAATGATTCGGTCTGTTACCTCATCACGATTTCATAAAAAATACTAAAAAGAAGAAAACAAGTCTAGTGGGCTAGATCTTTGTTAAGTAGCTAACTTAAAGTTCAACAGTCGGGACCCATTAGGTACCTAAGAATTTTTAAGCGTCACGATTTAAATGGGTCCCGACTGTTGGACTTTAAGTTAGCTACTTAACAAATTTCTAGCCCACTAGACTTATTTTCTTCTTTTTAGTATTTTTTAAGGCAGTCGGGTTTTTTTTTAAATATTGTTTTATTTCCCACTTTTTGTGAAAAAGGTATATTAAAACGGTTATAACCCATATATTTTTAGAATGGGCTAATTATTAGCTTTCATTTGATACCCCACTCGATAGGTTTGAATAAAAATCATTTTTTTAAAACTTACAATTTGGCGCCGAAAATCCGCCATTTTGATTTTTTAAGAATTTCATGTACCCAATGAGACAACTCCAATGACGTATCATTTATCAAAATCGGTTCAGCCATTGAGTAGTTACGAGAGGACATAGGAATAGACATACATACATACTTACATACATACGCGTCAAACAAATAACCCTTCCTTCTTCGCAGTCGGGTAAAAAGGGATACATGGAGATTGAGACCTAATAAGGGCATAAGATAGTTTATACCCAAAATATGCATTAGTGTTTGCGGGATAGAGATAAATATAATGCCTAGATCTACGGTAAGCCCCGAAAAAAAATAAAAAAAAACACCTCAAAGCACTTATAAATGCGAGTTTAATTTAATTTAATCGAACTTGTACTTCTTTAAGTTCTTCGATTACTCTTAACTGATTGTTTTCAGATTTTTAGGGAGTATTTTAATCATCAAAAAACCTTGGTGGCCTAGTGGTTTGACCTATCGCCTCTCAAGCAGAGGTTCGTGGGTTCAAACCCCGGCCCGCACCTCTGAGTTTTTCGTAATTCATGTGCGAAATTACATATGAAATTTACCACGAGCTTTACGGTGAAGGAAAACATCGTGAGGAAACCTTAACACACCTAACTATGAAGTAATTCTATGGTATGTGTGAAGTTCCCAATCCGCACTGGAACCGCGTGGGAACTACGGCCCAAGCCCTTTCATTCTGAGAGGAGGCCTGTGCCCAGCAGTGGGACGTAAATAGGCTGGGATGATTTTAATCATCGCGATGAAGTAACGGTAGATGACCTTCGGTGGTAATGTTTGATGTGATGCCTTGCATCACTGATGAATGACTGACTCATTGTCATGGTGCACCAATACTAACTGATCTAACGTCGTCCAGTCATTGAATCGTTAACAGCAAGTTGCAACTCTCAAAGTAATCAAAACTTTAAATCAAGTCATTTTAAATACATAAGTGATGTAAATCTTCTATCATTTTGTCTACCTGTTGCTTTATTTTGGATGGTCAGATGGTGTGCGTGCCCGCGTGGGAACTGTAGCCCAAGCCCTCTCATATTGAGAGGAGGTCTGTGCTCAGGAGAGTCGTATATAGGCCGAGTTTATAGTCTTCCATTAAGCAACGGAACACTATGGTGTTCCTTGCGGTTATAGAAGTCGGACCACAGGAACAGCTGCTGGTGCTGGCTGGTACTGGAAACGTAGGAGCTAAAAGGAGCCAAAATTGTTAGTCTTACTTGACCCATAGAAAGCCAACTCCTATCAAGTAGTTAGGTACTTATTAATTTCGCTTTTATTGCCACAAAATCTAGGTGAAAAAGCAGAAATCAAAAATTGCTTATTTGTGGATTGGATCCTGATTGCATAAGGAACTACGTATATCTATCCTAAAATCAATATTTTTTTCACACCTCTCCTTCAGAAAAGTAACTTTTCCTCCCTGACGAGAGGGAGCAAAGTGCAACTTTTCTGTTCAAGGCTTTTCTAAGTGTTTTATTGCAAATGTCATTTTTTGAAGTTGATAATTGTAAAGCCACGCCATTTTCTATGCTGGTTGTTCTTTAATAAAATTAAGAATTATTTTTTTCAAGTTTATTAATGCTCGGTGTGAAAAGTTGTATGAGCCACTCGGGAGGTAAATTATTTTCATCTTGAATCCCTCATTACGCTTAGGATTCTACTTTAGAATCCCTTGCTACACTCAGGATTCTATTGTAGAATCCTTCGCTACATTCTGGATTCAATTTACGCCCTCGCCGTAAATACACCATTTTGCTTCCTTTGTGACACAAATAACTATTAAAGGTGGTGTAGCCTTTGCTTCCTTGATCATTTTCCTTCTCTGCTTTTTAGGCTTAAAATTGCCAGAAAGTTGTAGGTACCCTACCTTCAGAGTTCAACTTCAGCGTTCAATCTAAGCCTGACAGTTACGACCTGTCCACACACTAGAAATCTGTGTCATATCCAATTTGTTTACTTAGCGCGAGTTTGCTAAGCTAGCGGAGCGATGCCCTTATTTGGAAGGTGTCAAAATTGTAAAATACTCCATGAGCAAACCGCAAAATACATTCTATTTGAGTAAAATATGAGATGCCAATGCTTACTTTTATTAAGTGGCACATGAACATTTGTTTCATGGCTTTCCTAGGTATACTTTTGCGTCTGAAATGGACGGACGTATACACCATTTATTTTAACATTTGAAACTTCGGTAAAATTTGTGTTAAATTCAGTAGTAAAATATAATAAATACCGCTTATAAAGGTACATGTAAGTATCTATAGTCAATTTGTGTTCAAAATACCGAGAAACATGTGTTACAATTTGACCGTTAATTCAAATCTTAAACTAAACGGAGTATAGATAGGTACTTAAAGTCTAAGAGACTATGCTTTTGTTAAAAAACTTTTGATTCAATAACTACTTATATTTTTTGTTGACTGTAGCTATGATAATCGACATCCTACTAATATTATAAATGTGAAAGTTTGTGAGTGAGTGAGTGAGTATGTTTGTTACTTCTTCACGCTGAAACGGCTGGACGGATTTGGATGAAATTTGGCGAAAAGTTAGTTTATAACCTGGATTAAAACATAGGATACTTTTTATCCCGGTATTCTCACGGGATAGGGATAAAATCTCGAAATAACACCTCTGGGCTTAGAGTCATGAAATTTGGTATGTAAAGAAAGAAAGAAAGAAAGAAAATAATTTATTTATAACAGCAATGACACATAATAAGTAACAATAACAATAGGAAATGTTGCCGCTATAAAAAGGTCCCGGCTCAGCATATCGCTGGTTGAAAACCAGCACTGGTCTTCCGCCGGTAGGTATGTGGTAGCTGGACCTCTGGAATAACACATAATCTATTTATTACTCCGATATTCCTACGGGATAGGGATAAAACCTTGAAATATTAACCGCTGAGCTTAGAGTCATGAAATTTGGTATGTAGGAAGCTGAATGTCTAGAAAAACACATAGACGACTTTTTGACCCGATAGTACCACGGGATACCTAGGAATAAAATGTCGAAATAACAGCCGCTAGGCTTAGAGGCATGAAATTTGGATGTAGGTAGCCGTATGTCTGGAATAACACATAAGTACGCTACTTTTTATCCCGATATTCCCACGGTATAGTTTTGTAACTAAGGGACCCTATACATCCCTGTATTATTTTTATTATTATTTCGTATATTTTCTTTAATTGTATACTGTAGTTTTAAGTATTTTATTTGTAATTATTTTATTTTGAAAAAATTACTTTCTGCCAAGTTTCTTGCGACGCATTCTTCTTGGCAATGATGGTCTTTCCGAAAGCGCGGGTAGTTTAAAAAATGAGGTGTAAAAGTGCCCATTGCGGCCTATTTACTGAATAAATGATTTGAATTTGAATTTTGCATTTGAATTTTGATAGGGAATAATGTTGAAACTTCAGCACTGGGTTTAGAGTCTTGAATTTTGTACAGTTATTCACAACACAACCTCAATGAAGACCTTGATATAAATATTGGGAATTTCCAGGGGAATTTTGTAAAATCCCGAAAATTTCAATTGCAGCTACCACACCGAATAGTTTACGCGTGCGAAGCCGCGGGTAAAAGCTAGTAAGATATAAATTGATATAAGATATTTTAATTCTAAAATGATTTATAACATTAAACATTGCAGACAAAAGCGTAGCGTCTTATAATAACATGGCTTGAACATTGTAGCTCCAAGTAGGTATACCACGCGCCATATAAATCTATCTAAAAGTTCATTACTTAATACTCAGTTTTGACGCATTTTTGAGATACATTTTTTATGCGACGTCTTTAAGTTACTTTACCCCCGGATTGTGTTCGAATCGCTTAACGGTATAATGCCTATTCAATTATTGGAGTATAATAGTTTTTGTGGTACTAGTCGGAGCAATAAACTTTTAGGAAAAGTTAGGCGGCAGAAGGTATAGAGAAGTACCTAATAACTGCCATGATAGAGACCATCTGACACAATGTCGTATGCCGTGTCATTAATCGACATATCACAAGGTGTTGTTGTTATTGTTTTCATTGTTATTATTCCGATGCCCCTTGCCACCTGATTTTTTTTCTTTTCAGTATTGCAAGGTCAAAGTTACAAATTAAAATCCATCCTCATCTTACGATACTTTATTTGTTTGTAACACTAACCAGTCCAGGTTCATTCAAAATTACGTTTCTATTTTTATACGTTTGAACATTCTTATAGGTCAAAAAACTGACCTTTCATAACTAAAAATGCAATACAGAAAACAGTAGCTAACAACTAAAATTTAGTGTTTTTCAACCTGTGGCCTCTTTAGCGGGGTCGCCGAGCCCCTATTAGTTGCTGGGAAAACTACTTCAGTAAAAAATAATACAACGGGTAGGGGGGTCGCGGAATATTTATTTAAGTATACTAAAGAGGTCGTGTCATGAAAAAGGTTGAAAAAGTTTTAGTAACTAAATAATTATAACTATTTGTAAAACTATCCTAAAAGTAGGTATACTAAAGTACCTAGGTAGGTACATAAAAGAAACTAAAATTAAAACAAAAAAAATATATAATTTAAAGGAGCCCCCTTAGGAATGAATATTAACTAGAATAAATGTAAAAAAGTGCTCCACAAATAAATGAATTAAACAAAATAAAAATTTAGTCATCTTTGCAGGTGTGAATTTTAATTCATTATTTTATGATTGGTTTTTGGAGCCTATTTGTATTTTTTTTTTAATACAGTATAGGCTTGCGTTTCAACTCCAAATTTGTTACTTTTACGGGTATCCCGTGATCATTATTTTAACTGAATAGGCGTGATAAATTATTCTAGGAACTGTGCGTTGGTCTACATTGCTTCATAATTCTATATTAAGTCTTAACTTGCTTTTGCCGATAAATGAAAATGATTCCTTAATATGCAAATAGTTGAAACGATATCTTTGGGTAGAGTTAAAAATAGTAAGTAGGTACGAAATAAATGTAAATGTATCCTAACTAATATTACAAATGCGAATGTGTGTGATATGTTTGATTGTTACGCTCATGATTAAACTTTTTATCCCAGGAAATTGTATAGTTCCCATAGGTTCGCGATAAACTAATTCTTCGTGGACGAAGTCGCGGGCTACAGCTAGTACCTATAAAGGATTATTCAAGTAACTGATTGACTAACTGACAGATAATACTCCTCTTAAAGCACTGAAGATGGAGGCTTCAGCTATATCCATTGAGTTGACAATGAAGTGAAGTCACAGCTTACTATTGCCTTTGCCATAAAAAGTATGTCAACTAAATTGTGGTGTCCAGTCTCTTTAAGACGCTACATTCGTGATAGTGACCGTGGTTGTCAGTTGATCATTAATAAACCTTCATGGTATAGTAACTTTCTTGGGAAAACTGTGGTGGTTTCCCATTGTCTTCCACACCGCAGTGCTGGAGTCCGGAGTTCGTAGTTGGCAACTGCGGTGCTACTCCGAAATTCGAATTTCGTGTCTCTCAATATGTAGAGCTCGCAAAGTACTATGAACTACAATTGAATTAAATAATCTGAAAACAATATATATTTTTAACTTTTAAATAAATGGTAACCATAGTAATTGTTCGTGATGATTAACTAAATGCTTAGGTGACTAGACACGTTCTTTCCGAGGACCCTTCAAATAGTACCTAATGAGGCATTTTAATATTTCCTATCAGCAAACAGGTAACATAGCCTAAATAGCCTTTATTACCAATCGAACAAAACCGCGATCAAAAGCATTCGAACACTAGCTACAAATTAGCATAATATGAAAAGGCATATTGTTGGCATAATCTTATTATGTCGCAGCCTTACCGGGCCGTGTTTTGCCTCGTAAGAGCACCATTAATAATGCTCCTACGCATCTCATGATTCATTTCGAGCCCTAATACGGTAACTACTAACATTCATGTATTATTTATAGGTAAATAAAACCGTATACGCCTGTGCCTGTCTTGTTCCGAATTGTGTCAGTCGCCAAACCATGGTGGAACGTAGGATGATACGGTTTTGGACAGTTCCTACTTTAAATCCTAAAGAGATCAGATGAAACAAGTGTTTCACTTTACTGTGTTAGATTATGTCACGTATCTTATCATAGGCTCCAAATCTTGTGTATTAAGGACGTTTAGCTCACGAGTGAGTGATTGAAAAGAAGGATAACTCAGTTATTGGTAGGTACCTATAGCTCACTGACTCACTAACTTTTTTGAGATCTAAATGTGTCAATATTTAGCTTACTCGCTCTGGCAAGGCAAAATGCTCGATTGAGAGCGGTGAAGCCGATGAGAAAAGACTCTGCATCTGTTTTGGTGGGAGACTATCTTATGTATCATTTTACTGATCATGTGATCATATAAGTTAACTGAAGCACTGCCATGGATGGCTCAGTAATGTAGGTAATGCTCTCAATCGAGCATTTTGCCTTGCCAGAGCGAGGAAGCTAAATCTGACACATTTAGATCTCAAAAAAGTTAGTGATTCAGTGAGCTAATATACCTACCAATAACTGAGTTATCCTTCTTTTCAATCACGATATGGAGCTTAAATACCTCTATGATAAGATACGTGACATAATCTTGTATCTATATCATAATAGAAGGAAATAAAATACTATCGACCTTATGGCATCACTCCGTAAGAGCTATGATTGTAGTCTCATTGCAAAACTCTACCACAGTAAAACAAAACGCCTTTTGCACTGAACGTCGATGGCCATCTTCAAAATGTAGAGTGAGTGTATTTGCTACAATGTTTATTACTATCAATGGGCGGGATCCTACCTAGCCATATAAAAAAACGCGTCATAAGATTTACTTTTCGTAATTGGGTTTTATAATGTCCATCCCAATCAAAAAAATATTTTTGCCCAATCTAACTCGGTTTTTCGTCTTTTTTTAATATAATTTTTTTTCGTCTTTGACATTTAACACACAGCAAAAAAAAAGCATATTCAAATTAAACCTCAAAAGCAAGAAATGGAGCACCCCGACACACTTAACACGTTCCGAGACACAATTAACCGAAAATATCCATTCCTTTTACCCACATAATATTGTTTACATTTGCTTCGTGTGTGCCAATCAAAAAGAGTGTTCACGTAATAGTGAATAAGGTTAATTCTCCCGTGACGGGTCAGGCCGTGACGCGGCACGGTTGGCCGCTCGCCAGACGGTGTGCCGTGACGTCACACGGCATATTTATGTATGTATGAGTAACGCATATCGACTTCAAGACAGCTGATCGGTATCGGCTTTTGTTTGGTGTGCCGTTGAACTGTATATTCAAACGGTTGTTAAGTTTTTTTTCGTATGTTTGGTTTCAATATTAAATTGATATGAGAACAATCGATTGGGATTCCAAAAATATCTAATAAAAATACGAGTAGTTAATAGCTTTTATTTCACATTCTGTTATACTTTTATAAGGATTTATACCCTTAACTTAGCTTTCACTTGAAAACAATGGGTTAAATGTCATATAATAATATTAAATAAAAGTATTCAATTAAAAAGAGTCCTATACTTAACAAACTTATCTACATAAAATAAAAATAGAACCTAAAGTAAAACAAATTAGGTACAGTCACCAGCACCAATATCTGATACAACAAGCGTGCATAAATATCTGATACGACTCTATTTCTAAGGCCGGAAGGACATGTCAGATATTTTTGCACGCTCCGTTGTGGCAGATATTAATGCTGGTGACTGTGCATAAAGAGTCCCTTAGGCAAGGTCCTGAAGATGCTGGCAGCGTTTTCTGTTTCAATTGCTAAGCTAATTCTTTGTCCGAGGAAGCTTTCATTTCTGTTTAATTTTGTATTTCATTTGTATTGTATATCTAGTATAGGTACTCGGTAGGTATGCGGCAAATTTTGTAAGTCGAATGTAACGTTAAACTATCGCCATCTAGCGATGTTTCTATTGCTAAGAAACCCTAGAATATCGATTTGTAGCAATTATAATTTTTATGGTACAATATTGGGCTAATCAGATCGTTTTCTCGGGCGACGCCCTCTGGGTATTTTATTACCATAGCTATTATAATAGTAGATTATACTAATACGAAGCCAGCAATTGCTATTCCCGCCGAGACTAATATAAAGCTTTTCTCAAAAATGGTGAATAATTCTGAAATAGAATTAACTTTTTCACAAAATATATTATAAAATTTAATTTTATTCCAATATTTTTCTTATGCTTTCCCGCCTTTTTTCTTTAAAAATAAACTGCAGGTGAATTTTTCCACCGAAAACACCACAAGCTATATCAGACCCAATAGAAAAAGTCCGGAGTTCCAACAAAATATCTGATACCGGCCATTAGACTTGGCTGTATACGACTTGTGCCAACATTTCCATGGCCTTTTTAACTTAAAAATTGTCATTATTGTCGAGCTAGCGCGCCTGCAATCATTTTAACTTTTTAATTTTTCGCTGACCATAAACTATGCACTTCGCCTTCTGATATGTCAAGAATAATGACAACTTTTACGGACATTTTTGAGAAAAACATGTTACGCCGCTGACCAATTAGCGTACTAATTATATAATTAACCGGCAGTTATTTATAATGTATTCTCTCCCGCTGATGATACGACTAAGAGACTATCATTTGTAGTAAACCAGCACCCGTGGCTTTTTGTGAGTCATTAGGTCTGGCAGCTGTATTGTAATTTCAGTTTTAACTGACATTCTAGTCTTCATTAAAAAAAACAAACGAATACGAATACGAATGTTTGTTCTCGGGTCTTGGATGTTTAATATGTATTTAAGTATGTATTTATCTATATAAGTATGTTTATCCGTTGCCTAGTGTCCATAGTACAAGCCTTGCTTAGTTTGGGACTAGGTCAATTGGTGTCAGTGTCCCATGATATTTATTTATTTATTTTATTTTATTTATTACGTTGTTAGGAGAAAACCCGTGCTTATTGTGATGTCTCGTAACTTAGATTTTGGGACTTTACATTTGTATCCCGTGGGATTATAGGATCAAAAAGCAGCCTAATTTGTTATTTCAGAAATTCGACCAGTTGTTTTAATATGAGTGTTTTTTAAACTCTGGGAAAGATATATAACAGTTTACATAGAGATACTTATCCCGGAAAATCGTACCTACGTTCTTCGCGAGATAGCGATAAACAAATTTTCCACAGACGGATTCGCGTGCAACAGCTAGTGCTGTGAATAAAAAAAAATCTGATATTTTCGAGTGTTGTGATTTAATATATACCTCCTGATTCAAGTAATAAGTCAATCACGGTTTTGTTTATTTTAGACGACGGAAATCATTGGGCGATGCGCGTGAATCACCATGTTTACTAATCGCTTATAAGCGCCATTTTTAACATCGCCTCTGTTTCTATAAATGGAATTCATTTGTCATAAGTTTACATAGCTCGAAGATAACATAGCTTGATTTTAATGAAAATTTGCACAAGTTGAATATTTCGCAAAAAAATCAATGTATCGAATAATCGTCTTAGCAAACCCCTAATGGTTTTAAAATACCTATCCAACGAATACCTGTCCAACACACTATAGGGTTGGATGAGAAAAAAAAACTTTTTTATTGTACAATTTTGTCGGCATAGTTTACATACATACTCGTATTCGTGCAAAGTTACAGCTTTCTAGTATTGATAGTCCCTGAGCAAAGCCGCGGACGGACGGACAGACAGACAGATAGACATGGCGAAACTATAAGGGTTCCGTTTTTGCCATTTTGGCTCCGGAACCCTAAAAAATAAACAAAACAAGCAATTAACAAACTTTGAGATAAACTTACCTACTACGAAATAGCGAACTTATACCTTCCATTCCGTTTTATGCCAGAACTCGCGTTATATAATTGCGGCAGTTGCCGCAAAAGGCGCGTCTATTTGCGTGTGAGTTGCGAAATTGGTATCATCCTTTATTTCGGTGCGCGCGCGCCTTCGCCGGCGCGGGCGCGTATTTTGGGCGCGCTCGGGTTACCCGCTTGGACTTTGGGGTTACTTCTGACTCTAGTTGATTTGTACGGACTACAGATTAAAGCTTTATACATCCATACAATACGATAAGTTTTTCTTTAAATTTCATTTTTTTTATGTAGCCTTTAATATGTCCCACTGCTGGGCAAAGGCCTCCCCTTTCATTCGCCACTCTTCCCTGTCCCGGGCATTCACCTGCCAATCGAGCTGAAAAGCGCTCAGGTCGTCCCGCCATCTCCTCTTGGGTCTGCCTCTGCTCCTTTGACCATCCTTCGGAACCCATTCGGTAACGATTCGGTAAATTACATTGATGATAGTTAATTTACATTAGTTTTTTTGCTCGTTTAAAAATCCGTCATCTAATGCGTGGTGTGCCATCATAGGGCTTATCATGTCTACGCGGAAATCAGGTCCTGCGCCGTCATGTCTATAATTATTTTCATCACACTTGCTCGTAAGCAATGTCATAACATGCAAGCTTATTTGGTTGCAACCTCCTAAATAAAACCCAATTACTTACCGCCTTTAAAGTGTGAGCTAACTTTGGGGGCGGCAGACGTGAGCTTGCCTTCGGAATCCAAAAGCTTAGTGGTTACTTGTCCTGAAATGTAAATTTCAGAATTATTATTATTTATTTTTTTAATTTATGACGGTGGAAGCAGTTTACACTTCCACTGAACGTAGATAATAGTTAGTGTTGTTTTGTAATTAAGGGACCCTATACATCCCTGTATTATTATTATTATTTTTGTATTTTTTTTATTTAATTGTACACTATGTAGTTTTTAAGTATTTTATTTGTAATTATTTTATGTTAAAAAAATGACTTCCTGCCAAGTTTCTTGCGGCGCATTCTTCTTGGCAATGATGGTCTTTCCGAAAGCGCTGGTAGTTTAAAAAATGACGTGTAAAAGTGCCCATTGCGGCCTATTTACTGAATAAATGATTTTAATTTGAATTTTGAATACACAATGTACTATTATTGTTCGTAAAATACATGAAATGAACAGATAACAATATAATAAGATGTACAAAGGCGAACTTTTACCTTAAAAGGAATCTCAGGATCTCATAATTTTATGTATTTCATGAATAAAGAGCGAATGGAATTACCAGATCCAAACCGCATATTGAATCGCTTGGACTCTTATGTCAACCAAATATTCAGTTCCAATTGTCTTGTTCCAGAAGTGATGCGCCGCGGCGCGTGCGCCGACGTGTGCCCCGCGCCCCCCGCGCCGCTTCACCCCGCTAATAGGTAAATATTTAAAAAATACTTTCACTATCTTCTAAAGTAGCGTTCCTACACGACTTATTTGCCCCGGTGGCCGAATTTCCGTATCACGTGGCAATCCGTCCTTCTTCCTTGTCTACATTATAAATTCGATTACCTACCTATCCAGATCGTTGATGAGTCACTCAGTCGTAATTTTTCTCGGCATATTTCAATATCAGGATATGACGCGAAATGGCGGAGTCAGCCTATTAAAGTTTCCTACTTACTTTTCAGGGTGACCGTATTTATATGATTACGTAATCTAAACAAAACAAAATAGGTCTACCGGTTATAGGTCACCTAATTAATTGTTTATTATTTTCTTTTCAGAACATCAGAGAATAAGGAACTGCTTCGTCAGCAGCTTTTGTCGTCCAGCAAGGCGCGCGCGGACAAGGGCGAGGCCCCCAAGCCCAAACACCGCAGCCGCCAGAAGAACCGATGGAAGCTCAAGTTCCACCACCAGGCCCTCCCGCAAGAATACCTTGATCACTACGAGCAGAGCCTGCAGAAAACAAAGCCCAAGAAGCCAGAGAAACCAAAAGACACAATAGACCTGAACAACATCACCAACGAAACGTTCAATATATGGGCGCAGAGGCTCGCGGGAATTCAGAATGACGGCACGCTGACTGTACCACAGATACAGAACATGGCTAAAGTGCAGAAGAAAGAAGACAAGAAGAAGAGTCCGGCGATCGCCCCCAGCAAGATCGTCACGTACGACGACCTGCCCTACATGGGGGAGATGACGCTGAACAACTCCAAGCCGCGGCGCGGACGCAAGCCCAAGAAAGCCGACATCTGCCATTTAATATACGAGAACTACGGGACAGTAGTGCCCGGCCAGCCCCCTCCCCAAGTAGACAGGAGCCAGCTCAGCCTTTGCCCACCGTTTAGAAACGACGCGCTGAGCACTCCGAAAACAGACTTGCAAAACAAAATTATATCTAGTTTATTAGAAAAGAAGCTGTCCCAAGAGAATAAGAAGCGTTTAGAATCTCTCAGCCCGCCCCAGTTCGCTAGCCCTGACGACCCGATGCCGGCAGCCCCCGTCACGATCGCAGGCCCGCTCCACAGCGATGATGAACCCCTCAACCTTTGCATAAGAGATCTTCACGAACTGAAGATCCAAATCCAGAAGAAATTCGGCAACATTTACTCTTCACTGCCCGAAGTCAAGACTGAACCGGAGACTGAGATCATCGAGGACAAAGAGCAGCCTAACGCCATCTCTGTGATCCAGAGGAACACGAATCTCTCCGCGACGGCGAGCAGCTCGCCAGACTTGTCGCGGCAGACCAGGAACGTCTCTCCGACGCTATCGGAGCCAGCGCAATCCACAGCGAGTCCCGACGGAGATGGAAAGATCCCAGGGTACGTGTACTGGCCAAATGCAGGCATCTACATGCATCCTCTAGCTCTTCAAACGCAGCTACTCTACTACCAAAGGTTAGCTGCGGCAGGACAGCTCCCCTACTCCCCAGAACAGGAGAGATTATCGACACCTAATAGCACCAGCGAGAGCACATCCGCAGAACATTCACCGTCAGCCGACAACAAAAGCAAACTAGTTCTGAAGCAAATTTCTGAACTGTTAGACCCCAACGTGATCAAACAGACAGAGGAAACTAAGAGCCCTGATTTGACCAAAATGAAGAGAACGTCCCCAAACCCGGCGCCAGTCCAACCGGTGAAGCGGAAACGATCGGCGATCTACATTCCCCCAGTACCCACGAAGACTAACTCCACCACACCTACCACAGAAGTCAGCATTTGCAAATTCAAATTCACGGGAGGCTCGAAGCCTTCACTGCAAGAAAAGAAGATGCTGTCTGTCGATTCTGGAGGGAACTTCAGGTACTACAGCGGCACGGGAAATAAGGGGAATAAGGGGTACGAGTACTTGCACAGGGACTCTAATCAGGGGCGAGCTCAGTTGGCTGAAGCAGCGGCGTCGAGCAAGCCCGCCGACGCACCGCCGGCAGCTCTAAGCAAAGAAGACTTGAGTAAAAAGAAGCGGAAATCTAGAAAGAGTCTGCAACGTGAAAAGTTGGAGCAGACGTTTAAAGAAAAGGGGTTTTTGATACAAACGCAGCAGCTGCAGTCGGCTGAAGGCGCCACGTATTGCAAGTTCCGGCAGCTGCGGAAGTTTACGCGGTATCTCTTTAGGAGTTGGAAGGACTATTTGCCAGGGGAGTTGGATGAGAGAACGGGAGAGGCTCCCAATCCGCAGCCGCCTCCCTCTGAGGGACCTGCCAGTGAGTGGGGGTGAAGGGGCATTTAGCTCGGCCGGGCTAAAAATAAACAGTTTCTAGGCATTTCTCATAGATTATTCTAGAAACCGTTAACTTAAGGTCGTGTAAGGAACTATTCAAATAGGACTGTTGTTATTTTAGGCCAAAGAGTGTTGTATACTGGCTGCTAAAGTGCATTTAACTTGCTGTAGTGAGATTTTGAATTAACTTTGAACTTTGCCAATTCGTGAACGTTTTTAAGCGTTAGTTGACTGTGTCCGTCCACTTTCGATTGTTCTAGAAGTCTAGAAAGGTAAACCTGAGATAACTTTGTCATTTGAGTCTAATGTTTTCCAGTCTTACCTCTCTCGTAGGCATGCAAGCGTTTTGCACAGACGGAAAGCATCCATCCCTTTCGCACATACTGACTTGTTAGCTTGTTAGAAAGGGACATATGCCTTACGTAAATGATAAAAACGTGGTGCTAGGCCCACAAATGATTTCTTTATGAAACAAATCTGCTGATATTATAAAATAATAATTACTGTGGTGTGCAGTCCATTAGATGTGGAAACTTTATCTTAGAAGGTCAGCTTTACCTAGATCTGCCTTGAGTTAGCTATAATACGATATTTATCATAACATATATCACAGAGAGGAGTTGATTTGAAAAAGTAGTGTTGCCGCATCTAATGGCATCCTTAAAGTCCAAAATAAGCTCTGACCAGGTGGCAGATTGTTGAAGTCACAATGCGAACATACTATTCGTCAACAGCGCGTATATTCGTTGAGTTATAGTGAAAAATTACCACTCAAAACTAGTCGAAAATTTTATTTCAACTGTAATTCTGAAGCAAGATTTTCACGAATATGTTTTCAATGATCGGCCCCAGAACGTAAGTGTCAAGATCTTTTTTTATTTTTCAAAGAAAATGATGTCATTAAAACTAGGAATTTCTAGAACCGTTTTCTCGTTGGATCAAATATGATTTCCGATACTATTTTAAAGGTCAGAGCATTCAATATTAATGTAGAAGTATATTCACTAATGAAACTAGTCATTTGACACCTCTAACATAGATATTTATTTAGCTGGTAGATATGCCTAGTCATCTAAAACCTAGATTATGTTAAGCTAGGTTTTAGATGACTCAAGGCTCATAGTTCTCGAATAAATGTACATACGAAATCAGAGTTATTCTAGTCATTAATGTTAAGTTTTTTTACCTTGTTGATGTAAATATAACACTTAATAAATTAATATAAATTGTTTCACAATTAAAACACGTTTTGTACTTGATAAAAGTTTATTACAGAAAATCCCATGTTCTGTGATAAAAAAAAATGAAAACAAAATGCAACAGGAATGTAAAATACCAATTAAACATTTGATCTAATCATATTTTGTATGATTTCTTTGTAACAAAGGAAGCCCTAGGGAACCCAGTACCTTATACAGAGACGGCGCCTACATGAATACATTAAAACAAATAGTAAAACCTTACCAACTAACCATTTACTTATATAAATCTTTTCAAAATCTGACAACAGTCTGCTTACCTTGTGCATTCTTATTTAAATCCCGATCAGAAATAACTGGCAACACTACGCTTTTCAACACTCGAGTGTTGCCATGTAGTTTCCGGATTAGGTTGTAAAAGGCACTGAATAACACTTATACAAAAATAGCATTTAATTACACACATAATACATAATGTATCAAACAACCGGGATGAGCAAATAAGCTCGATGCGATGTGTTTACTCTTAGGAACTAGAATTGAAATAACTGTCGGACGACAGACATACATAAACAAGGACATACAAATAGATACATGTATAGATCGCTGGGAATGTAGCGAATACATAGGAATGTTATCTAGGATAACGAATAAAAAAAAAAGAATGAAATGAGTCGCTATCGGTCCGTTTTGCAAATTGCATTCATAGCCCTTTTGAGAACGTAATTCCAATACCCAGTCAAAAGTTGACGTAATCAATTTATTGTCACTACTTTAAAAAACCCGTATCTCTATATAGATGATTTTTCCGAGTGAACTTTTAACACTATTTCAAGGTTTAATTTTGTTGACGTATTGATTTGAGATACGAGATTTTTTCAAAGTAATTATGATATAAATATTTTTGAATCTTTACATGATTTGTTTCATACACCCACTAGAAAATCAAAATAGCAATCTATATTAGTGGTCCCGAAAGCCCTATTTGGTTAATCCATATCCTTTGGCCACTTGGCAAGCTTATTAACTAGAATTTGTGATACAGACAATGATCCAATTCCATAGTTACCCTAATTAAAAGAAAAAGACCAACACGCGACTCGATATGATTAATATACCACAAGCAATGGACAAGTTCATTGCTTCAAATCAACATTTGGTTTAATTGACAATTAAATAGTTTGATTTTTGACTTCAATTTCATTAAATTGAAAATAGATCCGTCGATAATATCGATGTTGAAGACACTGGTATACGATAGCTTTTAAAATCAAGTTACTTAGATAAATCAAACAAAAAATATCGCAACTTGACGCATTACTAGTCGTTTACACCGCTGTAAACTAAACTCTGACAAATTAGGTGGTTAACTGTTTCGATTTTGATGCCTTTTGATCGTGTGTTGTCTCAAAAGACCGTCAGCGAAATGAATATTGTCACACTAAGAGGTCAAGTCTACAGCAGTAATACAAGGAAACATAGACAAGTCTACTAGCATGTCAATGTAAGCGAATTCCTTTGTGTATCCACCAGTGCCCTAACGGAGCTACAAGTTACAACTTACAAGCGGTAGTCTTTGTTTAACAGTATGCGTGGAAAAGAGATTACCGCTTGTAAATTGTAACTTGTAGCTTCGTGAAATGGGGCCCTGTTATAGTAAAAAGGTAAAAAAAATGTTCATCCCAAAGATTTAAAAGTTCAGATATGCCTTCACAGCGAAACTGTTGTAACATCGAACACTAGAGCGCGGTACTGAAAAAGTAGTGCCATCTCTTTTCGCCTTACAATAATTACCGACACTGTTTTCTCTGTTATGATTCTAAATGAGTGCAACACATTTCGGCGCGGTCAAAGTATCTACGAACGTCCCAGTGTCCTTTATACTTAGGACTTATTGTTGACATCAAAAGGGACATTATGTCGTAAAACAAATTTTGCCTTGAGCCGCAGTTAGGTATAGTAAGGGCGTATCTAGACTTGTAAACCTATGGGAAAAACATTTGAGCAATTATTCCTGCGTTTCCACCGTCTCACTTAGCTGGTCACATTTCTTACGAATCGGATGTAGATCTTGATATAGTTTTCTATTTATTAGAGTTCCTGTACTTCTACCAGATAGCAAAAAAGAACTGTATCAGGATAATCGGCCATTTTTTTAAATATCCATTTAAAATGAGACAGTTGAAGCAAGCGATCGAATAATCGCCCATATTATTCTATTGGCAAAGAGTATCGCTCACGTGGAGTGGTTGTAGGCTAGTGTACGCGGCGCAGGATATCCTAAGCCTTGAGCACGGCCTTGGCGGCGGCCACGATGTGCGGCGCGGATATGCCGTACTTGTCGAGGAGAGCGGCCGGCGGCCCGGAGCGGGGCACCTCCTTCACGAACACGTGCTTCACTACCACGTCGCGCTGGAGGGCTACTGCCGAGAGGACCGCCTCGCCGATACCTCCTGTAAACACGGACTAAGTTACGGGTCGATTCACACACACACACACACACACAAACATCACGCCTGTATTCCCAAATGGGGTTACCGCTTACCGCTTCGGAGCCACTTTTAGCAATTTTAGTTTAAGTTTGACAAAACACAATAGTGACAGATTGATAGCCTGTCGCCTACAGTATACCTTAACCTATATCCTCAGTCGTCTCTTACGACATCCACGGAAGAAATGGAGAGGTGTACTTCTTACCCTACACCACGCGGGTCAATTCAAAAGGGCATCTATTTGAATACGCTTCACAGAAATATGAAATAGACATGCATAAGTCAGTTTCCTACAAACATATCTAAATGACATTACTTTCGTTCAAACTATTCCAGTTCCAGCTCCTATGAATCGACCGGTACCTGGGTTTAACGTCTAACAGAATTAAGAACGTCTTTGAAGTCGGTTAAAAATAATTAGTAATTCCGAATAGTTGATTGTAGTGTACAAGTGCACAAAACGAGTCCACCCGAGTCGTAGGCGAGGGTTGATAGCTATGTCTAGAGTAAAACAGGTTTCATGCTTTACGCTCGTCGCATTTCGCTCGTCAGCTTTGCGGTGACAAACTCACGAACCTGCCTCTAAACAATCCTGCGACATTCAAGCCACACAATCAAAAGTGAGTAAACATAATGGCTAGTTACCGGCTTGGTAGTGGTCCTCGACGACGACGATGCGTCCCCCGGCGGCGCGCGCGTGGCTCACCACGGCCGCCTCGTCCAGCGGCTTGATCGTGAACGGGTCCAGCACGCGCGCGTTCACGCCTGACGACACAGACAACATTATGAGCCTTATTGAACATTAAACTACCGTTCTCACTCATTTTAAATGAAAACATACCATGAAATGGGATTAGCCCGAAACACGTCGAACTAAATTCGTTTTCAGAGTCGAGTTATCCGTTATGTTATCATGCAAAACACATGAGTCGTAAAGGGCTAGCTCATAATTGGGTCGGTAAATTTTTAGTTTTAAGGCTCCGTTTCTACCTGAGATGTGCGAGGATGTGTCGGGAGGAATGTGATTTTCAGGAACCGATGGACACGCTTCCCTTACGTCGCCTCGCTTCGGTCTGCTGTTTCCACTATATTACTTTTTGGATAGGATTCTGGGTTTTTCCCATTCCACGCCATGAACGTTTCAGGCCAATAATTTATAAAAAAATATACTTGAATCCCGAAAGAACAAAAAAAAAGTCTATAGCTTAAAAGATTTCGTAATAATAAACAAAAATCACATAAAAATATATTATTATGTTTTAAAATTAAAAAGATAAATTTTAATCTAGTCAACTTTCATCGCGTAAAACGGAACTCTATTTCAATAGAGCTTGACTTTGCTTACCGACCGAATCGATTCCACAATCTTGTCAAAAACGTTTGACTCGCATCATCTGTCAATTAGTACGAGAGCGAAGTTCCTTAAATGCGTTTTTGTATCGAGTGTTTCGTATTGTTTGATGTTTTGAACTGTTACTTTGTTATTCAATTTTGTTATTACGGTTTTTGTTATTTTTTTTTACCGTTATTAGTTTTGATATAGTGCCAAAGAAGACCGAATGGTTTGTCAGATCCTGATATACAAGCAAAAACACTTGCTACGCGGGTGAAGCCGCAGGCAAAACTAGTAAAAATATAAACTATCACTAATAAAATCGATTACACACCTTTAGCATATTTAATCGATAATCGCAATAAATCGATTCGAATTAACATTGTCACAACCCTTTAATTGCTTAATGACATGTGTCACCGTACCCATCCTATCCGAAAAGTACTATAAAGATGTGTGCTGTGCTACTACTAACAACTGATGGATCCTAGTTATCTAAATAAATAAATTTTATTATTATTATTATTATGTGCGAGGGTAAGTAAATTAGGCGTTTCTATTGGTTACAAAAAAATACAGTCCTTGCAACACATCGTCGCCCATCTTTGGTGAAAACGCAGCCTTAATGTATGTTCTGTCCCGTAACTCAGAAAATGAGTGATAAACTTTGTTAGATTTTTTTAGATAGTTGGTGTTGACACAAACAACATGATGCTGATTTAGTATGGGTGGGCGAGGTTACCTTCAGCCTTGAGCGTGTCAGCGGCGGCGACGGCCTCGTGCAGCGTGATGCCGGCGCCAATCAGCAGCACCTGGTCCTTGGCAGACTGACGCACCACCTTGGCCTGGCCCACCTGGAAACAACCGCATTTCGCTCTATACTCATAATGGCAATGGAACCTATAGCTACTCTTAGCGCTATCTAGTGAGCAAATACAGAAACTTCAACATCCTGCGTCGTGCCATCGAAATTTCTCAACTCGGGCGCATACGAGGTGGGCCCTGTAACAGGAGCAAAAGTTAAACCACAGGTTCCACTCTTCATCTTGAGCTAATTTAGTTCTACTACTTTTGAAAATAACTTGTATTATGATTTTTATTATAGTTTAAAGTTTAATTTGGCAAACAATGTATTGCGCGTCATTTTGTTACGTGACAGGCGATGTCATTTAGGCTATTGGATGCCGTACATTGAAAATACCATTTAATTTGTTTGGAATAAACATAATAATAAAATTACTTAATTTATGAAAGTTGCAGAACTGAAGTAGTTTAATTTGCTCCTGTTACAGGGCCCACCCGGTATATACAACGTCCGACGCTTTTCGTCCGGACTTCGGTCTCCAGGTGTAACGTAAAAAAAAGTTTTTATTTACAAAAACTGTACCTGGGCGACCGAGCTTTGCTAATGTTGTGTACTACCCTACATTTAACAGTGATAACAAAAATAACAATGCATTATGCTGAGTGGGGACTTGTTTATCGTCATGTACGTCTTGTATTTGTTCTATGTTTGTTTTTATGGCGTTAAATAAACGTATTTTCATCACTTAAGCTCTGAAAGTAGGTTGCATTTAACTTGAATTCCGTGTTGTAAATTCGATTTACATCTTTAGGGATGTAAGTAAATTTAAAACTCGAATGGTGCTCCAAACCTCCATGCTGGCATAATGCTGCTGGCCAGTGCTGGCTGAAGCCAAAGAGCGCGAGGCCATTTAAAAAAAAAGACGATTTGGCGCGATAAATTTTCTTCCGCTCTGTTACAAATTGCGTATACATTTATAACAGTTTTTCTTTATTTTCTCGCATTTGTGATGAAAAGTAGAGTGTTCAATAAATGATCAATTACACCCGCGAACTATAAGCGCCCTCGCTCGCTATTTCTTTCTTTCTTTCAATGAAAACGCGGGTAGTTGTGCGCCGGTATTAGTTTCGATGCTTTCCATCTGCCTGTTCGTTCGCCCCTCACACATAAACTGACCTTGAACACTTCGTCGTTGGGGTAGAGCATCGAAGTGTTGGGGCGGGACGTGCGGATGTAGCAGATGCCTTTGGTGTTGGCGGCCAGTTCTACGGCGCGCTCCGTCGACACCGCGTCCCTGGAAAAATAACATACATTGTTAGAAGATACTATCACGAAATGATTACTTTTTAGTAAGATGGATCCGTAATAGTACGATTTTAAACTTATCCATATTAGATAGGCCTTACAAATAGAAAATCGTACTACGTTAAAAAACGTAATTGGGGTGAGGGGCCACAAGCAGGGTTCCATATTCTTTGACAATATAGTAAGTAAAGTAAAAGTAAGTTAATATCATGGGAATGGGACACTTGACACCAATTGACCTATAGTCCCAAATTAAGCAAAGCTTGTGCTATTGTAGTATGGCAATGGGCCACTTTCAGTGTTTAGCAGGAACACAATAGTTTACTGCTACATAAACGCATATTGCTTGTGTCAGCGACAATTGTAATGTATATATTCTAAGGTTGATTTAATAAATGGTGTTCACTTTACGCACATCTACAACCGGCGTATTATTTACCACCTTCCACATCACTTCATGGCGATCCTGCCAGGATTAGGATTATATGGATTAGTATCCATAGCACAAGCTTTTACTTATATAGATAAATACATATTAAACATCCAAGTATACTTATTACACATTATTCACACAATTATCTGCCCGGCCGGATCGAACCCGGATCTCAAGCTTCAAGCTTTATAGGCGACAAAATATAAGGCTATGGTCTACTATTTTATGCTTTACGCGACGTCTGACGTCAGCGTTAACATTCCGAGCGACTTTTTTTTTTTATTATTCGACTGGGTGGCAAACGAGCAAGTGGGTCTCCTGATGGTAAGAGATCACCACCGCCCATAGACACCTGCAACACCAGGGTATTGCAGATGCGTTGCTAACCTAGAGGCCTAAGATGGGATAACTCAAGTGCCAGTAATTTCACCGGCTGTCTTACTCTCCACGCCGAAACACAACAGTGCAAGCACTGCTGCTTCACGGCAGGATTAGCGAGCAAGATGGTGGTAGCAATCCGGGCGGACCTTGCACAAGGTCCTACACCTGCTGAACGCAACGCGCAACGTCGGCGGCCAAAACATCCGCAGAGGACGAGGACGTTTCAGTAATTGCTCGCGAGCTCCTTTATCAAAACTCGCCATTTTGTACATATACGACGCTGGAAAAGACTTGTCGCTGCAATGATTCGAAATAACGACGCAGTTTGAACGCATACGTCAAGACGCCAACGTCGACGTGCGAAAGGGACCACAACAGTACACCTCTATAGGAAGCATAGTGCCGCAGCGTACGACGAGACGCTGGAAGCGCCCGATGGCGTTTATAGGAGACCATAATCTAAAATTTTAGTTTGAGATCGACTATTGCTTTTAAACAGTCTACCAAGCTGTGATAGTTTTCGTTTTAAATTTGTTAGATTTAGGGGCTGTTTCAGCATCCATTGATTAGTGTTAACTGGCGGTTAGGTGTGATGCCGTCTCTATTTGTTTTGTTCGAGTAGATGGAGACGGCATCACGTTTAACCGTCAGTTAACACTAATCAATGGATGGCGAAACAGCCCCTTATTATCTTAAGGAGTGAACTGCCACATTCAGGGACTGTTTCACCATCCATTGATTAGTGTTAACTGGCGGTTAGGTGTGATGCCGTCTCTATTTATTTAACCGTCAGTTAACACTAATCAACGGATGGTGAAACAGCCCCTTATAGTAGAATCTTACATGAGAGAGTTTTACATGTGGTAGAGCCTTACTGTAACCACTTGCTGGCTGCAGTACGAATGGGCCGGCTCGACCGGGTTAGTACCACACTCCCACAGAATACCGGCGTGAAATAGTAGTTTTGCTACGGTGAGTGGGAGATCCGTAGGCCCAACTCCCCTCCCACCTTCCCCCCTCTCCTCTATCCCCTTCCTAAGTAGTCCTAATAATGCTGTAGGTGTCCATGGGTGGCGGTGATCGCTTACCATCAGGTGACCCGCATGCTTTTATTAAAAAAAGTCAGTGTCTGTTCGAGCGCTACTGGCCACAACGCCCAACAGTGGGCGAGTGAGTACGACGCACGGTTACTCTCGCACGCAGCAATGCGATGCACAATAATATGCATCGCTCATTATTACTTCAGTGCTAAACTGTTACAGCCTTATTCATAAAAAAATCCTTAATTGAGGTTTGATCGGTCTGTTACTTAGCAGACTGATTAAGCTTGTTAGACGGTTGTCAAGAAGTATGATTCATAAACGCTTGCTAGCAGTCTGCTAGTTGTTGAGCTGCTGATAGACGGATTAGACGCGTTATGTTGGCCATCTTGACAAATCAAAGACAAAAAATGGCCTCATCGATAATTTAAAAAAAAATTACAGCAGTGACAGCAAATTAGCGGGAAAAAAATAAAAAGCGAGATGTTTGTTTTCCCGCCATTTCCGATCCGCATGTTTATGTTGTGCAAAAAGCCGTAATTATGTTCCAATTTCATATTTATTGTTAGTAAAGTAGCAGTTATAAATACCTAAATTTAGAGGATTTTTAAATACAAATTCCTGAAAATAAATTTTCCTGTTTTTTTTTTAATTCGGTATGGTTTTTTGCTCTTGTCAAAGTCAGCTGTTCAAACTTGTGGCGGCCATTTTGTGACTTAGCAGGGAGATAAAGGAGGGTCTACGGTCCTCTAACTTTAGCAGAGCCTTGATCGACTGATTAGCGCTAACAGACGTTTATGAATCATGTTTTTTAGCATCGGGCCTTCAAGGAGCCTTCAAGGAGGCTCTAACTTTTTATGAATAAGGCTGTTAGTGTTTTAGTCGTGAGATAATTCAGATGCAATTTATGCTGTTACTGTTTATCTAATAAGTTACCCGCACCCGCAGACGTCCAAGATACAGGCTCAGCCTAGTTTGGAGTCTGGTGGATTTTCTCCTATGTTTATTTAAATAAAGTATGTTGTAATAAGTATGTTATATTTGTGTATCGTTCCGTGAGTCACAGACGATACTGGCAGAAAATCAGCGCTGCAGGCGTTTAACGCTTCAACATAATGCTGAGTCAGCGACCGTTTCACTTTCGCGGGGACACACAACATTGTGTATATTGTATTTAATGTTTTCATGTGTTTTTCTGTAATTTTTCATTTTTTATTTTATTTGTGTTAATTTTGCAGTATATGTGTGTCTTCTGTGTAAGTGAATAAATGTCTTCTTTCTTTCTTTTCTTTCTTTAATAAAAGGTCCTGACTAGAAACATTTTTTTCAGGAGCGTTAAAATTAAATATCTGTGTTTCTATACGCCAGACGCGAAATCTCAATTTTGCTACTTTGGTTACGCGGCATTAGCTAATGTTGTTTACAGGCATTAGCCATTATTGGTTACGCTGCATCGCAGTCTGATCGTCAATACTGAGCGTCGTAGTGGTAGTGGTAGTGGTACTCACGAGGGGTAGAAGACGGTGGCGGTGGGCACGGCCCTGAAGAGGGCGAGGTCCTCGAGGCCCATCTGGGAGGGCCCGTCCTCGCCGATGCTGACGCCGCAGTGCGAGCCCACCAGGTTTATGTTGCTCTGGCTGATGGCGCCCATGCGGATCTGAGGACGGCGACACACGGTTGAGGGAACGTGCAAGGAACGACTTGGAAAAGCTTATATGCGATATAAGCGAATGTCTATTAGAGGGCTTTAATGAGTCGGTGTTCGTAATTCTAGTACCGCCCGTGCGACATACAAAGTTTTTCATCACATTTGCGAGTAAAATTGTATATTTGTAAAAGAAAAACTAATATTTTATCAAAAATTGCCGATACCGCTGGCTGCGCTCTTGGCAATCTAACGCCATCTAGCGATATGTCGTCTATTATGAAACTCACCGTCGTATCGATTTAAAACTTGGCAGTTGCACGTAGTCTGATGTCAATGCAATATGGCTTTCGAACTGATCTCATGATGGAGCCAGGAGTCGAATAGAAGAACTTTTCAAAGACTAAAGTAAAACCTTGTTTGGGCTCATTTCATTTGATCAATGAGTCGAGGCGGCGTTCGCTAGCTCTCTCGCCCTTACCTGGTCGAAGGTGCGTGTGAAGAAGGCAGCGAATGTAGAGACGAAGGCCACGGTGCGGTCGCGGCACGCCGCGCCCGTCGCCACGCCCACCAGGTTCTGCTCCGCGATGAAGCACTCGATGTATCTTAATTAAACAAACAAACAAACAATAACCATAAGAATGTAACAATAAACAACATAAGTTTGTGACAATAGGTGTCGGCGACAGTAACCTAA
Source organism: Choristoneura fumiferana (assembly GCF_025370935.1). NCBI lineage: Eukaryota > Metazoa > Arthropoda > Insecta > Lepidoptera > Tortricidae > Choristoneura > Choristoneura fumiferana. The sequence goes on from NC_133491.1 coordinate 14,804,909, forward strand.
GATCACCTAAATGACAATGACCTAAGATCTGATTTAGAGAAGATTTTCACCCATCTGTTTATAGAATGTCATTTTTTTTTATATAAAACGATATATTACAAAACATATCAACGAGTGGGTTGGCTAAACAGTTCCTGCCCATAGCCGAATCTTATGCCTTTAAACGAGCAATTCTTGTATATTTATATATAATAATATTGAGTTTTTTTTTTTTTTTTTTCAAATACTTATCTTCTCTAAAAAACACGACAAAAATGCCCCGAGCTCGCCCATGTACTTAGAAATAAAACGGGCAATAAAACAATAATTTACTTTTGAACGATCCTGATCGATAGATCGTTACTTATCGGTATGAATTACCTGTCAGGGTACGCGTTGCGCAGTTTGTCACTGTAGGTAGAGTTCTTGGTGTCACCGTCCAAAGCGATCACGCTGTAAGATAACAATTAGAACAATAAAAAACAGACTCGAATAATTTGAATATATAGGTAATAGGTAAAATGGAAGTAAGTTGTTCGAGCGCTACTGGCCACAGCGCCCAACGGTGGGCGAGTGAGTACGACGCACGGCCACTCTGGCACCCACTGCATACGATGCACAATATGTATGCATCGTTGTACAATAGTCAGGTGCCTTCTTTTTTATTTGACATCGTTTTAAGTGTTACTGCAGGTTGGTATATTAGCGTATGTTACCGTTGGTTGGTATATTAGCGTATGTTACCGTTGGTTGGTATATTAATGTTAAGTATGTTACCGTAGGTTGCAGGTTGGTATATTAGCGTGAGTGTTACCACAGGTTGGTATATTGGCGTATGTTACTGTAGGTTGCGGTTGGTATATTATTGTGAGTCTGTTACCGTAGGTTGGTATATTAGCGTGAGTATGTTACCGCAGGATGGTATAATAGCGTATGTTACCGCAGGTTGGTATAATAGCGTGAGTATGTTATAGCATGTGTACGTTACCGCAGGTTGGTATCGGCGATCTTCTTAAGCGCGGTGCCGTATGCGAGCCTGGTGGCGACGTGCTCGCCGGGCTTGTAGGCGGGCGGCGAGGACAGCGTGATGTCTGCGATGTGCACTTTGGGCGCCTCGGCCAGCGGCGGCTGCGGCTTCAGGGTTATGGTGTCGTTCTTGATCTGGGACTGGAGGTGCTGCCGGACAAAATTTAAAGGTTTTTAAAGGACAAAAAACTTATTCAGGCCCAAAACAGACGATGAAACGCAGCAACTGCAAGTTCTTGTTACTTTTGAGTTCATACACTCCACTGAACGACCGCACGTGACGCGACCATTTTGAAACCGGTTTGAAACTTTGAACCGGGCTCCAAAATAGTCGCGTCATGTTTTTTTCTTTTTTATTCGACTGGATGGCAAACGAGCAAGTGGGTCCCCTAATGGCAAGAGATCACCACCGCCCATAGACAACTGCAACACCAGGGTATTGCAGATGCGTTGCCAACCTAGAGGCCCATGGAATACCTCAAATACCAGTTATTTCACCGGCTGTCTTACTCTCCACGCCGAAACACAACAGTGCAAGCACTGCTGCTTCACGGCAGTATTAGCAAGCAAGATGGTGGTAGCAATCCGGACGGACCTTGCACAAGGTCCTACCACCTGCGGTCGCTCAAAGGAGTCTATGGCATAAACTCAAAAGTAACAAAAAGTTGCAGTTACGTTTCACCGTCTGTTTTGGGCCTTAAAGTGTGTTACATCAGAGCTCAGTCATTTATGAACTAGCTGTTGCCCGCGACTTAGTCCGCGTAGAATTCGTTTATCGGTGTCCCGTTCGAACTATGCAATTTTTCGGGATAAAAATTATCCCATGGTCTTCCCCGACACTCAAAATCGGTTCAGCGGCTTAGACGTGAAGAATTAACAAACAAACAAAAAGACTTCTCAAATGACTCATTTGCCAACTGTTTCATATGGGCGAACGTTTTTTTTTCCGAAATTGTAAACTATACAGGATATATTTCAGGACTATCATGTAGAACACTATGGGTTAGGTTACTTTGGTAACAATCCTGAAGTACCTACTTACAGTTAAAAAAAAATCGTTCATCCATATGAAACAGGATGGAAATTAATAATTTGGAAAAATATTTTCGGCTTAAAATTAGAGAACCACAGCAGCTTCAAAGACTCCCAGATAATCCAAAAATATAAACAACTGCAAATTCTCTGTCCATTGCTCAGTCAACACTTAGCGCCCCGCGGATTATTGCCAACACGTGCAATGTATTAAGTATAAAACTGCCGAAACGCCCTGCTGACTAGTTATTACTAGGGTTGGCACTAAAGCACTTTGATTTAAATCAAATTGTTCGATTTCTCATACAAACCAAAAAGTTAAATTTTAAATAAAAGATAGATAATGTACGTAAGTTTTCGGACAGACTGTTGCTGTTAGCCTCAGACGGCTTTTACAGCTTACCGGAGTGAGGGCGAGCTGTCAGATGGACCACTCAGCAAGGGGTACGTACTCGTACATACAGTCAAGGGCAAAAATATCGGCACGGCCAGTTGCAAAAATATGTATACACGGCCTTAATGTTAAGTGCATAAAGTCGTGTATACATATTTTTGTAACTTTGGCCGTGTCGATATCTTTGCGCTTGACTGTACATGTTAATCCAATCACATAGAATAGAAACACCAACTTTACAGCTTTTTCCGTTCCTAATCTGTTCCTGAGTTGAGTGTCCAAATCCATTGGTGGAAAACACTCTTTCGACTAATGCTGATGTTGCGATGCGATGGCCCCAAATAACTGTCTCAAAATTGGGTACTTATACATATTTTGTTTTGCGTATCTTCATATTTCTTAAAAAATCGAAAAATCAATAATTGATTTTTTGCAAAAAAAAAATGTTTTTTTCCAACCCTGGTTGATACCTGGAAACCTGGTTGATTACCTTGATAACCTTCTCTCCCTCGGCCCCCAGAGCCTTGCCGTGCCAGTTCTCCAGATCCTCGATGCCGGGGAACCCTTTTCCCTTGAAGGTCTTGGCGACGACCGCGGTGGGGCGGCCGCTGGTGGCGGCGGCCTCGTCGAAAGCCTTCACCAGCTCGGACACGTCGTGCCCGTCCACCACCAGCGAGTGGAAGCCGAAGGACTTCAGGCGAGCGTCGTACACTTCCACCTTGGGAGAAATCATCAATGTTAACAACCGGCCATGTCAAACTTAGGTCGAACGGCGTCTAAGCTTAAGTGGGACTGGGCTGGACATGTTTGCCGTATACCGGACGAGTTGTGGGTCCAGATAACCACCGAATGGACGTCCACGAACTCGAACCGGCGACCTGGCAGACTTAGATGGCGATGGCGGTAAAAACTTGACTAGTTCTTGAAAGACTGGCCCTTGTATGCAGAGTACAGCTGAGTTCATAAACTTGTTAGCAAAAATATCTGAACACGCTTCTAAGCCGTTCACAAGTTTATGAACTCGATTGTACAGAGAGCAGTACAAGTATCGGGGGACGCCTTTGCTCAGGAATTGGACAGAATAGGCTAATAATAATAATATGTCAAATTTGCGCCCCACAATAGACGAGCGGGGCACTAAGCAGTTTTAATTAAATCGTCATCCCAGCCGAGTATGAAAAGAGTTACGACAATGGACTTTATCTAACTAACCCTTTATCGAAAGGGATACAGGGTGGCTCATTTAGATCGGTCAGTATGGGAACGTCTGAAAGTGTAAGACATACGAAAATCTGTTCTTAAGAACCATGTCATCGATTTTAGCAACAAGAAAAACTGCATTCATACTTTAAAAAAAAAACTTGTACCCAGCTCGGGAATCGAACCCGGACGATTTGAAAAATAAAACTTGTAGGTATTATTAAAGAATAAGAAATACAATGCATTTTATTCATTCTATTAGATATCGTGTTTTACAGTAATATTTATTGCTTATGACCTACTTACTTCAAAACAACTGGGTTTGATTCCCATTCTGAGTACATTTTTTTAAATCTATGAATGCAGTTTTTCTTGTTACTAAAATTGATGATATGGTTCCTAAGAACAGATTTTTGTATGTCTTATAGTTTCACACTTTCCCATACTGACCGATCTAAATGAGCCACCCTGTATAAGTATGTACCAATGCTGAGTACAGGTCTCCTCTCAGACTGGGAGGGCTTGGGCTGTAGTTCCCACGTGGGCCTAGTGCCGATTGGGAATTCACTTTAGATGGTATTAATATTGGTCCAAATTCAAAATAGTCAATTCATGTGGACGATTTCCCATTTGTATTGAATGACAGTAAACGATTAAAAATAAGTATTGAATAGTTTGTTCGAGCGCTACTGGCCACAGCGCCCAACGGTGGGCGAGTGAGTACGACGCACGGTCACTCTGGCACCCACTTATTGCGATGCACAATATGTGCACCGCTTTATAGTAGAAAGGTGCAAATACAAAAAAAGTAATTATAGCACAGTTTGTCTACGAAAATTTTAGGCGATTGATGAATTTTCGCTTTTGTCCCTGTGCAATCACCAAATTCATTTAGAAAGTATTTGATATTACAGAATTTTGGTACAGGCGCCATCGTGAAGCCCACACACACTGACGACGGGTGCGGGTCGGCAGCAGGCCCGCGATGGGCGTATTTAAATAAATAAAAAATATCATGGGACAATTCACACCAATTGACCTAGTCTCAAAGTAAGCTTAGCAAAGCTTGTGTTATGGGTACTAAGCAACGGATAAATATAATTATATAGATAGATATCATACTTAAATACATATTAAACACCCAAGACCCGAGGACAAACATTCGAATTTTTCATACAAATATCTGCCCCGACACGGGAATCGAACATGAAGCTTCGTAGTCAGTTTCTCTAACCACTAGGCCATCCGGTCGTCATGGCGTTATCTAGACGATATCACACGGGCGCGGGACGGGATGTGCGCAGGCGCCGCGCCCGCCGCCCGTCACCCGTCGTCACAAACAGCGCGCGGGCCGAGCGCCAACGGGCGGTGTTTGTATCGCGCTGCCTTTTGTCAAAGGATGAGGACCGAAAATGTGGCCCGTCGCCGATCCGACCCGCTCTCTGTCTGAATACAACGAACCGCGCGGCTCACGCGTCGGAAACGACCAGACTCGCATTTTTTTTATCAAACTTGCATCCGTTCGAAGCCGCGTTTCGCTAGTACAGTCAAGTGCAAAAATATCTATTCGAACCGCTTACAAATATCGCACAACAACCCTCGTAAACATTTCTTGTGTAACAGAGTGATCAAGACATGGAACAAACTACCAGAACATGTAGTCTCAGCACTGAATGTGAACCAATTTAAGAACCGGCTCGACCAACACATTAACAATACAAAGAATACTTAACCAAGGAACAGCTAGATACAGGCACCTATCAGTTGCTTGCAACTGCCTGCCTGATAATTTTTATAATAATAATAATAATAATAATAATAATAAATATGTAACCACGACTGGGGCGTCGCCAAGTAAACCAAAAAAGTCCATAGCACCAAAGTTCATGTGCTCTCGACTCGACTTTACTGAATCACGTGCTAGGTTAGGACCTTTTCATAATCAATTTAGCTATTATATCTTTGGAAGATGTATGGGATGTCAATATGACATCACAAAGTTTCTACCCTGGTACGCGATTAATTTTTTTGACTGTACATATTTTGAAGGATTAAGTCCACAGATATAGATTACACTAGATTACGAAAATGCATCTACTTCGCGTGTCCGAACCCCGACCAAACGTCGGGGTTGGCCCCATACAAAGACTGACCGCTAACTGACTAATCATGACTAGTGACTGAATCGAGCCCCACGGCGCGGGCGGGCGGCGCATTTGAATCGATTTTGAGCAGACATCGGGGAATTCACATCGCTAATTCGCTCTCGACGTAACAGTACATATAAATAAGGGACACGGTTGGTTTTCATGCAGATTGAGGTGTTAGCGTTATCTAGTGTAATCTATATCTGTGATTTGTCCATGTTTTTGCAGTGGACTACTGGTAGAGCGCGTCAAACTCACGTGGTGCTGCAGCGAGGTGGGCTCGGACTGTCCGAGGCGGTTGACGTCCAGGACGACCACCAGGTTGTCCAGCTTGTAGTGGCTCGCGAAGTGCAGCGACTCCCAGACGCTGCCCTCCGCCGCCTCGCCGTCGCCCACGAGGCAGAACACCCTGCCGACGTTACATTTTTAATCCCCGACGCAAAAAGAGGGGTGTTATGTCTAGTGAGACAAAAAACGATAGCCCTCATTGTGGATGGCTAGCACTCCTGCAGCCTCCACTCGCCGAGACTCACGCAGATCATCTACAGCGCTTTCATTCTACCATGGTGCGGGTGACACTTAATGCACGTTTCGTTTTACTCAAAAAAAGTTGCTGCGGTCTAAATATATGAAAGTATATTTCAGTCGTAGCCTGAATATGACTGGCGTAAAATATTTGAACATAAAGAACTATGTTATACGAAATAAATTTAAGCTATCAGATTATATAATCAATTAATAAAATTCAAAGCACAATTAAGTGAAGAAACGTAATATGCATGTAACGTAACATGAGAGACTCGTTTAGTGATGGGACCTATGGATCTTAAGTTATATCGGTACTTATTAATTGGTAAGTAATGAATATTCTTGCAAACTCCGTTTAGCCTTACTTAATTGCAATTAATATTCCAACCTAGAATTTCACTAATATTCTCATCAAAATTAGTGTAATAATCGGATTAATGATGACATGAATTATGATTAAGATTTTAAGTTATTAGTTTTATCGACTCTAGTTTCGACACTTTGACTCTCTAGTCTTGTGATATTGACAGCTGTCACCCGCACCATGCTACAATAAAAGTACTGTAGGAGGCGCCTCGCGAATTTGGATGGGGCATCATATGTGTCAATCAACTTTTTAGTATAGCTGGTTGCCATGGCAACGTCTCCTGGGTCACTTAAAAATATGATTTTGTGAGATACAAATGCACTAAAATTTAGAAGTTTAGACAGCTTTAAGGCAATGAGGGCTATCGTTTTTTGTCTCACTAGATGGCGCACTGTTGCGTGAGGTTTTTAAGTATGGCTTTCAAAGTCTGTTATTACGGGCGTGAAAAAAAGTTTAGATTAAAATCATATTTAATACACCTTAAAACCGTACCATAAAAATATCGAGCATGCCACAGTGTTGCATAGTCCCCGTTTTGTTAGGAAAAAAGGGAGGGCAAAGGTTTCTGAAAGACAAAACTGTCTCAAAACTCAGACATTCATTGCCCCGTAACGCATAATTGCCATAATTAATTTCAGATATTGCAAAATATTCACAAAATTTGTTCTAATTATAAATAAACCCCGCGTTAGCTCACCCAAAAACTATGAGATTTGACATTTCGGAGACCTCCGGCTACACTAGCGCCTCTAGTGGCGAATTCATACGCGATAGCCCTCATTCCTTCGTGGCTCATCTAAGCATGTAATAGTAGTATAGTTACATTTTTCTAAACAAGTTTACGTATCACTGATGTTTCCTGAGGTACAGAATAACAACACTAAAATGATTGACCCATATATGAGGCGAAAATACAAACTGAAACATGGATGTACAGAAAACGAGACCAGCGGTGGGAATCGAAGCCAGGTCCTCAGCATTCCGTGCTGCGTGCCATTACCTGACGAGGACTGACAGGAGGGTGGGGGGTTACCTGTAGGGCGCCTGGTCGAAGTACTTCCCGACGTAGGCCATCCCGGCGGCGACGGCGAGCCCCTGTCCCAGCGAGCCGGTGCCGACGTCCACAAAGTTGAGTCGCGGCGTGGGGTGCCCCTCCAGGTCGTTGTCCAGCTTGCGCAGGTTTTGGAGCTCCGCCACGGGGAACAGCCCCGCCTCCGCCCACGCCGCGTACAGGATCGGGGCCGCGTGACCCTGCCCACCACATTTATTTATTTATTTGCCAATAAAAAATTACAGCATTACAGTAAAACCAATGCGCTGTAAAATTCTAATTATACTTGCAATAAAAACACACAAAAAGACATTAAAAACAAAAAGAAAGTTATTTAGGGATTTTTATTTCTTGCTTCCCTAAAGCGACAGAAGACCACGCCCTCTGGCCAGAAATCGGAGTGCAGGAACAGCTGGTTTTTTTTGCTCATGGGAAATTGGGATGCACCAAAAAAATAACCTATAGTTTTTTATTTTATTTTCGGAAATAATAGGATATTTTGAAAAAAAAATGAAAATGAAAAAATGATAATGATTAATTATCATTTTTCATTAAATTTTCATTTTTCAATAGGATATTTTAAGATACCATTTTCATAGATTTAGAATTTGGATGAGTATTTAATTTTTTGTATTTTTTTTACAAAATACGCTGGATGACGTCACAGCGAGACAGCCACGTTCCATTGCCTAGAAAACGATCGTTCTGACAAACATTACATTCGGACTTCCGATAAGTATGCGACCAGACAGATACGATACGTAACAGATAACTTGGACTGACCTTGGAGAGGATGAATCTGTCGGCGGAGGCGTCGCGCGGCGCTGAGATCTTGTAACGCATCGTGTGGAAGAACAACACGGACATTATCTCCGCCATTGACGCGCAGGACGTCGGGTGCCTGCGCACACGCATCACCATAAGCCAACATCATAAATACAAGGTAGGGTAAACAGCGGCGTCTTTAGCCCACGTAGCGCCCGTGTGCAATTATTACTTTAGCGCCATCTAGGAAGCGCGCGGCCAAAATGTAATAGGTACAAAATGCCGCGGCCGGCGCCACTAACACCTGCGCCCGTGTGCAACGCACACCCTGCACTATAGGTAAAGACGCCTTCGAGGGTAAATCGTCAATTACTAGCCACCGTTCAATAACTGGCCACCTTACGCTAAATGTGAATTCTGGGCACCTATAAATAGAATTCATTTTCACAAGCTTCTATTTGTTTACTTATTGATATAGCAACAGTGTTCACACAGGAAATTACATTAGATTTACAATGGTACTTATACTATATTATGTATTTAACACTAAGAATAGGTATATACAGCGCTCAACGTATATGTGAATAGATTAAATAGTATTTTAGATTACATTCAGTTAAATTTTACATTAAATAAAAGAAAAGAAAAATTTAAGTACCTACTCATAACAAGTGCTAGTTATTGTCGTCTTTGAAATGATTCAACAGTTTTTGTCTGAATGACGTGTATGAATCGTTGAAAATATCAATGTCATGTGTTTCGATTTCATTATGAAATATGTTCTCATTATAGGATTCAGGACACAGAATTTACCAAGATTGGTTCTGTGCTTTTCTGTAACGAAAATATTTAGTTTCACCTTCCCATTGTCTGTCTGACTGTAGTCAAATCTTGCAAGTTAAATTCGACCAACTTCTACTAGGCTTGAAATTTGGTATACTTATGTAAATTGCGTGACAACACAGTAATCTGGTAGTGACATCTGGTCAAGATCGTCATCGATTTGAAATTTGGTATGGAAATGTAGTTTGGGTGACAATGTAAGTGCCTACAAAAAGTACAGTCAGCAAAAAAAGCTTTTACTAAAATGAAATTTTTACCAAAAACTTATTTAGTATAAGGTGGCCAATAATTGAAGATTTACCCTATAAATAATATAAACATACTTGTGTCAGTTTGATTTAATACTTTGGTACAGTATCTTTCACAGTGCTCGTATGTAGTGTGGTGTGTAGTATGTAGTGATCGTAGGATGTCATTTACATCCTACCACATTCAAATCGTCCCCCCTTTTAAGAACTACAGTGCCACAGACAGACAAACAGACACACATAGCGGTCAAACTAATAACACCCCTCTTTTTGCGTCTGGGGTTAAAAAACAGGAATATTGACAAACTTTTGTATATTTATGTCTAATGTAGTGGGATTTATACGTATGTATGTATGTATGCATGTAAACTCTTTATTATACAAAAGAAAATTAACAAAATACAACTGACAAACTTTAAGATACTTGTACAAAGGCGGACTTATCCCTTTAAGGGATCTCTACCAGTCAACCTTTGAGTGGATGAGAGGAGAGGAGCAATACGTTAGGGTCCGACAAAGGGTGAGTTTAAGAGTTAAAATAATGAAGCTACTATACAGTGCTTTAAACAATATAATACATAAACTACAATATAAATAAATAAACTACTATACGTTATACGTTTTATATTAGGATGAAATACCTACTTGAATTTTCATTTTCCTTGCAATTAGCAATACATCAAGTTAATACTTATAATTTATTTTAACTCCATAACCGTTTGAGTTTGTGTGTCATTCATTATTCCCAAGAGCACCAACGCTCAGAGGGGAAAAAATAACGAATTAGTCATTCCACACGCTCCATTGTAAACTTTTATCCATTTATGGTTGTGTGCATTGTTTTGTATACATTTTATAATTGAAGATTCATCATCATCATCATCATCATCTCAGCCGTAGGACGTCCGCTGTTGGACATAGGCCTGCCCCATAGACCTCCAGTTGCTTCGGTTGGCAGCGGCTTTAACCAGGTCATCCGTCCATCTCGTTGGTGGACGTCCTACGCTGCTGTGTTTTATTCGTCTGGATGGCAAACGAGCAAGTGGGTGTCCTGATGGTAAGAGAACACCACCGCCCATAAACATCTGCAACACCCAGGGGTATTGCAGATGCGTTGCCAATCTAAGGCCTAAGATGGTATAACTCCTCACCTCAAGTGCCAGTAATTTCACCTCAATAGTTAGGTTTAGCCCACAAAATTTATACCATTCAGACTGAAAATCAAAATGTTATATACAAGTTTTGTTTTTTACGAAAAATCTCTTCAAGCAACTGATAAGAAGCAAACTACATGCGCTACATACGCTAAAACGCCTGGACGCTCTTAAATGAAAATTAGTATGCAGATAGCTGATTTTTTTGGAATTACACGTAGACTATTCTTATCCCGATATTCCCATGGAACTGCGATGTCCGTAATAGACCGCATGTAAAATATCAAGTCTAGAAACAAGAAATTTTCAATGGCGACCATAATTTAAATCGGGTATGATTTTATTAATCACCTTAAAAATGCATTTTCGGCGACCTAATAAATAATATTTGTTCCTAAAATAGTAGATCTGTCACCTAAATTTAATCACCGAATAATATTAAAATGGTTACCTAAATATTATTTAAAAATTACTCGGAAATAATATTCATCATCAAATAATTATATTGGGTTCCAAAATAATTATTGTGTCACTAAAACTGAATCACCAAACAATATAGAAATGGCTTCCTAAAAATTAATTATAATCACTGGAAAATAAAATTTATCATCAAATAATTGAACTGAAATTTGACGATATAATATGATACAATGCAATAACTGTTTATTGCACACCAACACATAGCAAGCAGTAAAGAAAACAGGTATAGGCAGCCTTATCGCTTCAGAGCGATCTCTTCCAGGCAACCTTTACAATGATATTACAAATGATAATGACGATAATGATATACAATGAATGAAATAATAATAATTATCCTCTAACAAATTACACCAATTGACCCAGCCCCAAAATAAGCAGTTTGTTCTGTACTAAACAACGGGTACACATACATACGTACATATACACTTAAATACATACAAACATCCAAGACTCAAGTACCTACCAGGGATGTTACGGAGCTCCGATTACGTTTTCCTTAAGTCCCGTTAAAGTTCCGGTTCTGTTACTTTTTAAACGGAAGTTATATCGGATGTCAATGCCTAGCGCGGCGGCGGGACATGAGCGGCGACATCAAAAACAAACAGAGGGCTAATCATGTAACGTTTCGTAAGTTTTTGTATGCGAAAACTATATTTGATTGTGATCGCGAAAGTCAGAAACGTTACGCAATAGACCCTCAAGTTTAGTAGACCCACACTCTCGTCCACCTAACACTCTGGCTCCCATTCTGGTTCTGGTTCTGTTTTCAGTTCTGATTCCGTTTCTGGTTTCGATAAACTACATTGAAAACCTCTGAGTTTTTCGAAATTCATGTGCGGAATTACATTAGAAATTTACCACGAGCTTTGCGGTGAAGGAAAACATCGTGAGGAAACCTGCACAAACCTGCGAAGCGATTCAATGGTGCGTGCGAAGTTCCCAATCCGCACTGGGCCGCGTGGGAACTATGGCCCAAGCCCTCTCGTTCTGAGAGGAGGCCTGTGCCCAGCAGTGGGACGTATATAGGCTGGGATGATGATGACATTGAAAACATCTGGTTCCGCTTTCGGTTCCGATAAAATCATTGCTACATCACTGGTATGTATTTGTACAAAATAAAGAAACATAACTGCCATAGATGAGCTTATCCTTTTAAGGGATCTCTACCAGTCAATCTTATCAAGTGGACAAGAGGAGTATTTAATAAGAGACCCTCAAAGAGTGACTTTTGCGGAAAGCACAAGACCGGTCTGAGTGGAGAGCCTTGGGGGAGGCCTATGTCCAGCAGTGGACGTCTTTCGGCTGACATGATGATGATGATGATGAAAGAGTGACTATAAAACTTCTCATTAGTCATGTGGTTAAATAATGTGATTTACCAGTAATGTCCAAGTTTCATTGTAAACACTTTATTGTACAGTCAAAGAAACTGAATCGTGTAGTGGATGGAACTTATGTGCTTATGAGCTCACATTGAATTGTTCCTTATTCATCTCTTTTGCCAGATTTTCAATATCAAATGAAATTATGCAATTACCCTGACTACTTTTGTATTTAATATTTAAAAGGAATCTTACTTTCTGATAAATACTGGTTTACTGCATGATAGATTTGATTATATATAGATAATTTCGACGAAATAAAAATACAACGAATGAGGAATGCAACAAAACAGGAATACGACAAATTAGAAACAATTTATGATTGGTTATTTGGAGTCTTTTTGTATTTTTTATTTCAACTCCAAATTTGTTACTTTTACGGGTATCCGTGAAACCATATCGAAAATACAAACTGAGACATGGATGCACAGAAAAACAAGAAAAGCGCTGGTCTCTTTTTCTGGTTTTTCTGTGCATCCATGTCTCAGTTTGTATTTTCGATATAAACAATTTGACATTCCATACATCTGCCAAACAAATCATAGCGAAATTGATTATGAAAAAGTCCCTCCCTAGAACACAATTCAGTTTCAGATAATGGGTTAAAATCTAGGCTCGCAGATGCAGATGCACATGAGATCTGAGTTTGAAATAATTTATAATTTTACTAGCCTGTTACCCACAACTCCGTCCACGTAGAATTCGGTTTTCACTGTCCCGCAGGACCTTTGAATTTTCCAGGATAAAAACTATCCTATGTCCTTCCCCGGGACTCAAACTATCTGTATACCGAATTTCATCTAAATCGGTTCAGCGGTTTAGACGTGATGAAGTAACAAACAAAGAAACAGACTTACAAACTTTTGCATTTGTTATATTAAGTGGGAAGTGGGATAAACATACTTAAATTTTTATTCATGATCAAACAATGTCAAATTATTTGAATAAGTTCTTATCACTGACAAGATGCATGCTTGTATCTCAGGTTCAAGGTTACATACAATCTACATACAATCACCAAATCAATGACATGCTAAGGTCATCCAAATACCAGACATGTCAGCTGTGGATGATATATTGTCATTACACCAGTTATAAAGACATATAGTATGTAACAACTAAGGAAAAAGTACCAAGACAATCTTATATACCTATCAAAAAAAAAAACACTGGTTCTTACAACCAAACGTGTTTGACAACCAAATATTGCTGTGCCATTGATGTAGAGTTATAAATAATTTTGACTAGGTATACTTTGAAAAAATCTTGTATATAGATACAACAACAAAATTGCTGATTGAATCAGTTCATGAAGTCGACTGAAAAATTGATTTAGTGACTAAATACAAGACGTGTTCAAATAATTTTGGAATATTTCAATACATAGATGATTAAATTGTTATGACTTAGCACTCCTGTAAATATTATAGGGATTTTTTAATCGAGGTTAGCTATGTATCAAATTGATGTTTAAAGTGTTCCACATCAGATGTGACTACACTTTGAATCACTTGGAATCAGTCTTAACCAACCCAACAACCTAGAGGCCCAAATGGTGTACCACAGTGCCCTGGGACTGGAGGTGGTGGGTAAGTACCCAAGGGTGCTGCGTGGGGATCCTGTTAACCCAATAACCTCCTAAAACATTCTGGAAGAGTTTGAAAAGAAGTTCATATTGATTCCAAGTTTCATCCACCATTCATGCTGATTTACATAAGGGTTGTGGTAAATTTCAAATGTAATTTGTCACATGAATTTCAAAAAATTCAGAGGTGTGAGCCGGGACTTGACAACTACAATCACAAACTTCTGTTTGCGAGGCCATCAGTCAAACCACTAGTCCCCCATGGCTACAACAATCATATCATAAAGATTAAAAAATAATAATAGGTAGGTATGCAACTGACATAAGCTACAGCACTGATTTTCATCAGAGATAGTTACAATGACACAGCAAACTGCGATAACCGATGTGATGTAATGTAAGAGACCGGGGCGGCCTTGAGGCCCATGGTAAGACCACGTGGTCCTATCCTAACCTCTCCAAACCTAACAATGTATGCCAACAACTATGATGCCCATAAAAAACGGGTCAAAAGTCCACCGGAATACCGCTGTGTGCGCTAACCGGCCTTCTAAACTCATTAACATCGCATTTTAAACGCCGGTACGCGTCAATCGTAATCAAAAAGCAAAATTATTCCGTTTTTTTGTCGATAAAAATACGTGACAATAAAGGGAATCTATGTTCATAAGCAACTTGTCTATGTAATAACTGGATTTGTTTGATTCTAATGGGATTTAAATGCATCCCTAACCTTCATTAGACCTTCAAAATAGCGGCTCAACAAGCGGTGACGCTCGAGGTTAGACACTCACCCAGATTTTGACGCATTTGTGGCGACGATGCTGTCGATCCTCAGTTTGTTCGCGATGTCCTTGAGGGCCTGGATGTCTACGTTCTTGTCACCCTTCATTTTGAATGGAATGTTTATCCCAATTTAATAAGACACCACGTTGTTTGCTAGCCGTTCGACCACACGACGCGCGATTCAATGGAGAAGTGTCAAGTGTTGTGACGTTTAGTTTGTTTTTAAAAGCACGGCGCTAAGGAAGGGTGCTGCGCTTGAATAACAAAGTTAGACTCGTGATGATTTCATTTTAGATTTCCACTCAATTGAAATATTTTTAATTGATTGAGTGAGATTTCTGCATTATCTTTTAGTTATTAGATTGGAAACTAACTCAATAAGATAAAAACAAAAGACGAAACAATTATCGCCATCTACAGTTTAACTTTTAAACTAAACTCAAAAGTTCCACTACTCGTCAATAGATGGCAATATAATAGACAATTTTCTCTTAGACTTGAAATAAATACACTTCTAAATCATTTTTAGCGATACATAGGTAGCAATAATTAATATTATGGAATAAAATACCTTCAACACTTTATAAACTTTTTGCTAACAGTTGTTTCCGGACATTTAGTTTTGCTTATATTTTAGCATAAGCAGTGATTGATGGTAACAAGAACACTGACCATAGTGGGCGACGGGCGACGCAATAAAAACTAAATGAGCGAAGTTTTGGCGGCAAAAAGTGACGTGCGCCATCTTGCCATGGCGAGAGCGACATTATCACAACCTATTTGTATCGATATTTTATTAATTTTATCATGTTATGGGCAGTTTGGACACTTTGATTTTTAACCGACCTACGAACTATCTTTCTAATGTTAAAAATATTGTCTCTAGGTTGATCGAAGCTCTAGGTACCTACTTTGTTTGTTGTAAAAAAAAAATGTCAACCCTAACTACGGCCCAAGCCCTTCCGTTCTAAGAGGAGGCCGGTGCTCAGCAGTGGAACAAATTAGTGGGCTGGGTTGATATTAGTAGTGTGCTGAGATAATATCACAATAGAGATCTCTCTTCAGGCAGACCTTTTTACTTGGGGACCGAAGTCCGAAGGAAGTATACATACCTACGTCAGAAGTTGTATTTACTCGTATGCGTCCGACCATGACTCGATGCTGATATTTTCTGTGACGACTAGATGACGCTGTAGCCGCAGGTAGGTACATCAGTAATCAGTTATTTAAAATACACAAGGGAAATCTCGCACGGAAGAGATAAAACCGCCTATGCTTTTATGCTGTTAAGTATAAGTTAGACCGTGTTTGTGTGTCTGTCCGTGGCACCGTAGATCTTAAACGGGTGGAAATCAAGTTTTCCAGCGATGGTTCTTAGACATGTTTCATCAAAGTTTTTTGAGATGATGAACTTTGACGTGATAAAGTCGGGGGTTTTCCAACTTTTAGTTGTCTTCACTGCTGACTACATTATGGTGTTACATACATCTCTATACTAAACTGTCCTTATAGGCACTAGGTAATCAAAACATGTTTTCCGTAACGTGTCTCACGTATTCATATCCATTTACGAACAATGTAGGTATGAGTAATATTCGAAACGACGCGATCAAATGCGACACGATATTGGATTGCTATCGAACGGCAAAATATCATACACACTTACCAACATAGCTTGCGGGCGCGTGGTCCTTGTTGTAAGAGTGTAAGGTCGGGTTTGGTTGGAGGTGGATGGATGTGTAAGTGTGTAAAGGTTTACGATAAAGCGGGGGTGGCTATTCTAAATCGCGCTGACGTATTATAGCCGGACCTTTGCTTTCACCTGATACGGACGGCTTTGTGTGGATAAGATGAAATACATCTCTCGGCAAAACAAATTACCCAGGGTTCTTACTAAAAACTTGTTATTATTTTTTATTATGATAGGGAGGCAAATGAGCAAATGGGTCATCTGATGGGAAATGATCTCTCTCTGTCCTCAAGTGCCTCTCCAACTAGTGAAGGTTGGCAGTGAGCTCCGCATATCTACGAGTAATTCGGTCTATTGACAGTCTAAAAAGCTCCGCGGCGCTCTTCACTCCCGTCCATTCCCGGATATTGCGTAGCCACGATTTCTTCGTACGATCCACTGCTCTTTTGCCTGCCACTTTACCCATCATTATCATTTGCAAAAGTTCGTATATCTGTCGTTTCTTAATACGTGATCCACATAGGCAACTTTCCTTTTTTTGATGGTCTGCATTAGCTGGCGTGTCCTCCCAGCACGGCGCAGTACTTACTTCAACGTTGGTCACTCGATGTGTCCGGCTCATGGCCAACATGCGTCTATAGGCCCACATTTCGAATGCTTCGACACGTTTCCGGAGATCCTAATTGTCCAAGCAATCAAGCCATATTATACATATAATATATAACATTAAAGTACCTAGGCGAGTGCTCAAAGATATTTTAAGGCTGCGACTGCAAATAATCTTTCTCATGTCATTGAAGACACTACGAGCGATTTTAATACGGGTTCTTATTTCACAATCACTGTTCCATTCTTCAAAAATGAAATGATCACCATCGCCCAACTACTCAAGAGGAGTCGTCATTTAGCCGGCCTTTTAAGAAAAGTATAGCCTTCATAAGGGCTTATATTAAGCCTGGACCCTTAGCCCTTGTTAGCTGAAAGAAAGAAAATAGACTTTAACTAAACCAAACATTATAATTCAACCACATTATTTACGAGCAAAATAGACACAAAAAGGGAACTAGGCTGAACAGAAAGTTACAAATTTCTTCACAACGCCGATATTCTGCCAGAATCTTCTAAATCTAAACTTCATTTAGTATTAAATTCGACTTATACGGGAAAGAAAACGGATCATAACAAGTACAAGCTGAATTTATTCTTATGGCTCTACATTATCTGAATATTAAGAAAAATCTAAACTGAATGAATGACGAAAATATTACTTATCGTATAAAAATAAAACAAATATACAAAATACTCACATTCGGATTAAAAAAAATAGTAATAATGGTAATAATTAATAAAGAAGTTAGGATTTATTAGGGTAGTTAATAATGCCATTTTTTTAGACTTGTCGTATCAACAGCCTGTTGTCTCCTTCCATCAAGGGCGCCAACGATAGGGCAGCGGACAGCAGAACCCGGGATAAATAAATATAAAAACAATAAAACTGTTGTCTATGGGCGGGAGAATGGCCGCGCCGCGCGGGGGCGCGTTGGCCAGGCTGGCCTTTGCTTTGAGGACTTTTAGTTATCTAAAATAGAGAGGCGAAAGCGTTGGTTTCTTCTCGCCGTGACTGTCGTTACATTTACGAAAAAAATCACAATGATAAATAATCGTGACTTTGGGGCCAGCTCGAGAACATGCGTTTTCCCAGAAATAACACCAACAGGGCTACTACGAAACTCCAAACTCGAGTTCGTGTCGTGCGGTCCCTCTGACACTTATACTATTTAATACGAGAGCGAGAGGGATGGTACGATACGAACTTCGAGCTTCGAGTTTCGTAGTAGCCCTGTTGGTGTTATTTCTGGGAAAACGCATGTTCTCGAGTTGGCCCAGGTTGCCGTTATGTAAGCGACCGGGACCGGCATGCGGGACATGTGAAACCTTCGGGTGAAACTAAATAAAAGCTTGTAAAAAAAACTAACAAAGTTAATGTAAGACCAGAGGGACTGGCTGTAATTGAACCGGTGAGAGACAATCGCTGGCAAATTAACAGAGTTGTCCTGCGGCCTGTTCCAGCCTGGCCACCGCAGCGGGGTGGCTGTTTTCAAATTCAATTGCGCATACCGTCCCGAAGCGATCTTTCTCTGCTCTCCGAATTGAATATCAATCGCACCGCCGACGGACTGCAGTGGACATGGCTGGGAAAATGAAAAATATAACTAGGCAACTAGTTATTTAACCTGGAATACCTAAATATGACCACTATCTCTGAACACTTGACAACATTAGCTATTCGAGTTTGCATCACTCTCCGATCTCTCTCTTCCGACCCGCATTAGCGATCACTTCAAATAGCGAACCTGTGTAGCGAACCTACTATGTTAAAAATAAATTTGTTTTAAATACTTGTGATACGTATACATATCATTTAATAATATTGTAAATCTGTTTAAAAAAATATACCTCGTTTAGTTTCTTGCCAGATTCTTCTCAACAGAGGTTGTTCCGAACCGGTGGTAGATTTTTTTTGACATTCATAAGTGCTTCTTATAGCCTAAATTGAATAAAGATATTTTGACTTTGACTTTGACTCTAAGCTAGGGGGTTATTACAACCGAAAAATACAGCTTATTTGTAGGTTCACTCATTATGAACTTACACTTTAGCATTAGGTATAAATAAGGTAAGTATGTACAAAAAAGGAGAAGAAATTTGAAGCATCTTGAAGCGCCGTAAGCCATAAGGATCTTTTCGCTATAAAACGTCAAATTGGATTTATTATCAAAATGAAGGTAGATCCACACACGCCTGTCATATCCCCCGCGGTCACGACGCTTGGATACGTTCAGAAATTGTTAAAAGGAACTTCTTGAAGTTCGCAGTTCGTTCGGGAATCGCCTCGGACAGTGGGGGAAAACAAAATATTTGTGCTTCTACCTTTGATTTCTAATCTGTGGAAAGATTGCTTTGATATTGTAATCGAAAGGCAAACAACAATATTTGGAAGTTCTTTGTAATGAAGGGAATGATAATGCCCTTTGAAATAAGTTTGCGTTTTGTTTGATTATTATGTTTAAGTTATCTAAGAAAGAATGTACTGTCAGCTGCAGGGAAAAGATACCTACACCCATATACCGGGTGTGGCCTGTAATACGAGCAAAAAATTAAAACATAGATCGTCCTCGTCAAACTGAACAACATTTTAGTTCAGCGACTTTTTAAATAATGGAGTCTTTGAATTTTCCTTTTTTCATACAAATTAAATACTGCATGCTATCAATGAACGTACGCATATATATAATATAGATGTACGTACGCCATCTTAGAACACAACTGGCGTCGCCTGTCACGCTATACACATCAAGCATTTCGCTTTACATTGCTTCTTCGAATAAACTTAAAAGTGTAATAAAAATTAAAAAACTAATTATTTTTTAAAGTCGCTGAACTAATGTTGTTCAATTTGTGGATTATGATCTATGTTTTAATAATTTGTTCATATTACAGGCCACACCCGGTAGAAGTCTGTATTTTTGTGCAAATGTCTTCGTCATTTGTTTCGATTTGATAAGTATGTTTAATATAGAATTCGATAGTAATCCTTAAAATATAAGAGTTATGTATTATTACTAACAATCGTAAAGCAGTTTTGTTTTTTGCTTTTTATTTAGAACGGTCGCGCGGTCGTGTTCCTTATAGCTTTGAGAATAAACTCGTATAGAGTTTGAAACGCGTTAAAATTTTGTGTGTCACTTGTGATAGTTGAGCTTCTGTGACCTAAATGTAAGTGTAAATGGAAGTAAAGGAAGGCTGGTTTTCTGTATGAAAACTGGTGTTTGTCGCACAAACTAACGTTTTCCCTTGTGGCAAGTTAAGTATGTATTTAAAAGGGCGTTTCACCACTCATCGATAAATGTTCATTCGGACAAAACAAATAGAGACGGCATCATAGATTTGTCATAAAAATTATCATCAAGTGATACAAAGTTCAATATATCAAAAACGGTTAAACCGATTTTGATGAAACATTGTCTAAGAACCATCGCTAGAAAACCTGTTTAAAAAAAGCATTTAAATCGGTCCGCCCGTTTAAGAGCTACGCCACAGACAGACACACACATAGCGGTCAAACTTATAACACTCCTCTTTTTGCGTCGGGGGTTAAAAACAGGGCCTAAGTGAAATACGACTTGCAGAAATGAACTAAAACGGAGGTTTGACGGCTGATATAGAAATAAAGAAAGATAATGTTTATTCGGCGTATGAACAAAGTAACGACAAAGTCTAAGAACTACATTTTCTTACACTGTGGTAACGACAAGCTTACGTACCTATAAATTATAAAGCTTAACAATTAGCAATTATAAAGTTTTACTTAAATATTCAGTCAAAAGGCCTGGCAGCTTAGCAATGCTGATAGATACAGATCTACAGCGCTGATTTTCAGCTGCAGCCAATAAGACTTGAATATCGTTATAGCAGTTTGATACAACTTACTCTTTAGGGCCTAACTTGTATAAGTTCGTAAAAACCACTTTCCCATGTATTAAGGCACACGTTACTTTGTTTTACTACCGTCAGAATATATCGGCCGTACACTACATCGAAATAGGTGATATAAGACGAACCTTTATGAATAAAAACCCTTGTATTTTATTGTTGTGAAGGCAAAAGGTTAAGACGCGTAAGTAACGCAGGTGGGGGTAAATATTTTGCGTTAGTACGGCTCGTATTATGTAAATGTGGCCAATAAGAGCGCATTTACGGCCGATCGTAAAACTACCGTGCGGGAATAAATATCGGACCGCTGTTACTGGAGTCGAAGATGTTCGGGCCCTGGATGGCTCAAGTCGGCACGTAGATTGTGAGCCTATAGCAAAGCTGCAGGGCTACTACGAAATTCGACAATCGAAGTTCGTGTCGTTCGGTGCCTCTGACACTTGTTTACACTATTTAATACGAGAGCGAGAGGGACGGTACTTTAGGCACTTGTCTCACCGCCGACGATGAGCGAGAAGCGAGCAGAGCGAGTAACAGAAACGAGTGGGCGAGCAATGAAAAGCGAGTGTTCGAGCACGACGGGCGATTACTCGTTCCACTCGCTCGAGCCGGACGGCCGCCAAGCTAACAGCGCTGAGCGAGTATCGCTGAGCTAGTTTTATAGCTCAGCGAGTTTTGTAGCTCTTGTCGATGCGACAAAAGATGTAAGAGCGAGTTCTCGCCGGCAGTGTGAACCGCCAGCGATCAACTATTAATATATATGTCTCTTTTACTCACACAGGATCTTATATCTTTTGTTCGTTTCTTGAGCGAGAAAATAGTCGATAGCCAATCGTTTCCTCGCTGGCGGTGAGACAACTGTCGTAGAGACTAGGCTGTATACCGCTGGCAGGTGGTGAAACGGACCACCTCGCAGGCTGGATTGGCTTTATTATGTATAAAGGTAGTTTTTTTATATTGTATGATTCTAGAATTTGACTTTAAAAGACGATTGACAGCGGTAAACATGCCGGGACACAGATTGCTCCCGACAGCCTGAGCGGCTGGAACTATCTATGTAATCTAATTATAAATCCTACAATAAATCTGAATGATTAAAGAAATATCTATTTTATTTGAACTGAGTTAAAGTCACGCGCGTAGATACCCATTACCTAAGCTCTTATCAAGTTACAGTCCCCACAGTACCATACGAACTTCGATTTTCGAACACCACCGGGCCACCGGGTTTCTTCTTGTGTGTCATCCTTTCTTCTTTGAGCAGTAGTTTCTTGCAGAGGAGAGAGGAGTTCCTCTTTGAGGAGCAAGGAAGCGCTCCTTCTTCCACCCCGCCTTCGTTCTCGTTTCGCTTCCCGGTTTTTATGAAACTTCAAACTAGTTACCTACTCCCTGTCTATTGAAGAAGAGCGAAGAATTTATGCAATTCTATTGGTGGATTTTTATCTCGCTCACCGCTACGCTGCCTCGCTCCGCTCCAGCGGGCAGGGGGGTATTACGAAATTCGAAAATGGAAGTGCGTATCGTACCGGCCCTCTCACTCTCATATCAATAGTAGATTATAGAACAAGAGCATAAAACGACCCATTTTTACCCAAGACGTTCATATAGCCACCTGAGCCGGTACGGCGAGGGTGGATAAACACGTCGAGGGGAAAATGGGTTTAATGCTCGAGTTTGACACTCTACTTTTCACTCAGATTGCGATGAAATTAAATAGCAACAGTGGAAACAATTGTTCACTTTCTATGTAACCTTTTATTTTTCATGCCTTATTATATCTTATTCTTGAGATATTGTTTTTTTTTTTGTTTGGGTATTTTTATTTTTATATAAAAAATATAATTACATCTGGTCGTCGAAAAAATATTAAGAAACTTTCTTGTTTTTGGCTGTTGACAAGTTGGTCTTAGACGAAGATTTTACTTTGTGCACTAGAGCATAAAAAGTCATTTTATGTCACCTAGATCCAGCATAAACACGAACTTTACGAGCATGAGAAGTGAAAATTATATTAGTGTCAGCGGAATGGCAAGATACGACATTGGAATAATATAAAACGGAGTCTTACGGAGTCTGCTCTGTTTGCGGTAGAAGGTGGGCACAACTACTCCGCCTCTTCCAGCAACAGCTATGTTCGCGCAACAGTTACAATAACACGGGCCGCAACGCCACTCGTAACGTCGAGGGTTAATTCTATCAGCGCTATACTGTACTTATTATGTACCTAGCCGTAATCTTCCGCCTGTGATTGAATAAAGTTCAGTTTTATTTGATCCTACAATGTCTTGGTCTATGAATCGTCTTCTTTGAAGACTGAAAGGTGATTCGAAAAGGTGTGTTTGTGCAACGAAGATAGTAGTATGTGTACGTAGCTGAGCGACTGAGAGGCCTATACTTTTCTAACTATACTTAAAATAACCTAACCATAAAAAAAACATTTTTAATACAAGCTTTTTTTGCTGACTGTACTTTTTGTTGACTGTACATGCATTGTCACCCAAACTGCATTTGCATACCAAATTTCAAATCGATGCTATCAACCGTTGATGAGTTCCGTCCTGTAGAGACGATCCTGGCTGGAATACCAGGATGTCACTACTAGATTATTGTATTGTCACGCGATTTACATAAGTATTCTAAATTTCAAGTCAATCTGACTACTGGAAGTTGGTCAAATTTAACTTGCAAGATTTGATTACAGACAGACAGACAGAGAGAGACTTTTAATCTTTATTAATCTGTTATTGTTATTAATCTGTATCTAATCTGTATAATATCGGATGTATTCATGTCAACAACAACATGGGTTCGCTCCGCGGAGCGAAAGATCGGTCGCAGGTGGAAGGTCCGTAAAGTTTTACCGCCGATTATAACATAAAACCTTCGATACACTTGCTGGTGAAAGGGGTGGGCTTGTGCACTATGTCTAATGCCCCATCCAGACTCTCGCGAGGCGCCTCCTAGAGGCTCTCGGCACGAGTCTTGGTGACACAAACACACACACACACGCACCACTACTATGTTTTGCTTCACTCGCTATATAGATCCTATGTACATACAAAAATAGTTCCTAAGTAAATTTAGTTTAGTTTAGCAAATAATTTATTGAATCAGGCGTTACTTTGCGGAGGTCCATATCAATGAAAGGTAAGGTCGCGGGTGAGCAAGGAAATTATTTTAGTTCATTTAGTTTAGCAGTTAACAAAAAGACACAAAATGTAGATTATTTTAAAATTTATGACTGTGGAAGCATTCTACACTTCCACTGAACGTAGATATAGTTTAGATATAGTTAGTGTTTAGTATTGTAACTAAGGGACCCCATGCATCCCTGTATTTTTTTTTTTTTGTATTCTTTTTTCTTTAATTGTATAATATAGTTTTTAAGTATTTTATTTGTAATGATATTATTATGAAAAAATGACTTTCTGCCAAGTTACTTGCGGCGAATTCTTCTTGGCAATGATGGTCTTTCCGAAAGCGCTGGTAGTTTAAAAAATGACGTGTAAAAGTACCCATTGCGGCCTATTTACTGAATAAATCGTTTGAAATTTGAAATTTGAAATTTTTAGATTGGAGGAACGGTACCTCGTAACACAGGCTTTTTCAGGCTTACAAGGAGGTCCCGACCACTATTACGTACAGTCTATTTACCTAACATTTTTTTTTTCATTTTTCTTTCTATTGCTCGCTACGGCCGCTACGTAAACTTTCCTCTCTCCTTTGACTCGCGTTCGAAAAACCGACTCAAAGCGGAGCGAGAGCGAAGCGAGGCGAGGGAAGACGGGGGACACGAGTGCACTGACCTCACTCTCGCACCCGTGTCCCTCGTGTAGTATATGACTGACGTATCGTTACTTATAAAATCATGTAGTTCAATTAATCAGCCCTCTCATTACAATTTAATGGGCGAACACGCTTGTTTGGACGCGCGCGAGTGGTGACGCGTGCGCGTGCCGCGCGCGTGCCGTGCGCGTGCGACTGCGTGGAACATCTATTGAGTATGGCACTATTTATTTGTCACTTTGTTTTTAGTTTAAATGTACTTATGGGGGACTTATGGTAAGAATGCGTTTAGCCGTTTGCTTGCTTAGGTACAATACAGGGTGAAATTTTAATGAAAAGCATTATTATTGGATTTGCTTATTTTACTTGTTTTATTTTTTTGTCTTTTAAACTTGACGTGACTTAGATATAAACTGGAATTGTCATGCCAATTTCTAACCCAAATTTATCTGTATTTAACTAGCTTGCAGTCTTGTTGGTGTATCAAGTTATTGCCTATCTACCCCTTGCTGTTGCCCGCGACTCCGTCCGCGAAGAAGTATGAATAACCTAACCATAAAAACTTCATTTTTAATACAAGCTTCTTTTGCTGACTGTAATTTTTGTTGACTGTAATTGCATTGTCACCCAAACTATATTTGCATACTAAATTTCAAGTCAATGCTCTTAACCGTTGAAAAGTTCCGTCCTGCGGAGACGATCCGAGCTTGACTACCAGGATGTCACTATCGGATTATTGTATTGTCACGCGATTTACATAAGTATTTCAAATTTCAAGTCGATCTGACTACTGGAAGTTGGCCAAATTTAACTTGCAAGATTTGATTACAGAAAGACAGACAGACATACCGACAGACAGACAGACAGACAACGAGACAGGTGAAACTAAATAAAAGTTTGTAAAAGACCTACCGAATGTACACAAAAAAAAACATAAAAATATTAGGTAAAGCCGTTTTGAAGGAGTTTGGTCACAAACATTTTTGACCCGAGCGTTTTATATATTACATAGGATCACAGATTTCAACGAAGGCAACGAAAATGAGCAAGAGAGCAGCATTGCACGACCACGAAGTGTTGCCACTCTTAAGTAAAATAATAATTTTATTTATGGTTGGTGTTGCCAACATTACGTTGTTTATTCAGCGTGACTGAATCTTATGAAGCTTTATGCGTATCTATTTAAACATCAATTACGTGTGTAATAAGTCTACTTTAACGCGACATGAATGGCGTTTTGGAACAACTTCATAAGTTTAATAAGTCACTTTTGCGCGAACTAATTTGTAAGTGTAAAACTTAGTAGTTCGGAATATTCGTGTTATATCAATGAGCTACCTATTATAGTACTGTCGCGGTCAGGAATGTTATAATATGATACCTGGGTCCAATTGCATAACAAATGGCAAGCAAATGGTTTTAGTGAATTTAAATACAAAATCGCTAATACTATTAGCTTGTGATTTTTGTTATGCAATCGGGCCCTGAATATAATGGAGCGTGTATTTTTCATAAAACACCAAAAGTAACCAGACGTTGATTTTAGCTTTTAAACGATATTGCAATTTTTCGTAAGTTTAGCATTAAGTAACAGCATCAGGCAAGGCGCCAGAATAGAACTGCAACTACATAGTAGGTTGGGTTAGGTTCGAACTGCGACCACAATAGCGCGCGAGCCGAGCGAGCGAAGTGAGCGTGCCGCGGCAGCGGCCGGCGAAGTAGTACTACTAGTTATTCTGTGGCGAAGCGCCAGAATCTTACTGCTGCCAATAAAGGTTACGTTAATACAGAACTACAATTAAAACAACGTTGGGGTGTTTTTAACACTTCAGTGTCAGATTCAAAACCGTAATGACACATAATAATATTGTTGTGTCTTGTGTTGTGAATTTAGTTATTTATTCTGCTTTTTATTATCCTTATGAAAAGTAATATTATGAGATATGTCTTTCTGCGTAGCAACTAAGTATTCGAACATGTTAATATTCTGCTTTACAAAATCATGAGACATTATAGTATTAGAAAAAATACATGCGAAAAGTAATTCGGTGATATGATGATTCTGCTCAAGGTTGTTATGAGAAACTAAATTATGCGATTCGATTTTATGCAACGTATTAGTTGAACCGACTCCAATAGATCTCTCTCCAGGCAGGTGTTATGCCTAGGGAACTTGTATACATATATGCGATCCCGTTGGGAAACTTCGATAGCGGATGTAGAACATGGTCGGAGTTTCTATCGTTCTTCACTAGATAGCGCTAGGAGTCGCTACAATAGCATGGTGAACGATTGTTTTGCTCTGAGGATGAACTCTGGTCGAGTTCGAAACGTGTTGGTGTTGTGTAGTGTTTTATCCATAAACTTAATACTACTGTTTTATCCGATTTGATTTGATTTCTTACAGTGTGGAGGCAGAGAAACTGCATTAATACACATTTGCATAAACGTAGGATAGTTCAGTCACCAATGTATTCTTTGTCATATCTGACTTTGTGCTTGTCTGTACGTTGACATCAAAATAGGCAGTGAACTGTAAAAGAGGGTGCCCGGGGCTCCAGCTCGGGCTCCAGTGAGGCATTAGACGCTTCAAATTTATTGCTCGAGAGAGTTACGATGTCTTAATAGTTTACGCAAAATTCACGCATGTGTACACTGTATATTTTTGCTGTATGTGTTAACTAAACAAAAGGATATGGGGCCGCTTGAGTTTATGTGTAAAATTAAATTAATAATACATGAGCATTTCTAAAAAAGTTTGTACCTACATTTGATTTGCGACTCCGATTTAGATAAAAATTTGCAGGTAAGTATGTAGAGTGAACGATACTGAGTCGTAATAACATAGTCTCTCAAAATGTCCCAATTGGTTTGTATGGAAATTTCCTTTTTTGTTACCAAAACTCTATGGATTTGCGGTAACAAAAAAGGAACTTTCCATACAAATTAATTGGGACATTTCGGGGGAATATGTTATTTAAACTCAGTATCGTTCACTCTATCTACCTGCAAATTTTTACCCAAATCGGAGTCGCAAATCAAATGTAGGTACAAACTTTTTTAGAAATGCTCACATAAGTTGAAGTGAGAAAATTTTTGCATGTCAAAGTCTTTTGACACTGACATAAGATTGTTTTTTACTTGGTCTGTGTAAAAACGTTTTTAACCCCCGACGCAAAAAAAGGTATCTGTATGTCTGTGTATCTGTCTGTGGCACTGCCGTTCTTAAACGGGTGAACCGATTTGAATACGGTTTTTTTAATTGAAAGCAGGGTTTTTAGCGATGGTTCTTAGATATGTTTTATCAAAATCGGTTCGGCTGTTTTTGAGATATTGAGCTTTGAAGTGACGATGTCGGGGGTTTTCAAACTTTTTGTTGGTAACTTTAGGTTATTCACTACATGTATACGTTTGTATTTTCATCTGAACCCATCCATCCATCCCAGCCTATCTACGTCCCACTGCTGGGCAGAGGCCTCCTCTCAGAACAAGAGGGCTTGGGCCATAGTTCCCACGCGGGCCCAGTGCGGATTGGGAACTTCACACGCACCATTGAATTGCTTCGTAGGTTTGTGTAGGTTTCCTCACGATGTTTTCCTTCACCGCAAAGCTCGTGGTAAATTTCGAATGTAACTCCGCACATGAATTTCGAAAAACTCAGAGGTGCGAGCCGGGGTTTGAACCCACGCCGGTTTGAGCCGGGGCTTGAGCCGGGGTTTGAGTCAGATATGGTTTTATCTGAATACTTACATTTAATTGAATGGAAAGTATTTTATTACTGTATTGTGTAGTAGTGTATTAATAAAACTATTTTTAGACAGGGAGTGTAATAAAGAATTATATTTATTTGTTACTACGTGACCTCTATATTATGCTTTTGTGTATGTAGTACATAAAGCGAAACCTACTATAGGTTATATAATAAATGCGAAAGTTTTTGAATTATAGTGTATGTATGTATATTTTTTATTTCTTCACGCTAATATGATTGGATGGATTTGGTAAATAGATCTTAGTTGAGATATTCTCACCGGATCGGGACAAAAGCCCGAAATTTCAAGCGCTGGGTTTAAGGTCATGATCATGATATTTGGCACGATTGTTTTTAACGCTGTGTAATTTGAAATGAAATCTACTATGTAATTTTAGGGAAATCCCATAGAAATCCAGCTAAATCCTAGAATTTCAATGCAACTACAGGATCAAGTAGATTTCCCGAGCGAAGCCGCGGGTAAAGTATAGTATCTAAACAAATGCATGAACTACCTAGGGTACTGATTCGCGGAAGGTATTCCACAAACGTATTCGTATAAAGAAACGACTCCAGGCCAGGTGATTGAGATTACGTCCCAAAATCATTTCTATTTTTATACGTTTTTATACGATTGTTCCTTTTATAGCTCGGCTGTGTCGCCATATTTAAATTTTATTCGCCTTAATGTTGCCACACACGCTACGGCTCGCAATATCATACGTACAAGGCAAGGGCTACCATGTTGCTACATCCCCGCACCTCCACCTTAACTGAGCCACTTCAGGGTTGAAATTCCTTTTTAGGGGCGCACATTATCTTGTTTTGTGTATACAGATGTGGGCAAATAGAAACGATTTGGAAGCAATGTTTTTATTTAGAATGATGCCATTGAGGCTGTTGTACCTGGGGGTTTGATTCGTACGTCCTTAGGATTCCAATTGATACTTTACATTATTACGGGAAATGATGAGATTGGAAGCAGAAGCTGCGTTGTAACTTTTGGTTTTATTGGTAATACTGAGACTTATTACTTTTGCATCCAATGCCTAGTCGATTAATTTGGTTATTATGCGTGCATTTTGTGGGTAAGTATCATTTCGTCTAAAATGCAGCTGGTCCACGTAGCAAATTAGCAATTGGTCTAAGTAGCAAGTGGTCTAAGAAGCAACTGGTCTAAGTAGACACTTGTCATAGTATCAAGCGGTCTAAAATTCTTTGACTCAAATTCGACAAAGCTCCGCTTTGCGGAGCTCCTATTCCGCGTGGCTGAGGCACTTTGCACCTTGACGCAACTCTCACCTAACATAACCTACCTAAGTTTTTTCAAGTTTTCGATAAAAACAGGATAGGAGTTAGGACCACTTGCTTCTTAGACCACTTGCTACTTAGACCAGTTGCTTTTTAGACCACGTGCTACTTCGACCAGCTGCTTTTTAGACCAGTTACTACTTAGACCAACTGTTTTTTAGACAAAATGATACTAACCCCATTTTGTGAAGAGGGTCTTGGAACTTTTGAACCAAATCGGTAAGGCAAAACTAGAAATACTAACAAGGTTTTTGAATCAAACTGGGTTTCGATAAATAACCCGGATTTTTATGTTCTGTTTTCTTCATAAGAAACCTACTTCATCACAAAAAGACTATCACGATAAGTGCTTTATTTAATATGAGTCATCATCATCATCATCATCATCACTACTATTAGTTGGTAGATGCTCATGATTGTTGCTTGCGAGTTTGTTTGTGAGGAATTCGTTTATCGCTATTCCGCGGAAGCAATGTAATGTGTATATAATCAATGTTCACACGGAGAATTTAATTTCGATCGAAGCAAAAGTACAACAAACAAATCAACTCACATTTGAAAGAAAGAAGAAAGAAAGAAAATACATTTATTCACAAAAAGACAACAAAATTATTATGTACAAAAAAAAAAAAAAAAAAAAAAACAACACAAAAGGTATGTGTCATTGCGGTTGTGAATCGGGCACTGGCTCAGCGTAATGCTGAAGCGTTAAAAACACCCCAGCGCTGATTTTCAGCCAGCACCGTCGGCAACCCTCGGCCGTTATAAAGACATACTACACACCATTAACTACATAAAACTACATAAATAAATAATATTTTGTAAACTATAAATACACATTACATTACATTTGCATTTATAATAGTATCGAAACATGGGTGCACAGAAAAACCAGCAAAAGAGACCAGCGCTGGGAGCGGAACATAGATGTTGCTGGTGCTGCTGCTTAAGTAGCGTAGTACAAATAAGAAACCTGAGATATGTATGCATAGGAAAAATTCGTGTCTAGATTCCTGTCCAGCAGTGGCGTAGGGGTTATAGCACGCAGCACGGATTGCTGAGGACCTGGGTTCGATTCCGAGCTCTGGTCTCTTTTTCTGGTTTTTCTGTGCACCCATGTCTCAGTATGTATTTTCGATATGGTTTCACGGATTACCGTAAAAGTAACAAATTTGGTGTTGAAATAAAAAATACAAAAAGACTCCAAAAAATCCAATCATCATTTATAATAGTATTAATTAGTTAGGATAGATAATTATTGATCCACTCTTTAATATTCAGTTTATTATGTTAGTGTAGTGCAGTCCAATAACATCAGCGAGCATGCCAGCCGTAACAATAGTCATAAAGCAAATCAAGAGGCACGTACCCGTCAGTGAAGGTGCCGCTGCACTGCCGTGAATTTTTTCCCTAATTAAGGCGGCGCCGTGTGCGCGTGGCGTCGCGTAAATCATTCGCCTTATTAAAAGAATTCTACGAATCGAACCACCTTAAGAAACCTCGGTCACCCCTCGACGGGAAATCAACCCTGGCGGGGACCTTTTAGGGGTGAGTTTGAAATGGGGGCCGAACTGAAAAGTCATTGATAAGTAGGTGTAGAAAAGTAATGCTTTTTAATATCGCCGCGTGTGAATGATTTTGGTGTATTAAGTTAAGGTAGTTCGGAATTTATTGCTTTGAGTTTGGAAAATGAATTTGTTGTGTTTGGGATTTTTTCGTATTGATTAAGGCTGGGGAGTACAGTCAAAATACTTTCTGACAATATTTGAGAGCCAATTTTAGGTTGAATTTTAGGATACAAAATTCAGATCTATTGTCAAGAAGACATTCATATCTAAGGCGTATTATAAAGTTAATGATTATTATCATGGACAGGGATATTCGGAAATAATTCCGATCCGCATTAGCGATCCCTTCAAATAGCGAACCTACTGTGTTAAAAATAAAATTATGTTAAATACTTGTGAAATAGATATAATTTAATAATATTGTAAATCTGTTTAAAAAAAATATACCTCGTTGAGTTTCTTGCCGGATTCTTCTCAACAGAGGTTTTTCCGAACCGGTGGTAGTTTTTTTTTGAAATTCATAAGTGCTTGTTATAGCCTAAATTGAATAAAGATATTTTGACTTTGACTTTGAATAGTTCGCAATTTTGCAGAATAAGAGTTATTTTTTTCAAGGTGCTCCAGGTTTGTGCTGGTTTCCTCACGATGTTTTCCTTCACCGCAAAGCTCGTGGTAAATTTCAAATGTAATTCCGCACATGAATTTCGAAAAACACAGAGGTGCGAGCCGGGGTTCGAACCCACGACCCTCTGCTTGAGAGGCGATAGGTCGAACCACTAGGCCACCACGGCTCCTCAGGAATCCCGCTTACATTTTTAGAGTTTACTATGTAATTGTACAGTGTAGTTTAATAGATGATCTCCAATATGACGCCTCGTGGGGTGTGGGGGAGAGGGATGCAAGATGTTATTAGCTAGCGCTTGATCCCGGATAAATAACACTTGCGATCGGATCCTTCGCCAGCTACAGCGGGTTCGATTCTCTTTTACAATCTTTTGTTTAGGTAGCTACCATCAGCCAAATAAGTGGTCTATCAATTTTTAAACAAGTTCCTATTAAATTAATATCTATGTCGCTAAAGTTGAACTTTCAAGTTGACAGACACATCTATTGGCATTATTGCTTTATGACATGCAATACAAACGATTATCAACTTTAGGGTGGTAGACCACATATTTGGATGGTACTTAACTTGCAATATTTCTACGGTCGTATTAAATCGGGGTGCCGTTCAGTCAATATAAAAACTTTCACTTCTCATGCTCGTAAAGTTCGTATTTATGCTAGATTTAGGCGACATGAAATTAGTTTTTATGCTCTAGTGCATAAAATAAAATCTTCGTCTAAGACCAAGGAAATCAGGTGTAAACAGCCACTAAAAAGAATTTTCTACATTATCTTTTTTAATAATCAAAAAATCAACCAAATCAATCAAAATAGATCAATAAAATTAAAAAAATATAATCATATAGTATGCATGAACAATAAAAGGTGCATAGTAAGTGAACAATTGTTTCCACTGTTGCTATTTCATTTCCTCGCCATCGAAGTGAAAAGCAGAGTGTATAACTCGAGCATTAAATCCATTTTCCCCTCGACGTATATGAACGGCTCGGGTAAAATGCCTCGTTTTATGCTCTTGTTGTACAATCTACTATTTTACTTATGACAACGCTCCGGTTAACATCGCAAATCATAATAAACATTTGGTATAACAACAAAATCCATTTAGCTTCGACAATTTTTGCCATAATGTCCGTATGAAATAATGCCGTTTTGTATAAAGAACGAAATGTATAAGTACCTACTAACGTTTGACATAACCATCGGGGGGCATAATATCCCACTAATATTATGAACGTGAAAGTTTGTAAGTCTGTTTGTTACCTACCTCATCACGTCTAAACCGCTGAACCGATTTAGATGAAATTCGGTAACCTAACAGACAGTTTATGTTCCGTGGAAGGATATTTTGATAATTTTTATAAACGAATTCTGCACAGCCGGAGTGGCGGGCAACAGGCTAATACCTAATATAATTAGGTTAGGTACTTTATGAACTTAAACCGATACCTAGACCTTATCAGTGGTTCTTTAGAAATGTACAGAACCCACTTGGCTGGTTTTAAGAACATCGTTTGTAATGCTTGGAAATTACTCTTATCGCTATCATCATTAAAGTCATTTCTTCGACTTCGACTATTGGAACCATTTCAATAAATTTACTAGTAAAACTGAGAACACAAACAGCAATCTGATTAAGAAATTAAAAACGTCTACAGTCATAAATCCCTGTCTGTTTAAAAACTAAACGAACCATCCTGTAGCTGATCGGCCCCCGATTCATTCAAGCATATTTTCATAAATGCAAACATTCAGAAAGAATTTCCTTGGAAAGCTCATAAATATTTCCCACTTTTAGTACTCGAAACGGATTTTAGCCAACGAAAAACCAACTTTAAAAGCTAATATAGAAAGTTGGGAGTTTTTTGACCGGGTTAAGTCATAAGCGCGTTTTTAAATGGAAGTCGGGAGGGCGAATTAAAGATTAATCCCAATCTCCAATAAATATTGGAATGAATTCGGTTTGAAATTGGAATCGAAGAATTGGAACTTATTCCGGGGCCATTTGGAAATGAGGTGTTTTTCCGAGTGAGTTACGCGAGCGTGTTTTTTTTTATATAGCAGGACGTTGTTTGCGTAGATTGGAAAAATGGCCAAGCGCAATTGTTTGTAGTTTTTTTTTATGTATTTACAAGTGTATGAATAGAAATTTCAAGTCGATCTGAATACCGAAACGACGTCAAAGTATAGTACCTATAGTGAATAATTATTAAAAGCTTTATTGTTATTTACTACCTACTTGAAAACAGATTTACAATATTGTTAATTCAATTATTAACTAGCTTAATACCTAGGTAGCATTATTTTACAAGGCAAACACGTCGTCAAGAGACGTCACTGGCATGGACCCCAGAACGCAGGCGCATTACCTCTTTGTATAGTAAATAATGTATTTCTATCGGGAAAAGTCGGATCTTAATCGAAATATGATGACCGATTTTTAGAGTTACTGAACCTTAAATAGACCGGCAGATTGCTGATTTCGAGGGATGTTAAAACTCATTAAGATAGAATATAAGGCTCCCCGGTCGATGCTGTCGTAGGCCTTCGCAAAGTCCACAAACAAGCAATGAATGCTCTGAGCGTACTCCCGCTTTTTTTTTTAGTTAGATTGCTGATTTGGGAAAATTTCGTGACATGCATAAGTACCTAACTGTTTTTTTAATATTTTTATTCTTATCCATTCTTACCATGTTATCACGAATAAACGTTTTCTTTTTTTCTTTCCTTCTAAATTAACCTAAACTGATCTAAATGTACCTTTCACTATCACCAACAATTCTGGTATATTTTTTCGAGATCTCTGAAAACGGCTCTAACGATTTCGATGAAAACTCAATTATGTTATACTAAGATTCGATATTCTAAGTTTTCCGGGAAAACAATCGATTTAGCTCGGTCTTTTCTAGAAATCACTTGATTTCGAGTTCTGTCCTATCGCCCAAGTATTTGATTATTAATTTGACTAAAACTAAGGATCTCTAAATTCTTTTTTGTAATTTTCGAAATTGGTATCTGTCGTCAGTTAGATTTTTTCTTAATTATTGTGATTGCGAAGCCAAAGGGGTAATTGGATTAAAATGATTTCTCGCCTGTTTTGAGACGCTCTGTAATGAAATTTTAGGTGATACTTTTTAATTTTATTTGGGGGGGTGCCCACCCCTTTGCTTTTTACGAAATTATCAGGTATCTAATCACTGTAGTGTTTTGGTTAGAAATGAAGTGGGTATTATAATATTTTTATATACCTACCTAAGTAATGTTTTAACTGACTTCGAAAAAATAGAGAATGTACTGAAATTTTGCTTAAGTTTTCTAACTTCATTCTACACTCTGTGTTACGTGTATCAATTAATGTTTATTTTTTAATTTATATTTATTCGAAATAGTTTTAGTTAAGAAAAAATAAATTAAATAACTAAGTTAAAACTAAAATAAGAACTTGCTTAAAACTACTAGGTAACTTAACCCTAAGAAATGGCCCCGTGGAGTTATAGGTACCTAAAAGGCTGGCAGCACTAAATTTCGTCAAAAGACTATGCTAATAATACTATGAGAGATTACTGCAGTCCCTTCGATAGTTTATACCCGATATACCTATATAAAATTTTTATTCGATTCCATGAGACTTAAAAAAATTAAAAGTCCTACAAGCGAGGAATAAAATCAAAGCAAATCCACGGTAAAAGCTTTATTCAGAAATGCAAGTTTGGCGGAACCACATTCTAACAGCTCTAATTTACATGGCGGTTTCGTTTTCAAGTTAAAATGTGGTCTCAGTTCTCATACATTTAGCAAAATATGTGAACTGTAACTTGGAGAGACAACTGGGAAGACTGGTTAGATGCAGGCTTAGGAATTTTCAGAATGGGCAATTCAAACGACATAAGCGTGAACAAAACTTCAAGCGTTTCAAATTCGCTCCCATCCGCTCTGGGAAAATACCAGTCAAGGATCCTTGAAAGCTAGAGTGTAGTAGGTTGGTAGGTAGGCTGCTACCGAATCAGTGAGAGACACCTTTGTCTACATCTGCACTTTTATCAGATGAGATAAGTGACAAATACGGGTCAGATTTTATGTAAAAAAAAGTCAGTGTCTAAATATTGTCTTCATTTAATTCAGGTTATAACAAGCACGTCTGAATATTAAAAATATGTACCACTGGTTCGCAAACACCTCTATTGCGAAGAATTCAGTAATAAACTCAAAGAGGTGTACACTTTTTTAACAGATTTACTGTAACACCAGAAGAGTCACAAGTGCGTTGCGGCCTTTTGGGTAGAATTACGCTCTTTTCTTGATGGCTTGAGGTCATACCGGTCCGGGAATACCGCAGGCAGCGGCGGCCTTACCCATTGCGAGGCTCCGGGTGGCAAGTCTTTGCGAGGCCCTTTGTCCTTCGTGAAAAGTATGCGATGCGATAATTGACATCTATGTACAGTCACCAGCCACCAATATCTGACACAACAAGCGTGCATAAATATCTGATACGACTCTATTTCTAGGGCCGGAAGGACGTGTCAGATATTTTGCACGCTCCGCTGAGGCAGATATTAATGCTAGTAACTGTACCTACTAGACTGCATGTTTCTTACATCAAACGGCGCACAAAAACAGTTTCACAGCGTGGTTTGTGTTCACTATAGTCTGTTGACGTCCGTAACAGCGGTTGTGTCAGCGCCGCGCGTTTTGTTCCAAACAGCCAGTCTAGTGCCGTATGGTGGTAGTTTTTTTTGACTTTCATAAGTGCTTGTTATAACCTAAATTGAATAAAGATTTTTGACTTTGACTTTGACTTTGATGTCGATGCGATGCGAAAAATATAGTTAAAAAAAATCTATATTTTAGGGTTCCGTAGGCAAAATGGCAAAAATGTAACTTTATCTTATATGTCTGTCTGTCTGTCCTGTCCGTCCGGCTTTGCTCAGAGACTATCAATGCTAGAAGCTGTTATTTTTGCACGAATATGTAAACTATGCCGACAAAAGTACAATAAAAAAAAACAGAATGGTAGTAAGTATATCACCTAACAAGGAAAACTATAACGGTTAAGTTTTCTTGAGAATTATTAGTAGTTTAAGAGTAAATAGCAGCCTAAGGTATAAAATATACCTAAACTTGGAATATTCCGCACAAAATACGAAATCCTTAGAAAAATATTATTTAATTTTTTCGTAATGGCTACGGAACTCTATTTCGGTCGTGTCCGACACGCTCTTGGCCGGTTTTTTACAATTTGCTTAGGTGTTGCGCGAGGCCCCTGCAAGAGCGAGGCTTCGGGCGATTGCTCTGTTCGCCACCCCCTAAGACCGCCTCTGACCACAGCACAGGCGACAGTTGATTCCAGAGTTTTGCTGTGCGAGGCAGGAGACTACCTAGACTTGAGTATAGGTAGTGCCACGAGAGTTGAAATGAATGATTGACACAGCTACATGAATAACTAATTGTATAAAAGGAGAACGAATTAAATGAAAGAGTAAATGTCAAATCCCGCTGTCATTACATGTTCTAATGTCCGTGACCTCAACTCTGGTGGCACTACCTATAGGCGGGGTGATAGTATAGCCCGAGGATGAGGAAACTGCGGCCCGAAGGCTTGAAATCCGGCCCGCGACCATCAAACAAAAATCAAGAAGATTTAGTATTGTTACAAAATTTCATTCTCATTGGCAATGGCCAAATTAGTGTTTCAGAAAATAAATATCAATATTTTTATTTCAGTAAATAACATAGGCTTAACATAGCCAAAAATGCAACAACATTGCCCGCCATATATTTAGTTAGTACTGTAGTATGGCAATTGGCCACTTTCAGTGTTTAGCAGTAACACAATAGTTTACTGCTGCATAAACGCATATTGCTTGTGTCGGCGACAATCATGATGTATATAATCTAAGGTAATAAAGGGGTTCTTGTTCTCTTCACGCACAACTACAGATATCGTCTTATTGACCACCTCCCACATTCTACTTATATTACAGTACCTATATATTGGCACGCGAAGGAAAAATTTTCCCCAACCCTATAGCCGCTTCTGCTCCTTCCTAGGTCTCAGCCATCGGCAGCTAATTGAGGATTTACCGCGGACGGCGCTGGCGCCGCATGCCGTGTGTGTCGGCTCGCTAAGTGCTCCCGTATTTATTGGTACAGAGATGTGGAACTTTTGAAAAAATAGTGGAGGGTAAAGAATGAGGTTAAATGGGGTGAGGGTGATAATTCAGCAGTTTCCTGGATAAAAAAACATAATCATACTAGTATAGTTGCCTTGAAGAGATCGCTCTGAAGGTATGACCGCCTATTGCTTACCTCAGAAAGTCTCTGTGTGTATACCCGTTTTCTGTACCTACTGCTTGCTATGTGTTGGTGTGCAATAAAGAGTTGCTGTATTATATTCTATTTACCCGCGGCTTCGCACACGTACATCATTAGATCCAGCAGATGAATCGAAATTTCGGGATTTAAAAAAAAACCCGTGGGAATTCCCGAAAATTAAATCGTGGTTTTCATTGTCCTGACATTAAAAACAATCATGTCCAATTTCATGAATCTAAGCCCAGCGGTTGTTTTTTAGAGATTTTATCCCTATCCCGTGGGAATATCGGGATAAAAAGTAGCCTATGTTTTATTACAGATGTCCAGCTATATACCAAATTTCATCCAAATCAGTCCAGCCGTTTCAGCGTGAAGTAGGTAGTAACAAACATACTCACTCACTCACAAACTATATCTGACGGATAAATGTGATGCCGTCTCTGTTTGTTTTGTTCGAATACACGGAGACCGCATCACATTTATCCGTCTAATACTCGTAAAGTTAACCAATGGGTATTGAAACAGCTCCTTAGTAAGTCAATAATATTATCATAAAATATTGGACTTGTAATTTTTCTTATCTCAATCAAACAAAAAGTTCGATTCGTTCGATTGTGCTCTTAATTTTGAGTAGGAAAAACCATATTTTTCCACAATAAACAAAAGGGTACTTACGCTTTTTGTGAAAATGCCCATTACCAACTTTTCTATGCTAGATTACGGTAGCTTTGGCGTTATTGGTCTCTTTAATCGACCGTTTTTTACCACCTGTATGTCGGAATAAAGTAGGCAATCAGGTAACAAAGTCATAAACCTAAGCCCTAACAAAACATCTCAGCAACTGACCAAATTAAACTAAATCCTAACTCCGTTACAATCAAACCCGAATTACTGACACAAGACTGCGGCCGAACAATTTCAATTAGGTCCCCCCCCTCCACTAAGTGCTAAGTGCCAGTTAATGGCAGATTTACGCAGTGCCAGAGATTTATGGGTGGTCAGCGGCAACGGATTGGCACGGAGTTCGGGCAATAATAGAAACAGATGAACGGAGAGTTTAGCCGGCACTGAAATGGGTAGGCAAATTTGACGCCAGTATGATTGGTTTTTTGGAGTCTTTTTGTATTTTTTCACACCTCTCCTTCAGAAAAGTAACTTTTCCTCCCTGACGAGAGGGAGCAAAGTGCAACTTTTCTGTTCAAGGCTTTTCTAAGTGTTTTATTGCAAATGCCATTTTTTGAAGTTGCTAATTGTAAAGCCACGCCATTTTCTATGCTGATTGTTCTTTAATAATATTCAGTTTTTTTTTTAAGTTTCTTAATGCTCGGTGTGAAAAGTTGTATGAGCCACTCGGGAGCAAAATTAATTTCATCTTGGGCGTTAACACTTGAATCCCTCATTACGCTCAGGATTCTACTTTAGAATCCCTCGCTCCTTCGCTACATTCTGGATTCAATGTACTCCTCGCCGTAAATACACCATTTTGCTCCCTTGTGACATAAATAACTATTGAGTTGAACTCCAAATTTGTTACTTTTACGGGTATCCCGTGTAACCATATCGAAAATACAAACTGAGATGCGGTGGTGTAGGGGTTATAGCACGCAGTACGGATTGCTGAGGACCTGGGTTCGATTCCCAGCGCTGTTCTCTTTTCCTGGTTTTTCTGTGCATCCATGTCTCAGTTTGTATTTTCGATATTGACGCCAGTAGTTAAAGGAAATCTGATCTTATTAATCTATATTTGAAATTTACGATTTTTTTAGGGCTGACGACTGCGTTTTCACTAAAGATGCGCGAGAAATGTGTTTTTCATTAACCAATACGCTTCATTTACTATCTTCGCACAGCACATCTCTGATGGAAACAGTCGAGCGGAGTAAGGCCAGGTAAATGAAAAACACATTCATCACAACACATCCTCGCCCACGCCCATGTCTGGTAGAAACGGTGCCTTACGGTGAAGGAAAACATCGTAATACAGTATTGACTTACTCAAAAAACTGTAGTCTTATCTACTTTATTCTCGGCATTCTCCCGACGCGGCACCAATCTGTCCGCGACATTTTTTAAACAATTGAAGATTTTTGTAAGTCAACATGTTTTTAGGGTTCCGGAGCCAAAATGGCAAAAACGGAACCCTTATAGTTTCGCCATGTCTGTCTGTCTGTGCGCGGCTTTGCTCAGGGACTATCAATGATAGAAAGCTGTAATTTTGCACGGATATATATGTAAACTATTCCGACAAAATGGTACAATAAAAAATTAA
The DNA here is from genome assembly GCF_025370935.1 of Choristoneura fumiferana. Lineage (NCBI taxonomy): Eukaryota > Metazoa > Arthropoda > Insecta > Lepidoptera > Tortricidae > Choristoneura > Choristoneura fumiferana. The sequence goes on from NC_133491.1 coordinate 14,845,681, forward strand.
AAAAAAATCTTTAGGGTACCTCCCATAGATGTAGTGGGGGTGATTTTTTTTTCTCATCCAACCCTATAGTGTGAGGTATCGTTGCATAGGTCTTTTAAAACCATTTGGGGTTTGCAAAGACGATTTTTCGATTCAGTGATGTGTTTGCGAAATATTCAACTTTAAAGTGCAAATTTTCATTAAAATCGACCGTCCTCCCCCCCTCTAATATCTTGTTGGAAGTAATATTTATTGGTAACGCCAGAGACAATTTTGGTAACGCAGGAGACGCCCAAAGTGTCGGTAAAATAGTTGATTGGCCCGGCTACGTCCTACAGTCCAGCTACTACTCCGCGAGGCCTGACTTCTCTCAGAATGAGTTGGGCTGTACTTTCAGTGCAAATTAGGAACATTAACGCCATTAAATCACTTTGCATGTAAGTATGTGCAGATTTCCTCCTGTTGTTTTCCTTCACTTTATAAATTTCAAATATAATTTCGCAAATGAATTCTAAAAAACTTAGAGATGTGAGTTCGGGATTTGAACCTACGATTCTCTGCTTAAGGCTGGTAATAATTGCAGATTGTTAATCTAAAGGGATATAAAAAAATGTTTCAATATTTTCACCGGCTATCGTTCTCTCCATGCCGAAACACAGCAGCGTTAGAACTGCTGCTTAGCCGTGGAATTAGCGAGAAGATGAAAAGGAACTCAATGTCCAATGTTGCAAGGACTCTTAGTTAAGTATTTGGCTAAAACGTTTCGTTGGCACTAACACTGCTCGATATAATTATGTCGTCGATACGGATTTGCTAGAAGGCGGAGGGGGCGATTCTGTAAAGGACGATAAACACGGCGCAGGTGCGCCGCTATTGGAAAACTTGCGGATTAACGGACGCTGCTTACTGTTGGCTAGTGAGGGGATGATTATCGATAAGCACGGTAAACTGCGACTTTTAATAACACTACGTTTATAAATATAGTAGATAAATCTTTGAAAATGAAACTCTGTGAGTCTCAGCCATATTTCAATTTAAAACACCGGATAGCTCACGTCTTAAATCGAGTTGAGCTCGACATGTTTCGGGCTAATTCGTAGCCTTTCTCTATAGGAGCAACGTGACTCGGCGGCATCTCCAACACGTGCACACTCAAACTCTATTAAAGACATGGAGGGATATTAACCCATTAACTCGGTATAAGACGTGAGTTATCCTTGTCTATTTCATTAAATAGATAAATCTTGTTTAAATTTTAGGTTCACCAGTCATTGATTTTACTTGACATGTAAGTGTGATGTCTTTTCTGTCTATTCTGATAAAAAAAAACAGAGATGCCATCACAGGATTAGTAGGCCTTTAGACTTATATAACGTCGGTTGACACATTATTTATTAAAATTGGATGAGTAGTCTAGACGCTACGATGAAACATACGTAAATACAGACGTACATAGACTGCTAAAATCATCACCCTTCCTTTTGGCTTTGTCGTAGTCGGGTAAAAATAAACGAATTTTGAAGGACAATTTTCATACTAGTTGACTCAAACGGGAACCTAAGTAAGGTTTGTACTCTCCAATGTTTAACAAAGGCCTCCCTCAAGGAGTTCTACGACGATCGATCCAGCTCTGCCTGCATCCAACTGGTTCCTGCAACCTTCGCCAGATCGTCGATCTATATCTTGTTGTAGACCTTGCCGCGCTACGTCTTTTGGTCAGCAGTCGCCATGCCTCGAATGACCGAACATTACCTTAGCGGTTATTTTTTGTATCTTAGCTAGAAATAACGAACCAAACTGAAATGCAGCAAATGAAATTTTATCTGTATCCAATCTACTAGTAGTTTTTTTTTACATAAAACTGACCGTGATTGACCCCTATCTCACCTGATGTTAAGTGCAGATGAGGCCAAAGGTGTATCTCACTGGTTCAGTAACAGCCTATTCACTCTAGCCTTGAAGAGCCCTATGAATAGATTGTATTTATCCGGAAATACAGACGACGGGAGCGAATTCCATTCCTTAGCAGTTCGCATTATGAAAAAATTAAAATTCAATTTCAATTTAACTTAATTAAGTAATTAATTAATTGATTTTTTTAAGTAATTTTAACGTTTTACGTTTACGTTGATTGAAAAATCACACGTTTCTTCAGTTACAGTTTAAAACATCGATACATCTGAGGAAGTCTATATTGACACTCCCCCCTCCCTAGCTCCGGTGCACCTACCATTAATTTGGTGTGTATCGAGTGACGCTACATTATCGACCACTTGAATTAAAAGCGATAAATTTGGCCACACGATTAAAAAAGTTCGCTTCGGTAACATTCGGCAATATCTACTCGTTGTTTATTGGTATATTTCTAAGATGGCGCTGAACGAAAGAATGATTTATTTTATTTGTTTTTTTTTCTTATTTAGTGTCGTTTGTTTTGCTTTTATGTATGTTTTTTACGGGATTTAAAATAAATATTAAATTGAAAATACAAACTGAAATATAGATGCACAGAAAATACCGAGGAATACCGAGGACCTGAGTTCGATACCCAGTGCTGGTCTTATTTTTCTGGTTTTTCTGTGCATCTATATTTCAGTTTGTATTTTCAATTTAGGTTTTACGGGATGACCGTAAAAGTAAAAATTTGGAATTGAAATAAAAAATACAAAAAGATTCCAAAAAAACAATCTTAAATAATAATTTATTTAAGCGTTTTTTTAGGAGGATCAAAGCAATGAACGCACGCAAGATAACTTGGTAGTTTTCTGCATGGAACATTATCTGTCATACATACTGTCTTGAAGCTTTGAAGCTACGAGTAGATAAGGTTTTATTTTCACGATTACTTTACATGTCTTCTCTTCTTCCGAATGAATGTTCATAGTTATTTGTGTCACAAGGGAGCAAAATGGTGTATTTACGGCGAGGGCGTACATTGAATCCAGAATGTAACGAAGGATTATACAATAGAATCCTGAGCGTAGCGAGGGATTCTAAAGTAGAATCCTGAGCGTAATGAGGGATTCAAGTGCTAACGCCCAAGATGAAAATAATTTTGCTCCCGAGTCGCTCATACAACTTTTCACACCGAGCATTAAGAAACTTGAAAAAAAATATTCTAAAAATATTATTAAAGAATAACAGCAAAGAAAATGACGTGGCTTATCAATTATCAACTTAAAAAAATGGCATTTTCAATAGTTTTATTGGTTTTTGTAATACATCATTTTTACTTTTACTTTACTCCTAAGTCTCTACACTCTTGACAGAGTGCTCATTGTCGACAGCTAAGGAACAGTAGCGAATCTTCATGACAACTTTCTTGGGATAATAGTATGGTGGTTTATACAGAATGTCTTCAAATTCTTCCGGAATATTTCAGACAATTGATTAATTTGACTAAAGGCTTTTCATCGAAAATTTTAAATCGGTTCACTTTGAACATTGATTAGTATCATTTGTTATTCAGATTTGTTACTTATTCAAGATTAAAAAGTCCCGAAAAATTATCAACAGAACAGAAATTT
>NC_133491.1:14852045-14911507 GCF_025370935.1 Choristoneura fumiferana
TCCGCCGCCACACTGTAAGAACACACACAAATCACACAAACCCATCGATCACCACCGCCACACCACAATGACGCGTTTTGAACTCAACCAGAGCTCATCTTCAGAGTAACACAACCGTACACCATGCTACCAGTTGTTGTGTTGTTGTTGGGTCTAACAACTTGTTAAGGAAATTATTTTAGTTCTTTGGGTTAATAGCGTAAAAAATAATTTATTTTATTTTATTTTTTATTTAAAAAAAAAACAGCTATTTCTAAATGTTTTCCAGGTCTATGGCTCACATCATCATCAGCCGGAAGACGTCCACTATATTTTATATATATAATTTAATTGAAGTCCACCATCTTGCTCGCTAATCCTGCCGTGAAGCAGCAGTGCTTGCACTGTTGTTTCGGCGTGGGGAGTAAGACAGCCGGTGAAATTACTGGCACGTGAGGTATCCCATCTTAGGCCTCTAGGTTGGCAATGGCAACGCATCTGCAATACCCCTGGTGTTGTAGTCAATGGGCGGTGGTGATCTCTTACCATCAGGAGACCCACTTGCTCGTTTGCCAGCCAGTCGAATAAAAAAAACTCACGTCTTAAATCGAGTTTAGCTCCACATGTTTCGGGCTAATCTGTAGCCACGGACTACGTTACACGGGCTACTCGGTAGGGCTACGGATTAGCCCGAAACATGTCAAGCTAAACTCGATTTAAGTCGTGTGTTATCCGGGTCGATATCATTTAAAAAGGCGCGTCATGCTAGCCGTCCCGGTCGTTTTCGGCAGTGTAATGGCCAAGTTGTTAAATCCATGTTAATGAAGGTCTTTAATGCGCAGGGTCGCTCTTTAGGCTGGTAACTTTCCCTACCATTCACGTTGCATGTTATAATGACTTCTAAAGTTTCATGTATAGTCAACCAATTTCATTCCTCGGCCACCGCAGCAGAGCAGGGCTACTACGAAACTCGAAACTCGAAGTTCGTGTCGTGCGGTCCCTCTGACACTTTATACTATTTAATACGAGAGCGAGTAGTCGTAATGACATTTAACGCCATTCGATAGATTGTTATAGAAAAACAAAATTATTTACTATAATAAAGTTCTATGGCGGCCTAGGAATTAAATTGGTTGACTGTACTTTACAATACAATACAATAACTCTTATAGCACACCAACACATAGTAAGCAGTATACATAGAGATCTTCTAAGGTAAACAATAGGCGGCCTTATTGCTTTAGAGCGATCTCTTCTAAGCTACCTTTACAATGGACAGAAGTGATGAATACATTTTAGCCGGTGGTGCAATTTACAGTAGATTAGAGCAATAATATACCTACAAGTTTTGTAAAATTAAGGGAGGTTGCTACTTACCAAAGTCAAATGCATCTAAACTGCGTAAGTAGCTTTTGTTTATTAGCAAGGCACTATAACATCGAATTTTAACGTACTTAGACGGATTTTTAACCTTCGTCGCAAAAAGAGGGGTGTTATAAGTTTGACCGCTATGTGTTTGTATTGTCTGTTTGTCTCTTAAACGGGTAAATCGATTTGATAGCGGTTTTTTTATTTGAAATCAAGTTTTCTAGCAATGGTTCTTAGACATGTTTCAACAAAATCGGTTCAGCCGTTTTTGAGATATTGAACTTTGAATTGACAATGTCGGGAGTTTTCTAATTTTTTGTTGGTTGTTGGATATTATAGCATAGTACGTGGGCAACCAAGCTTTGTTCCTTTGTGAATTTAAATCACGTTTTTTGGGGAAGATACTTATTTAAAAGCTTTAAAAGTAAAACTTAAAATAAATCCATACTAATATTATAAATGCGAAAGTGTGTGTTTGTATGTTTGACCGTCGTTCACGTCGAAAAGGGGCGACCGATTTACGTGATTTTTGGCATAGAAATAGTTTATGGGCCAGAAAGTGACATAGGCTACTTTTAATCCCGGAAAAATGCACAGTTCCCGAGGGATAACTGAATTTCACGCGGTCGAAGCCGCGGGCAAAAGCTAGTATAAATATATATTGTACATTATAATAGACATGCTTCTAAAAATACACCGTGTTTTAGCTTTTCCACCTTAGTGTCTGCATCATGCATTATACCCTACAGAACTCTCGGTGCGCGAGTCCGACTCGCGCTTGGCTGCGTTTCATTTGTTTGTCTTTATTGAACATGAAACTACCGTAAGACTCACTACATTACTAGCTACTAGAATAATTTAAAATGTATTACCTTCTGTTTTGTTATTGCTTAATTACTAACACTATGGATACTCTTTGTCCGAAATAAAGAACTTGAATTGAATTGAATTAAATTATATTGACCTGGATAACTCACGTCTTAAATCGAGTTTAGCTCGTCATGTTTCGGGCTAATCCATAGCCCTTCCTCTTAGGAGCAACGCGACTCGGCGGCTGCTGCAACACGCTTCCTAAGAGGTAGGGCTACGGATTAGCCCGAAACATGTCGAGCTAAACTCGATTTAAGACGTGATTTATCCGGGTCAATATAATTTAATATGTTTGTCTTTAATTCAAACTAACTGTCACAGCTAGCCCCGAAGCAGTACCCCGTGACAGGGTAAGGGAGCGTATCATTGCCTAATAGAATCATCACGCACCATTGCGCCCCCACAGGGTGACTTACCCTGATTAAATATTAGATTAATATAATGGATGATTTGGAGATATTAAAAGGAAACCTTCGAAATTCGTTAACAATAACTAATTTTACCTTTATTACTTTTTATTTATTTATTTATTTAAGATCATTTAAATTGGCTTAATGTCTATTTCTATAAACTAGACCTTTTCCTTAAGGTACAATAATACGGTATGTAACATACTGAGGAGATAATGTAGAAAAAGTGAAAGTGGTACAGAAAAACTGCGTACTGCAATCAATGCATTGCCTAATAGAATCATCACGCACCATTGCGCCCCCACAGGGTGACTTACCCTGATTAAATATTAGATTAATATAATGGATGATTTGGAGATATTAAAAGGAAACCTGGTCAATCGCATTTCGTTACAATAACTAATTTTACCTTTATTACGAGTATAAAATTTAAGTAAATCGATTTATTGTGTACTTTATTCGAAGTCACATGAGGTTACACTCCAATTTGGTTCCTTTTAACCCCCGACGCAAAATGAGGGGTGTTATAAGTTTGACCGCTATGTGTGTCTGTGTGTTTGCCTGTGGCACCGTAGCTATTAAACGGGTTGACCGATTTGTATTCGGTTTTTTATTTGAAATCAAGGTTTTTAGCAATGATTTTTAGACATGTTTTATCAAAATCGGTTCAGCCGTTTTTGAGATATTGAACTTTGAAGTGACAAAAACGGGGATTTTCCTAGTTTTTGTTGGTTATTATTGACGTTTTTGAATGAAAGAGTGAACACACACTAACTAGTTTACGCATTATAAATATTGTGGGGCTACTCCAAAATTCGAAAATCGAAGTTCGTGTCGCTCCGTCGCTCTGACACTTATACTATTTAATACGAGAGTGAGAGGGATGGTACAATACGGACTTCGATTTTCGAATAACGAAGTATGCTCTCTGTTATTAATAAGTAGGATGAAAATAAAGTGTACCTATTACAATCGAGCCGCATGGGGTCGCTAATGCGGAACCCTTTGTGACGTTAGGGATCCGAGGGGTTTTGATTTAATTCAGTTTGTTTACCATTACACTTGATTTATGACACGTTTATAGAGATTAAAAACTAACTGAGTTAAAGTAACAAAAGATATTTAATTCAATATGGCTAAACCGTTCAACTGTTTAAAGGAAGTACTTAGACCCAAATGCTGATTAACCCGTCGGACGCCCCGCGTGTTACGGTGGCCCGTAGGTAACTAACTGCTGTTCATCCAGCACCTTCCCGCCACTTTGACCAGGTCGTCGGTCCATCTCATCCCCTGTCTATCAACGTTTCTCCGCCGGGAACAAACCTAACCTCAGAAGGTTTAAGTAGGTTTGTTTCATAACAATTCTGAACAATTGATGGCATTGGAGAAAAACAGACTCCATACCCCTAATGTAATGTGTACCTTATGATTACGTAATTAGAGTCCAATTTTCTTCGGATCTATCACGCGAAGAATTTAATTTTAAACCTAAAAAACCTAATTAGAGTCCAACTTTCATCTTTCTTTTTGAATACCTAAAACAGACCTACTTAGCCTACCAAAGGTTGTATTTTGAAAATTGTGCTGAAAAATTAATTAAGCCCCAATTTAATTTAGTCTATTATAAATAAGGTGCTAAATTAAACACGCTAGAAGTGAATTTAAAATAATTAGACTTAGGACGGAACATAATTTACAAATGGTAATTTTTCTGAGTCTACGTATAAATGGTCATATTTCTTACGACTTACATTAGTCAATTTTATCATGGGACTAGATTTCTATTTCCATTAATTTGTCCGAAGAAAATCAGTCACCTATACGTACTTATGAGCGGTGCTGGTGATCATCTCATCAGACTACCCGCATGCTCATTTGCCTCCCTCTTATAAAATTAAAAAAATAGGTGCATTGATCGGTGACATGACATTTATCAATAAGTAATCAAACATGCCCTAAATGAAATCATTCGTGTTTATATTATCAGCAGTCATTTATTTTCCAACGCATACCCACAACAATCAATAGACTATACCTCATCTAACTAATACAATCAAAAAGCGTAAATCCCCAAAAGTTTCAACAAACACAAGCACGTCCGAACACTATCGTCTCTGAAAATCGTCTGAACAAAAACACGTGGGGTGAATCGCGGCCGGGGGCGGAGCCAGCACACAACCAACCAATCGCACAACAGCTTGGTCGCCCCTCTCGCTCACACCTGCGGCCACTCCATCCAAACGCGCGAGCACACTACTCGATTCTTCATATCGGGAGTTTTTTTTATCGTTGTTTAAAGTTTTGCACCGAATATGGAGTCCGCAATTCGTTTAGAATGTTGCCAATTTCGTTGTTTAAGGATTTCTGTGTGCCGATTGCAAATCGATGCATTTGGGTATTTGATTTAGTGATGCTTCTCTTGCTCAACACACACTGCTATTTGTTTGATTCAACTTAAGGAATATTTTAATTGGTATAAAGTATTTTTGGCCGCTTGTAGACGTCCGTTGTTTTCACCGGACAACAGCAGGGCTACTACGAAACTCGAAACTCGAAATTCGTATCGTATTCGTATCGTACCATCCCTCTCGCTCTCGTATGAAATAGTGTAAGTGTCAGAGGGACCGCACGCCACGAACTTCGTGTTTCGAGTTTCGTAGTAGCCCTGCAGTTCGTTTTTTTTGCCGGACATGCGGTGTTGTATGGCTTACAATGAAAATGTGTACATGCAACGGACACCTTGTCCGGCGACTCAAAGACATACAGCACCGCAAGTCCGGCAAAAAAACCGGTCTGGTGTCCAGTGAAACAAAGGACGTCTACAAGCGGCCTTTTTGTTTGTCTTTTAAACCATGTTTTGTTTAATGTCCAGTCAAAGTGAATATGTATATGGTACGTACGTTCCCAGATGTCAGAAATATCTATAGGTCAGTCCCCAGCGAGCACCAATGTCTGACACAACAAAGTGTGCATAAATATCTGATAGGTACGACTCTATTTCAACGTCACACTGCTGGACACAGGCCTTCTCTCAGAATAAGAGTGCATGGGGCGTAGTTCACGTGGGTCCAGAGCAGATTTGGAGCTTCACACACCATTGAATTGCAACGGTTTGTGCAGCATTCCTGACTGTCATTTCCTTCACCGTAAAGCTCATATTACGTATAATGTAAATGAATAATTATTTACCTACATGTTTAAAAGGAAACAGAAGTAGTTTTTACCAAAATACCTTATCATTATCATTTATTAAAACGCAACTAGGTAACCTAAAAACTAGAAATGAAATCCGAACCGGTTTCCGACAGATTTTACGGCTCAAATACACACAATAATCAATTTATAGTTATCTTCCGGTATTACACCTTCTAAAGCCCTTTGCAATAGAGTCCAAAATCACCAACAAAAAACGCATTACCACTTTAATCTTAGCAGTTACGTAAGGCTGTATAGTAAAGGGCATAAGGTTTTATTTGGTTTGCGCGGTCGATTTGGATACAGCTGTAGCATAATTTGGGTCATATAATGGACCGTCTATAATGTTCGACAAAGCAAAGGTGTTGGTCTAATTGATGTAGGGATGAATGGCGAGGGGTGCGGGATGGTGGCAGTTGTAGCGGGGTCATAAGCGGAGCGATTTTCAGTCCTGGCACAAACAGGACAGTACAGTTAGAGTGCTATGCAATGTTTAATGAAGAGTTGTTGTATTGTACTTATTGTTAATCAGAAAAAATGAAAAAAGAGTGCCACTTTCTTCACTTCACAACCAGTTCTGTTAGTGTATTTAGTTACTCTATGTGATTACAATCTACTTTTACAACAAACTCGTTATCATAATTTATGTCTTACATAATTTAATTCTTCAACGAATTGTGTTATATTATTTTTAACGGCAGAAATGTACCCACAGTTTGATAAAAAAATGGAAACACTAAACTTCTGAATTTGTGGTAATAAATAATATTCTATTCTTAAGTAAATGAACTCAGTTCAAAAGTTTCAAAAACCTAGGATTCTACAAAGCTAGTAAATAGGCTGTTGTTGAACCAGTGAGATACCCCTTTGACCTCAGCTACACTTTTCATCAAGTGAAAAAAGGAACAAACATGGTTCCATTTATGTAAAAAAAGAACTTATAATAAACACGTAAATCTTTATTTCAGACAATATATCCACAAATATACAATTGAAATCCTAAATGAAATAAGAATCAAACATTATCTTACATTACCACAAATTAATAAATATACTATCTACTCTCATGTATACTTAGACTAATTATACGCGTGAGCAACTCAGTCTTTCGCTTACCGAGGCCACGCAAAATCCTTAAAATTAGGATTAAGGACTCGCTTCGATTATTGTAAAATGCTTTTTGTTTTGCTTGAAATAAACAGCTTGTTTTTTTTTTAAACAACTCTGCGCTTTTAATGTAGGTACCTATACGCAAAAAGTTTTTTCATGAAATTAAGTTCGTAGTCGCTAGCACTGGCGCTCCGCCCGACCGGCACATCCGGCCACACAAAGCCTGCGCAAGCGATTGTTAACATAATTAATTGCTGCAATTGAAAGCTTTCGGAGCTTTTGCTTATTTGGCGAGTCAAGATTTTATCTCAAGTTGTAAGGCGATTAATTTTATATCATTCCCAGAGGGTTGGTGTTAAACAGAAATACTATTAGAGCCCAGTGTGATAAATTTAGTACATGTACAACTTGTACGTAGAACTAAATTTAGTACGTATCTACATATAGAGTGAAAAAATGGGCCGTGGAAGGAAACTGCCTTGAATCCTTTAGTTAGCTCATGTTTGTTATTTTATTTGTATTTTTAAAAATAAATAGGTATGAACGCATTGAAAGATTTTCTAAAAACAAATAAAATTTTCTTTCGTATTAAAATTGATGAAAAAGTAAAAATAATGTTAGATTTCACGTTTATTGTTATGTTCAAAGACCAAGTGGTTATTAGATAAATTTTATCCTCCATAATACCTACTCCTATCGATTAACTATACAATAAAATAACGAGTTTATTTTCTGAATTTTTAGCTATTTCGATTCCCGGGTATTACAAGCAATTCTTGAAAAATCTTTGAATGTTTTTTTTTTTTTAATAAAGGAATGTTTCTTTTATGTAAAATTAGCTAACTAAAGGATTTAAAGCAGTTTTCGCTAAAAAAAAACATTCAAAGACATTATATACTTACCGTGATATTTCCCATTGCAACCTTAAAATTCGATACACAAAATAATAACCTCCTAATATATACGAGTATCATCACAATCCAACCCAATCAATTAAAAACGGTTCTAAAAAAAGTCGGATTGTTAAAAAGTCAGAATGTTCCTTTGTCAAGCTTATGAATTAGCTTTATTATTATTTATTTATGATGGGGAGCTTTTAGCTTTTTAATTTCCTAATACCCGCCATTAAAGGATCGAAGGGGTGTTAAATTCAGGGTAATGTTGTGGCGTATTTCATAATAATAGGGCTTTTTTTAGCCTCAAGTTCGGCGTTTGTGGCCAAGCCGGATATAAGTGTTTTTTGGGTAGATAAATAAAATACTATTTGAGTTCGGATGGAAACGAACATTTGAATTAAGTCTTGAGTGAATAGGTTGGTCTGAGAGGAGGTCTGTACCCAGCAGTGGTACTGGGAGAAGATGATGATGATGGTAGGAAGTAGTAGGTAGGAGAATAGGTTGTTACCAAACCTGTGAACTACATATTTGGGCTGCATCTGCATTTACTATTTTGTAAAAAAGACTAGCAGTTACTGGTTAGTATTATGGTAGGTATGTAAATAAAAAAAAAAATTTCATTTCAAAATGTTTTTGTTTTGTTTGTAGTTATAAATATAAAAAAAAATACAATTTTGTGGATCAAAAATAAAGTTTGAGTAGGTGCAAAAAATTTGATTGATGAATAATTTAACTTAATAATTATCAATTACGCCCCCACAATGAATTGAGTAAGTAAATGGATTAAATAATATAAACTAAGTAACGGGTTTTAGTACACTTTGAAAAAAAGAGCTAAATTTACTTCGCAAATCGCAAATAGCAATTCTCACAAACTAAAACCTTTTACAACAAAACAATCATCCACATAAAAATCTCTAACCAGCTACATTATTATAGAATTTACCCGACAAACTACAACCAGACAAGAGGGGGGACAAAAACTGCGCTCGACTTAATTATAAGGAGACAAGAAGCGTCATTAAATAGAGATTCGCCGGATCCTACTCGTATGTTAACACCACATATCTTCCCACCCTTTCCGACTTATAGGGAAAGGAACGGGACGGTTGTAGTTTAGAGGGTTCAGTTATCGTTGGGCGTTGACTTTAGATTGACTGGGCGGTGTCTATCTACTTTTTATTCTGACGGTTCGGTATTTTCATTTGGATCGGAGGCGCGCGCGCGGCCGGCCGCGTCACAGCGCGAGTGCAGTGTAACATGTGTTAAAGGTACATTGGACTGTTAAAATGTCTGAGCTACGAGGTTCGCCGCCCTTATCGAGGAACTTGGAGAACGGTTTTGGGGCCCCGCTGGCAGCGTTGAGTTCGTTCGCTGAGAACCCGGCGCCGGCACCGAATCCCCACGGGATTGATCATATACTGTCGCGCCCAGCGGTGGGCAGCGTGGGCAGTGGGCTGCTGACCCCGAGGTTGTCTTTGGCGGCTGCAGCGGCGGGCATGGCGCATTATTTGCAGCACAAACCCCTGTACTGGCCGGGGTTCCAGGGGTTGGTGTCGAACCCCATGGCGTGGCGGGACAGGCTGCAATCCAGTAAGTATTTTGTCTGTGTGTTGTGTGTAAAAGTGTTCATAAAGAGGCTTTTATGGTTAATAATAAGTATTAGTAAATTTGTCCGTCTTCAAATCTAGGGTAAATAAATAAATATCATGGGACACTTCGCACCAATTGACCTAGTCCCAAACTAAGCAAAGGATACTTAAATACATATTGAACATCCAAGACCCGATAACAAACATTCGTATTATTCATACAAATGGCCCCGGCCAGGAATCGAACCCGGAACCTCAAGCTTCGTAGTCAAGTTCTCTAACCACTTGGCCATCCGGTCGCGCGCCGTCGTCGGGTGAATGGGTATTTACCCTCAGGCGTGACTTCAGGCTTACCATTAGGCGTGATGGCAGTCAAACTCAAGTCTAATTCTCCATCAAAAAAGTAGTAATATATGACAATAGGACATTTGATATTCTGTAATGTGACGTCGCGTTGAGGTTATGGTAGAGTCATATTAGGAAGCTTCCTATGGCATTTAACCTTTGACAAATTGGTAGCTTAGTTAGGTGATGTCAACGTCGGGTTTTACCCGTCAAAGCCTTATCTAGTTGTATATGGATGGATGTAAAAGCCAAGCATGTATGTATGTTTGTATTTATATGTCTCAAAGTAGCGCGCAGACTTGTTCTTTTTTAACATATAGGGTGTTTACATACAACAAAAAGCTTCCATTACAAGGTTATCCATATTATGATAATAACATATTGAAATAATTCAAAGCAATGAAATAAAGCATCTATAGTATCTACTTATATTAGGTATTTAGGTATACACACAGTATTGTAGCTTGGTTTTTGTAATGCTGGTCTGACACGATGTCGTTAGTGCGTATTACGTTTAAGCATTCATTTTTCTAATTAATACCTACGTACCAAAAGATGAACACATTGAAAAACTAGCCAAGTGCGGGCGGCTATTAATATCTAAGTAGTGTTAGCGGACAGCGTGGGGTCATTTTGGATGATTACTGCAAGGTTTTGCTATAACAGATAACTTCATACCAAATATCAAATCTCTAGGTCATAGAATCTAGGAAAACCGGAAGTACCTACTCCATAGGTTTTTAACTTTTTAACGACTGTATAGAAAGGTTGAGAAACAACAAGTGATTCTATTAGGGTTATGCTAGAGGCCCTGCTAATATAGAAATTGAAACAACAAAAACACACACTTCCTTGGTTTATATTTCAGTCGCCCAAATTCAGAAATGGGTGCGTATTGCGTAGCCGGTGTTTAAAATAGTTGTATAAGAGATAATATAACATGAATACCTACGTATAATTTGTTACGTTTCTTTTTTAATTAATTTAGGTAGGTAGGTATACATAATGAGAAAGATATTCTTAAAAACATCAGTAAAATTAGTCAGAATGGAAAAAATACCCAGTTGACTAAAAGTAGGAATATTTAAATAAAAATCAGGTAACTTTTAATTTTTACCCAAAAAAAATGTTTTTTTTTAAGTTTTTTTTGTGATTGTTCCTTTTTTAGGACATTAAAAAATAAAACATGCTTATTTTAGTATCAGAAAACATAAAATTTGATTGAAGTAGCGCAATTAATATTAGCCTCGCGATTACTTTAAGAAAGACATCAACGAGCACCTTAAGCAAACGTAAGCAGAACATTTTTTTATACCTAAAACAATAGAAATAAAGATAGTTATTTTAAATAAATTATGTAAAACCAAGGAATTAATATACTTACTGCTTATTTACCCATATCTACGTAATAACAGATTAATTTGAGAAAATTAAATATTTTTAAACTTCAATGTTGTATTAACATGTCAATTTTACTATATTTTTGCTCTGAGCTATGACAATTCCTAGTGGAATTCTCCTGGGATTTTATTTTAATTGTTGTTTTTTTATGTTATTTCTTGACAATTTCATTTTTATATTCTTTTTGACGACTTCAGTGTAAATCATAAATTTTACAACTTGACATTTACGTAAATTATGATGTAATATTTTGTTGAACGAATAAATGAACTAAATCTTCACTAGAATATTTAATTGTGATAGGCTTTTTTACTTAATCAAATTAAATATGTTAAAAAACTCGTAGATTTGATAACTAAAAAGCTCCCGGTCAATTAAAACTGCCTAAACAAATGCTTGTTAAAAATGTATATTAATAAAAACTCTCAAACCCTAAACTTGAAGCTTCCAAATATCGGAAAGCTCGTAAAGTCCCGACCCGTCGGCATCCGGCGGAAGTAGGCGGCGCCATTTGTGGAAGCATAACGCGTGTTCCGGTTGCCGCGCGGCTGTTTAACGTCGTCGTGATGGGAATATTAGGTAATTAGAACATAATAGAGGTATACAGGATCAATGTTTAAACTATGTCGTAAATTTAATATGTGTGTGTATAATACAATAAGTCTTTGTTCAACACCAAGACCTAACGTAGAATTACAGAAAACGCAGATAGGCATATAAAGATATAGGTACCTACTTCGCTTTTATTTGGCATCAAAAATAAACCACAGAAAATATTTTTTTTTACGTTTTAAAAAAAGTAATGACGGGTACACGTTATTATACCACAGAATATTATAAACCTCCTTGCAAAAAAACGGGCACCTATGGTTTTTGTATTTTATGTGCTTGAAAGCTTACTTTTAAAGCTTCAATGCCTAAAAATCTGAAAAACCATAGGTGCCCTATTTTTTTTGCAAGAGGGTTTAATTATCGTAGTATTTCCTTTCACAGTGAATGCCGCCACTTTTACGCCTCTACTACAGACAATTAGGGCACGTTATTAATGTTTTCAAAGTTTTATTAGATTATAATGTACCTACAGTCACGGACTTTAATTTTCGTAAGTATAATCCTTGATAAGTACAAGAATAATTAAAACTATTTATTTACTCGTACATATTTATATAATTTTCAGCACTGGTAAAAAACGGTGTCGCATAGTAGCTTCCTTTTATTTTTAATGTAGGTAACGAATAAATAAACCAACATTCATAAAAGTACCAACTCTCCCTGGAATACAATATGTATATTTAAGTAGCAATAAAACAAAACGTAAAACGTGAATTATTTATAACGGAAAATTAGGTTTGTTGTAAATAGTTTTTTTAACTGAATAACTACCTATCGGTGGTAAATACAATAAAATATTATGCTGGGTTGGAATTATCGAAAATACAAACTGAAACACAGATGCACAGAAAAACCAGAAAAAGAGACCAGCGCAGTGGTGTGGTGTGGTGGTGTGGTGGTATGTGTGCGCAGGATTATGGCACGCAGCACGGAATGCTGAGGACCTGGGTTCGATTCCCAGCGCATGGTCTCTTTTTCTAGTATTTCTGTGCATCTATGTTTCAGTTTGTATTTTCGATATGGATTTTACGGGATGACCGTAAAAGTAACAAAATTTGGAGTTGAAATAAAAAATACAAAAAGACTCCAAAAACCAATCTTAATTGGGTTGGAAATTATCATCTAATACCTTTAAACGAGCAATTCTTGTACATATATTTCGGGGATCTCGGAAGTGGCTCCGACGAATCGATGAAATTTGCTATGTAGGGGTTTTCGGGGATGACAAATCGATCTAGCTTGGTCTTATTTTGGAAAAACGCTTATTAACGAGTTTTAGCCCGCGAAAAGCTCGGTCGCCCAGGTACTGATAATTATGTTCACTATCGGATAATTTTCAGACAAACATTGAATAATTATCTGGTTATAATCTGACATAAAATAATTTATAATTGTTATAATATATGTCGACATACGATGACATACACACAGCCAACACTGCCAACGCTGACGCCAACAGAGTGATATACTACACATATACTTAATATAACGTACGTAAGGGCACACTAAAACCTTCAAGTATAATATCATACGTAGTAAGATATAACTATCTTGTCCAACCCAGATATGGTCAAGCAAGGCACGTTTTTTAAATAAAGAAATTCAAGTGCCACGTAAAGTTGCAACTTGATAAATTAGTAGTACCTATGACTAAAAATTGTCTTTTAACAGATTTAGTACTGGTTGGTTTACAATATATCAGTCAGAAGGTTCTCGAATGGCGTCCGCGGACCGGGAGACGAGCTGTCGGAAGGCCTCCAACAAGATGGAGCGACGACTTGGACGATCGCGGGATCGCGGTGGATGCGGAAAGCACAAGACCGGTCTGAGTGGAGAGCCTTGGGGGAGCCCTATGTCCAGCAGTGGACGTCTTTCGGCTGACATGATGATGATGATGATATCAGTCAAACCTTATTAATTATTGGATTCATAGCTCAGATGAGCTCTTTGCCATTATTTAAATACATTGATATACTCGACGTTTCGTCCATATCGCAGTAGCCGCTTGAGCATAGAACGAGCCGAAGTCACGTCACGAGTAGGTACCTAACATTGAAGTGTAGAGTGATATGTGACAAAAATAATATAATATGTCTAACAACAATCATTTTATTTTACTACAAGACGGCCCTAGTCAAACATTCAAATTAAAAAAACAAATGCAACAATCACATCAATTTCGCAGTTTAATTTGGCACATTTTTCCGCTCCTTAACCCATCCAATAACTTGATCAAATTACGCCGCAATCGGCCAGCTTACGGTGATACATCGAGATACCGCCAGATACGGTACGACACCGCGATAGCGATATTAAACTAGCGCGTATTACAGCTGTAATGCTTGTAATCGCGCACTCGAGATAGTAGATAGGTTTAATTACGAAGTGTGAGTGTGGGGGTGATTAGATTTGAGGGTGTGTGATGAATAGTTGAGCGTTTAAGCTGTTTTTATTAAATTATTTGATTGTTTTCTTCAGATCACATTTAAAAGTCACTTCGTACTTAATAAGGTCGTTGAGAGTCACTTTCATTGATCAGCAACATTGAACTTTTAAATGGTAGTAAGAACATCACACAATAGCAAAGCATAATTATATTTTGAATATTAGTAAAGTCAAAATTATAATTAGAGAATAACACAGGCTCTAAGATACTTCCCTGAGGTATACCTTCTTCAATGCAAGAGTTATATTTTCTTATATATGTCTTTGTTACTTCTTGTTTTATAATTCTTGCTGTTTTAATGTTTCTGAGCACAATGGGTTCCATGAGGACCTTATGATGGGAATGGCGCGCATTTCTATCATACTAAGACTGAAAGTCCAAGTTTTAAATGGCAATATCTGTTTTGCGTATAGCTTTCGATATTGTTGATTGCAATACGTTTTTTGGGTTCCCTTGGTCACTGATATGCAAATGGGCACTTTCAAGTGGAATGAATCTACCTATGTATTGTGTAATATTCGCTCCCGTTGATGAAAGAAATGGATTTTTGTGCCATCTCATCTCATAGTGACGACACCCGTGTGGTGTCGGTTTAGAATTACACCTCTCCTTTTCTTCCGTGGATGTCGTAAGAGGCGACTGAGGATATAGGTTAAGGTATACCGTAGGCGACAGGCTAGCAACCTGTCGCTATTGTACCGTTTTTTGTCAAACTTAAAACCTAAAATTGCTAAAAGTTTCGTTTCCTCTGCCTACCCCATTTGGGAATACAGGCGTGATGTTTTTCTGTGTGTGTCATCTCATAGTAATAAATGATGAATGCACATTACCTATACACTCTGCTTTTCTTGATTTCCTTAAACTTCAACAGACAGGTAAGCTTAAGCCGTTCGCACGGGCGGCATTATGCCGATTTGGGACCATTTAGTGACCGTGATACGTGTTTTTTAGTCTTCTTCTGTTTTTTTTTTGTATAATTTTCAAGAATATATGTTTTTTCTTCTTTTCTTTCTTTCTTATTGATAGAAATTTCTTGGTATTTTATAACTTTTTGTCACATTACATGTGTTGTTTCCCAGGGTGCATCTGTCAGAGCGTCACTAGTCTTGTGACATTGACGTGACACCACTGGTTTCAATAAAGTGTTATTAGCATGGTGCAAGTGTCAGAGCGTCACTAGTGGTGTGCTAGTGACGTCACACCACTGGTTTCAATAAAGTGTTATTAGCATGATGCAAGTGTCAGAGCGTCACTTGTCTTGTGCTATTGACGTTACACCGCTGGTTTCAATAAAGTGTTATTAGCAGGGTGCAAGTGTAGGAGCGTCACTAGTCTTGTGCTAGTGACGTCACACCACTGGTTTCAATAAAGTGTTATTAGCATGATGCAAGTGTCAGAGCGTCACTTGTCTTGTGCTAGTGACGTCACACCGCTGGTTTCAATAAAGTGTTATTAACTGATAGCGGTAAGTCGCGTGTAATGAGCGATAGTGAACAACTATTATTGCCGCGGAAAATTGCCTTTATTGGCATTCATAAGCTTTCATATCTTTTCATCACGTAACATGATTAACATTTTTATATCAAAGAGCGCCTAAACATAAATATTTTGATGCGTATTTGGAACGTATGTGTATTACGTATTTGGTTCTATACGGGTACCTACATCTTTATAATGATGATAAATTCTTTATTTAAAACACCCTTTCTTGTATGTTACCATAAAAGAATATCTCTCCAAGCGGATGTTAGAAATATTATAAATGTCAAAGTTTAGTATGTACTTGTATGTATGTTTGTTACCCCTTTACGCTAAAACTTGTCAACAAAACCACGATGTAACTGGTGTGACTCCAAATGTTGCAGTCATGCTCACTCACTCATCATCATTATCATCATCATCATCAGCCGGGAGACGTCCACTGCTGAACAAAGGCCTCCCCTTTGAACGCCACAATGAACGACAACTCGCCACTTGCATCCACCGGTTTCCCGCAACTCTCACGATGTCGTCAGTCCACCTGGTGGGAGGCCTGCCAACGCTTCGTCTTCCGGTTCCTGGTCGCCACTAGAGGACTTTTTTCGAGGACACTCACTTCATATAAACACACGCCCACGAAAACCTTAGAACCAAAATTTAATATTCGAGAACATTCCGTTATTATTAATTAGTGAGGGGCGCTGCGGTTGCCCCGGGCCGAATGAAGTGGGACACATTTTTTTAATGACCACCCCCACTCCCACCCCTCGTGCCCACACCCGCCCCCTTGCACCCATATGTCGCAGGAAATTAAAATATCAACGACTACAGCGAAGCGGTATTTCGAAGGTTTTTTAGCTGATAGTTTCATAGTTTTAAATGATTCATACATCCGACTAAATAAT
Source organism: Choristoneura fumiferana (assembly GCF_025370935.1). NCBI lineage: Eukaryota > Metazoa > Arthropoda > Insecta > Lepidoptera > Tortricidae > Choristoneura > Choristoneura fumiferana. Next base: position 14,868,654 of record NC_133491.1, read on the forward strand.
ACTGTCAATGCTAATGTTTGTACGTGCGTGTGTTTGTTACACCTTCATGCTTAAATGACTAGACAAATTAGGATGAAATTTGGCACGTACCTAGTTAAACTTAATCGTATCCAACATCCAAAAAAGTGCCTATACGTTTAACGCATTAACAGCAGGACGGGTTCGAAACATGTCGGGCATCCCTCGAACATTAATTACGCGAGTAACTCTCTTCTTTATTTTAATATAGGTATTTATGTCTGTGGCTTACTTACGGTAGTACCTTTTAATTCAAGGACGAAACATATTACCTCTAAATAAGCACCAAATATATAATTTCCAAACTAGGTGTAGGTACATAAAGAGCTTTAAATTGAACGACGTCGAATTTATAAAAATAAAAACCGGCCAAGAGCGTGTCGGACACGCCCGAAATATGGTTCCGTAGACATTACGAAAAAATTAGGTAATATTTTTCGAAGGCTTTCAGGATTTTAATACCCATAACCGCAATAAAGACATTTTGTTTTTTTTTGGATTTTTCCATTTTATACCTTAGGCTGCTATTTACTCTTAAACTACTAATAATTCTCAAGCAAACTTCTTTGTAAGTTTGATATACTTACTACCATGCTGAATTTTTTTTAATTTTTCCACCCACCGGTTTAGATTTTAGAGCGGGGACGCTCGATTTTAATGAAAATTTGAACTTTAAAGTTGAATATTTCGCAAACAAATCACTGAATCGAAAAATCGTCTTAGCAAACCCCTAATGGTGTCGATCAGACCAGAATGGTGCCGAAAGACCTATCCAACGATACCCCACTCTATAGGGTTGGATGAGAAAAAAAATCACCCCCACTTTACGTCTATGGGAGGTACACTAAGATTTTTTTTCATTTTTTTATTGTACCAGTTTATTGACATAGTTTACATTTATATCCATGCAAAATAATAGCTTTCTAGCATTGATAGTCCCTGAGCAAAGCCGTGGACGGACGGACAGACAGACAGACAGACATGGCGAAAGTATAAGGGTTCCGTTTTTGCCGTTTTGGCTCCGAAACCCTATAAAACAAACAAAATAAACTGTGAAACCAAAAACTCATTGTAAAAATTCTGTATCTAATTAGCTTATCAACTAGATCCCTACTTCCAATTCTAACTTTCAATCAACTTAAAACACGCCACTCTCCACAATACCTTCATAAACCCGCACCAAAGCTCTCAGCAAACGGTCACCAAAACGGTCACCAAAAAAAATATGCATAACAATTTTCTAACACTTACCTCAAAGCAATTATAGTACGGTTGGCATAAAATCCGCGCAATCTCACCCGGCCTAATGAAATTAAATTAAGCATAACATAATACCCACCCCCTGGGAGGGGGAGGCGCATTTTCGAGTTTTCCCGCCATCTTTGTTTTTGGGATGATATTCTCGGTATGACCTTGTTTAGACGGTAAATGTAGTTTAATGTTTGGTTTGGGAAGCGTTTTACTGAAATAAGGCAATTTCGGAACGTTTTCAGTTGGATAGAATATTTCGTTTATTTATCATTGGTTAAGACTTCATTTCATTAAAACCACGAAATGTATATCAGTACCTCGAATCGTACAAAATCGCTACAATTCTCAGAGTAGAGGCAAAAACCTTTCTTTCGTCGTTTTTGGGTGCTTAGCGTTTAATATTAGATTTTTTTATGGTTTCAGGCTTTAGTTATAGGTTTCGTTTAATGGGTATTTTTTTAATGTTTAGTTATTCTTTACATTTTTTTTGAGTTATGCTCTTAGTCACGAAAGCATATAACATATGTCATTGTATTCTGTGATACCTTAAAACAAGACGATTTATTCCGTTACCTACGACTATTCTACTCTTTCAGGGAGGGCTTGAGGAGGATGTGGCTTACACCTTCTCCTTAAACATTTGAGGACATAGTTTATTGATTTATTTTATGTATTATATTGTAGTTTATGTATTATATTGTTTAAAAGACTGTATAGTAGCTTCCACAATTTTTTTTTCTCTTAAACCCTCTTTGTCGGACCCTAACTGATTGCTCCTCTCATCTACTCAAAGGTTGACTGGTAGAGATCCCTTAAAGGGATAAGTCCGCCTTTGTACAAGTATCTCAAAGTTTGTCAATTGTGTTTTGTTTATTTTCTTTTGTACAATAAAGAGTTTACATACATACATACTATTCTATGGTTATAACAATATTATATTTATTCTACCCGAGTTATGCCTTTATACACCGTGCTATAAGGGAATAGTCGCTTTTAGTTCTATTTATGTCCACATTGTTACGAAACAATACAAGTTGTGTCTTTTCTTAGAAAAATAACTGCAGACGTGTCTCTAGGTTGGAGTTTTTTTTTTAGTTAAAAGCATTGTACCTTTAGACTGATAAAAATTGCAGATAAATAGAAATATGCCTTTAGAAACGTTGAGTTGCCTATAGCGTAACCGAAAAATCTGGGTTAAGGGATAGCTATACCTTCCGCCGCCTTACTTTGCCTAAAAGTTCATTGCCACGACTAGTATACCTACCACAAAAACTACAAAGGTATAATTGCAATAATTGAAGAGGCACTATACCGTTAAGCGATTCGAACACAATCCGGGAGTAACGTAAAGACGTCGCATCAAAAATGTATCTCAAAAATGCGTCAAAACTGAGTATTAAGTAATGAACTTTTAGGCAGATTTATATGGCGCGTAGTATAGTGATAATAATATATCCTTTTGTCACAATACGCAACCGAACACGCTGAATCCAATGGTGTAATAAAAACATAAGGGCATAATTCGTCTTATTCCACTTTTCACTGGATGCACTAATATTAGTTAAGTCTAAACGTCTCTAGTATTTTAAATTATCAATTACATATCTTTAATAAATAGCACAGCTATTTTTCTAAAGTATGTCGTCAACATACCACCATCAATTTCTTCAGTCTAACGGTGATCGTGCCGTCGGTAGGTACATACATGAGGTGAAATAACGTGACTCTAAAAGTGGCCTACATCCCGCGAAAAATAAGGTAATTGTCCTAGGTTTCGACATACTCATGCCCTATGATAGCCTGCTGTACTTGTATTTTTACTGACATAAAATCAACGAAGGCACAACTGCGAGACATTGGCTATAATTCGTACGCCTACCTTATGTCTTTGTTATCAAGCGTAGGTTAATATATGAGTATTTAAACTATCGACATATAAAACTATAATAGTAATTGAATGTTTTAGACTATCGCGGTCTTTATTAATTTTATGATTTTATTTTTACTATTTTGTCCATGATTGCTGATAGATTTGATTGTCCTTACATGAACCATTGCAGGTTGGTTCACGTAAAAAGAAATGGCAGTGCATCGGTATTATAATTATCTTTTTATTAATAGTCTAAATTTAATTAATTAACTATTGGTGAAATTAATATAATATGCATTAATTTTGCATTAATTAACTTAGAATTGTATGTATTTAAATTTGGACCTATGTTGTTCTTGAAAATAAATGAATTATTATTATTATTATTAATGCGCATGAGTCGTCTCGTGATCATGGCGCATGCAACTGTGCTGAAATACCCAGCTTTTTTAAAATCAAGGAACGCGGTGCTAAACTCGAATTTAAATCATAAAGTAATTTCCAAATGAAATCACTATATTTACTTCGCGTATCCGTATTACACTCTAGGAGTTCGTATGTTTATATCGAATCTTTTATCGTCGTAGACAAACGCGACACGACAGAGCCTTGTCGCCTGATCATACGAGGTGTGGCTAGGGTTGCCACATTGCGTATCCTCTCAATAATAATATTAGTTGACAAAGTTACTTTTTAACACACCTATTTGTTTTAATCCTCGCCTAAACCATGAAGCATGACATTAGAATTTTTTTTCTAACATTTTACTAACTTCGGAATGAGGAGATAGGTAGAAGAACAAGGGTCACCGACAAAGCCAAGTGAATTAGCTCGTTGAAATGGCAATGTGCAGGCCATATAGCACGGAACAGATGGTCGTTGGGGCCGGTTCTCGTCCACTAACGAGATGGACGGATGACCTGGTTAAAGTCGCGTTCACGGTGGATTCAAGCCGCTTCCAACCGAGTCAACTGGAGGTCTATGGGGGAGGCCTATGTCCAGCAGTGGATGTCCTATGGCTGATATGATGATGATGACTAATTTCGCATGGGAATTATTAAAAATTACACCGTATGCTGGTAGACGTATCTTTTGTCTATGTTTGAGAAATATTAACGTGAAAACTACAGGTAAAAATACAGCTTAATATTATTATTAAAGCAATTTAATGAATAATGCACCAGCTATAATCGCGCTGCGATTGCTTAACATCAGGTGGACTGCATGTACTTATTAAATGCTCAAGACCTGAGAAGAAACATTTTTGATTGTTTGACTAATTTAATGTGTTATTTTTTTAAGAAACATATCTATCTACCCGATCGTCAAAAAACAGTGGGTATGGGTGGGACAGACGGCGGAATGGCCAAGTGGTTAAAGAACCTGACTACGAAGATTGCGGTCCGGGGTTCGATTCCCGGCCGGGGCAGATATTTGTTTGAACAACGAATGTTTGTTCTCGAGTCTTGGATGTTTAATATTATGTATTTATCTAAATAATTATGTTTATCCGTTGTCTAGTATCCATAGTATAAGCTTTAGTTTGGGACTAGGCAAATTAGTGTCAAGTGTCCCATTATATTTATTTATTTATTTTATTTTTAAAAGGAGGTTAAGTGAGTGTGTGGCAGCCCTAAGTGCGCGGCACGTGTTGATGCGTGTCGACAACATGGCGGCGCCTCATGATCGCTGCTCGAGTTACACATGTGGAGCGCCTATACAGCTTGTAGCTTCTATTACATTAAAGATTACATTGTTATAACTTAATAAGCTTTGGGAATGAAGAAATGATAGGTAACAAATGTCCCTGTATTATTATTATTATTATTTTGTATTTTTTTTTATTTAATTGTATACTGTAGTTTTTAAGTATTTTATTTGTAACTTTAAGCCCGCGACTTCGTCTGCGCGAATTTAGTTTATCGCGCGGTGGCGCCCTCTACCGAATAAAAGGTATCTATTGATCCTTGGGGTTCAAAATATCTATATACCAAATTTCATCAAAATCGGTTCAGTGGTTTTGACGTGAAAGCGTAACAGACAGACAGACAGACAGACAGACAGAGTTACTTTCGCATTTATAATATTAGTAGGGGTTATTTTATGTTGAAAAAATGACTTTCTGCCAAGTTTCTTGCGGCGCATTCTTCTAGGCAATGTTGGTCTTTCCGAAAGCGCTGGTAGTTTCAAAAATTACGTGTAAAAGTGCCCATTGCGGCCTATTTACTGAATAAATAATTTGAATTTAGCGTTTGATAATGCTAAGCCCCATACACAATACACTGCTGTCACTTTTATTGTTAAGGACCAGAATTAAAAATGCCGAATATTGGGACAGCGACAAGCACCTTACTTACTTAAGGACTTTTTTTTATTCGACTTGATGGCAAACGAGCAAGCGGATCTCCTGATGGTAGGAGATCACCACCGCCCATAAACATCTGCAGCACCAGGGATATTGCAGATGCGTTGCCAACCTAGAGGCCTAAGATGGGATACCTCAAGTGCCAGTAATTTCACCGGCTGTCTTACTCTCCACGCCGAAACACAACAGTGCAAGCACGGTGGTGGTAGCAATCCGGGCGGACCTTGCACAAGGTCCTACTATCTGCAGAACGTCTTCCTTAATTAGTACTAGTTTAAAGTGATCTCTTAAAGTCTAGTATATAATTTACGCCAATGTTAAGACAATGTTTGGTAATTAGATTATCTGATGCAAATTGATGTGCGTCAAACGCATTGCGATTAACGCAACGTTTATCGCATAAAACAAGTGAACGCTAGAATTTGCTGCGATGAACGCTAAATCTGCAGGTTCGAAACCGACCATCCTAAAATTCTCTGTGTCATAATATTCATAACTTTAATCATTCCGAACGCCAAGCAAAACAACTTGAACTTTATCACTTAACAACCCACCGGAGACGTAGCATCTTATTAGCAGAACAAACCATTATATACGTACGCGTTTTAATTTGCCCGCGTCGAATAAACTTGTTATTCCCTGACGCGGAATTACGCGAACGCGCTCGTTGCGTATGTGCGAAGTTCACGCGTGTAATTAGTGCGAACAAATGTAACAGTTCTTTGAGGTTTGCAAGGGTTTAGTTAGGGTTGTCACTTTAAGTTTTTATTTATTTATTTTAAGTGTACTCTATCAGAAAAAGGAAAAGCCCCTGTGGGAGGTGTGGTGTTCCGTCGGTAAGCAAGAAAAAAAAACCCTATAGTTAATAACCTTTTTACTTTATGTGATATTTTTTCTTTTGTTTATTCTCTGTGCATAATCATAATCAACATTCTATCTTAGTCTTACAGTGATTTGGTTTTTACTGTTAAGCTGTGAAATTTATTGAAATTATTTTTAGAAAACAGGAAAAAATAATCACTTGGTTGTCTGTGAGTTTAGTTAAAAATGATGCAAAATTCTTATGTATGTTAGAACAAGATAGTCCGGAATCAATCTTTTACTTGGGTCTATAGTAACTCTAGTAAATGCAAAAAGTTCTGGGGTCATGAAATAAAAAAAAAATTGTACGTACCTATACCTTTTACGTTGTTTTTAGAATTAGGAGTACTATTGATTTTGACGAAGAAAAAATGTCCCAAACTTTGCATTTCATTTTTATGTATCCATTTTGTAACGACCCGTATAAACTGTATGACAAAAAGTCACAAAACCGTCAAAAAATAGACATACTATTTTCTTCGTCCAAATCAGTAGTGCTAATGAAAGATTGTTCAGCATTAATAGCTAGAAACACTATTTTTGTACCTCGTAAAAGAAAACACCCTGTACATACAAAAAAGTCAAGAGCCACTTAAACGTCGCCACATAACGAGGCAGCCCTAGCACGAGCCCAATGGGGTACAAACGAGCGAGGATTTATTCGCCGCGCCTCCCGCCTCGCGCGGAAACCTCCGTATGCTAGCGGCGTCTGTTTCACCACGTACCGAGATTGTGTGTATAATTTTCATCGGGTTTCACCAAGACCGCGTGGCTGGTAAAGGTATCTACTCACTACATCGTACGATACCATTGACTGTTATAGCAACGTCTCAGGCAAAATTATATTCTTTGTATTGAAAAGTATGTGACTATGCCCACTACCACGTTTCTTGACCAACAGAAATACGGAGTGTCAAATACGGTGCCGATAGGTAAAGTCCCCCAGTTATTAAATTGATTCCTTTACAAAGTCATACCAAAGTACTAAGTAGACAAGTGCATATCAAATTATACTTACTTGACATGATAATTAGGGTCAAAATAGTATACACCTCTAACATATATCTAGTTTCATATCAACAAAACCTTTTTAATAAACAACTTCGTATAAGTTTCAATCAAATAATGTTCTATTTAATTGTAAGTGTTTGTCAGTGCCAAGGTGTAGTTGTAGGGTTGCTATGGTCACCTGATTATGTTTAGCAGGTTGACAGGTTGACGCAGTATGTGCTACTCAATCGGTAAAGCAGATTAGCGTTCATACTTAGCAAAGGAAATAGGTCTTAGGGTGACGAACCTTTTTTACTTCGACCGTACACTTCTTAGGCTCCGTTTCCGCCAGAGATGTGCGAGGATTTTACATGAACCAATAGAAACGCTTCATGTAACTACCTCGCCTCGCTCCGCTCAGCAGTTTCTGCCAGTAAATAAAGCGTTCCTATTGGTTCAAGAAAACTCATTCCTCGAAACACATTCTCGCACATTTTTGGTAGACACGCAGCTTTATAAATATGACATGTCGTTGACATGTAGTAGTCCGTGTCGTGTTATACATACCGTGCCTAATTGGGATGCACCAAAAAAAATAACCTATAGTTTTTATTTTATTTTTGGAAAGAATAGGATATTTTAAGATACCATTTTCATTGTTTTTGAATTTGGATGAGTATTTAATTTTTTATGTTTTTTTTATGAAATACGCTGGATGACGTCACAGTGAGACAGCCATGTTCCATTGCCTTGAAAAATTCAGGTCGTACATAACATAATCTGTGGCATTACAGTTTGACAATAATTCAAGACAAATTCAAGCACGGTTTAGGGTCCTAAATGAACCATGACAAATAGTTTTATTTATTTCTCTTCTTTTAGCTTCGATTATTCCTGTTTGTTTAATTGTGTGATAGTAAATAGATATTTTTTGATTAAAATCTGATATTTAAATTCTTTTGTATTAACTTGTTACATAGTAAATTAATAATTTAATTTGTAAAAATACATTGGAAATACTCGTATACATTTCGGACTTTACCATAAATGACAACTGTTTAAGGCCGGGTGCGCATCATGTGATTAAAGTTCTATCTTTGTCACTCTTTGCTATTATAAGCAGGACAGCAACATTTCAAACTGTCAATTTGCTTAAGAGTGTAGACCTGCTTTATAACTGCCTTTGCGACGAGACACTGCAGGGGTCAAATGAGGGTCATTATTTAAATTTTGATTATTTAATTCAGTTTATCACATTTTTGGAATCTGATTTCTGAAAACGCTTTACAAAGCCTATTTCTCCAAATGGGTTTCGATTTATTATATGTTGTCAAAAATTGGGACATCCCAATTCGTTCCTATTATATCATGGTTTGATACGGTGTAGTGGACAGAGACCTTAAGTGGATGGCATACTGAGCAGAAGGACTCGCGTTCAAGTGATGAGTTGTTGATTTGCATCCATTACAAAATTTACCTCTATCTGTAGTTTCTCTCGCTTGACCACTCATCATCATCTCAGCACATATACCAAAAAAGCTAAAAACCCCCGACATTATTATTTCAAGGACATAGCTAAGAAATACCGCAAGAAAACTCGCTTTCACATAAAAAAACTGCATTGAAATCAATCCATCCGTTTGAGAGCTACGATGCACAGACAGGCAGTTAGACACTGGTGTCAAACTATTTTGCGTTGGGGTTAATAAATAAAAACTATGACATTCCATGTCATGACAATAATCTGAAATAAACTAATGACAATTATTATTATTATATCGTTTTAAACTTTCGTGATTTTCACTCATAGTCAAAATATCACCAACAGGACTTATCACGCTAAACACACGAGTAATATTTACCTCGACGTTTCGACTAAATTACAGTGGCCGTGGTCGATACGTCCAGGTAAATATGACTGGTGTTTAGCGTGATAAGTCTTAAGCTGTTTGTGGTATTTTGACCATTATTATTATTAAAAACTATCGGTTCACTAGAGCAAAGCCGCGGGTAGACGCTAGTGCTTCATAAATACCTAAATTCGACACCCATCCTAAAACAAAACATCTACATTTTAAGCACCTATATAACTTAATACCTACTTCAACGTCTTCCACCACATAATAAAAGTACATATTCGCTCCCTCTAGCGTCCCCTCGCTTCCCTCGCTGCCTCCCTCCCCGGAAAGGGGTTGAAGTACCGTATCATTGTTGGTGCCTGAAATATTAGATGTAAGATTTTTATGGACGTTTGTTGAAGTGAGGCTGCTGTGTGGTGTACGGATGGATCAGTTTTTTTATTCAAAGCTAGCTTATGCCCGTGGCTTCGTCCTCGTAGAATTCGGTTATCACGCGCTGTTAAAAAGTAGCCTATGTCACTCTCTGGCCCATAAACTATCTCTATGCCAAAAACCACGTCGATCCGTAGCTCCGTTTCGACGTGAAAGACGGACAAACATATAAACACACACACTTTCGCATTTATAATATTAAGCTAGTATGGATTAGTATGGATGGTTTATGGCAAGAGATTCGCGAAATAATTTGTAAAATACGGTTTCGGGGATGCATTGAATTCGTCTTACTGATTGATTGTTTATAATTAATCATAGTACAGTCAAGTGCAAAATACGTATCTATCGGAACCACTGAAAAATATTATCACAGCTTTATTACGTCAGAATAAGAGTCTGTGGCACATACTTTTGAAGGGTTAGTTGAATTCATATTTTTATACTCAGTTACTAAACTACCACGTCCGGTCGCTATCACTCGTCTCTAGTTCAGTTACTAATAATGTATGGAGTTGTCTGAATAAATAAATGAATTAAATTATTGCAAATTTGTTATGCCTTCACGCTAAACGGCTGGACGGATTTAGATGAAGTTTGGTATGTAGATAGCTGAACGCCTAGAATAACACGTAGGCTACTTTTTATCCCTATGAAATTTCAACCGCTGGGTAGAGCCATGAAATTTGGCACAGTTGTTTATAATGCAACTTGAATAAAGACCACAATGTAATTAAGTGATATTGTACTGGATAACTCACGTCATAAATCGAGTTTAGCTCGACACGTTTCGGGCTAATTCGTAGCCCTTCTTCCTAGGAGCAACGCGACTCGGCGGCATTTAATATAAGTGAGTCTCACGGTAGCCTCATGTTTAAAACCACAATGATTTTTTTGGGAATTCCCACGGGGATTCTTTGCAATCCCGCATTTTCAATTCGACTGTTGGATTTTACTCACGATTTACGCTTGCGAAGTCGCAGGTAACCACTATAGTATTAAATAATCCTACATTTTATTATTAAAGCAGTTAAATCACTTAATGTTTCGTCTCGCTCATTCAAATGTAAGTGTTGTAACAATTGTAATCATTGTAATAATGTAATATCTTGTAACGCTGCCACGAATGCTGTTGCAGCTCGTACCGAAGGTTTTATTACGGTGCGGACGTGCTTCGAATAATTTTGCAACTTGAAAAGGGTCGTCGAGATTTCGAGTGTTTTAAGTGTAATTGTTAATTTGGTGTTTGGTTACAATGTCTTTTATAACAGTGTAACTTAAGCCTACATTGGTAAAAGAATAACCCAACCTAACCTTACCAATAAAAAGTTGGAAAACCCCCGACATTGTTACTTCAAAGTTCGATATCTCAAAAACGACAGAACCGATTTTGATGAAACATGCCTAAGAACCATTATAAAAAAACCTGATTTCAAATAAAAAAAACCGCATTCAAATCGGCCCACCCTTTAAAGAGCTACGGTGCCACAGACAGACACACATAGCAGTCAAACTTATACACCCCTCTTTTTGCGTCGGGGGGGTAAAAAAGCGCAATATTTTTGCCAGAGACTATCCTCAGCGAAATGTACCTACTTACTCATAAGCTATGCAGTGTTGAATCATGTTAGATAGTTACTAACACTATACATAGGCATAAAAAATAATTTCAGACTTTTATTATTGGTTTTACTATACAATACAATACAATACAAAGACTCTTTATTGTACACCAGACATAGTAAGCGATACAGAAAACAGATACACAGAGAAAAAAAAATTACAAGGTGAGCAATAGGCGGCCTTATCGCTTAAGAGCGATCTCTTCCCGCAACCTTTTTTTTTTACATATATGAGCTGTGTTCTTGCCAAATTTCAAGTTTCTAGGAAAAACTGGCTCTACACTTAGCGGGTGAGATTAAAGGGATTTTAAATAAACTCCGCAGGAATATGGGCACAAAAAGTTGTTTATGTGGTATTCCAGACGTCCAGCTATCTACACTTTTTTACATCCCAAATTGCATCCTAATTCCGGGAGCGGTTTTAGCGTCAAAACGTAACAAGCACACACACAAGTCTATTACTAGGATAACTGTAATTGAAAATTGTTAATTATAAATAATTATCCTTCCCCAGATTCCCATCTGGGGCAGATACAGTATTGTGAGTATTCATTTTATTTACTTTGCTTTAACAAACTTATAAAGTTTCCAAACATTGGGTAGTTAAACATTTGTAAAGCGTGCTTTTTTATTTATTGCAAACAAATTTATTGTGCCTATATGTTTAGATGCAATAAATGAGGGCTACCTTTTCGCGCTCATCAGTTTGCGCCACTGTAGATAAAGGTCCTGCCGAAGTATAGTGGTAGTTAAAAATGTAAAAACTTAATTAACATTTAATAAATAAAACCGTACCATAAAAATATCGAGCATGCCACAGTGTTGCGTAGTCTCGTTTTGTTCTGAAAAAAGGGAGGACAAAGGTTTCCGAAGGACAACTGTCTCAAAACACAGACATTCATTGCCCCGTAACGCATATTTGCCAGAATTAATTTCAGATATTGCAAAATAATCACAAAATTATAAACATTAGACATTTCGGGGACCTCTCGCTACACAAGCGCCCCTTCGCGCGAATTCATACGCGATAGCCCTCATTAGCTTCCTATATTTACGAGATTTTTTTAGTACTGAAATAATAGGAAAATACTTGAAATACTTTTACAAAGTTTCATAAGCTTTATACAATCTATGCAAGAAAGGTTATCAACGCATACCATGCTTATGCAATTCTCGACTCTCAGCTATAGTATCATATTGTGACCCAATTGAAATTATAATAGAATGGTCTTTAGGGAAAAGAAAAAACCACTAGATCTTTATGTGGCATTAACATTAACAACCTCGAAGCTCTATGGCAAAACATACAAGGTTCTAAATATTTTAAAGTTTACCATCTACATTTTGTACCTGAAACTGACCCTACAATTTGTATGCGTTACGGCTCAACATAGCAATATTTACAAGACCTCAAGCTGTAACTTTGACCAAATAAACGCTTTTGATTTTTGGTGTTCAATTGAACTTATGCTTTTAGAGATATCTTGCATTTTACATCAACATCATAACACGTTTTGCACGGTCTGCGTGATATTCCGATTTCAAAGCCGACACCCCAGCCTATCCAACGCGCATAGCAGTGCAGCGGGTGCTATATTAACAGAGCTGCATAATGCATGGGCAATATGGCGGAAAAACAGCCGGCTGCTGTGGTTAACTTGGACATGGGCGAAGTTAAAATTGACCGGGGAAACTGGTAGTTTGAAGTTCGGGTGGGGTTTTTTAGTTTTGTGTTCGTGTCTGCTTATTTCGAGAAGAGAGAGAGAGAGAAAGACCTCTATTTACACATATTCGATGCACGGGGTAAAATACATTAAGAAGGAAAACTGAAAGAACGTTGAATAGTTTTTTTTTTTGGTTTAGGTTCTGAGTTTTTGAAAGGTTGGAGAATTGATAAGTGTTAAATGAGCCGCGTTTTGTTTTCTTGCTGTGTTTATGTTTTGTGCCAAAATATTGCCGCGTAGGGTCGTGTTGCACGATACTGTGACCGTCTAAAATGGTCTTGCCAAATGGTCGCGCAGTAGAACTAAAGTTACCGTTCCGCCATAGCCCGAAGACTTGCGAAACTGAAGTGGTAGTAGACGGGGCACATTGCTCGCAGGACTGATGGCCGATGGGGTGAGAAGTTTCTCGAGTGGCGTCCGCAGACCGGGAGACGAGCTGTCAATAGGCCTCCAACCTGGTTAAGATCGCAGGATCGCGGTGGATGCGGAAAGCAGAAGACCGGTCAGAGTGGAGAGCCTTGAGGGAGGCCATGTCCAGCCGTGGAAGTTGTTCGGCTTGATGAAAATTAAATGGTCGCGCTGGATCAGCGCAGGCTCCGCCCGAGGAGTCCACATTTTATGCTGAGACGGGACCATTTCGGGCACAAACAAATATTTGTAATTTTAATATTTGGTATTTTTATTTGCTTTTTTTAACTACCTTTTTTTGCTAACCGAATTAACTTTTTTTTTCGTTGAAAAATCCAAAAAATCTAAAATTAAAACGTTTATCCTGCAAGTTGGCCGCAATCGCAAAGGGCTCTTTACCATGTCACTTTTTTATACAATCAGCTCTTTCGGAAATACCACCATTGCCAAGAAGAACGCGCCGCAAGCAACTTCGTAGAAAGTCGTTTTTACCAAAAAAATATGTGATTAAGTAGGTACTATCTGTAGGTAGGTAGGTATTCTCTTAAATATGAAAGCTAGCATTAGCATTTCAGGAAGTATGAGAGTGCCTATACTTAGACCGAGGAAAAAACTAGCCCTATGGTCACCTGTGGAAAGGACAAGTTTCTTTAAAAAAAAGGTAGTTTAACCTACCTATTGTCGTGAAAGCCTACAAAAATACTAGGTACAGTCACGGGCGTTAATTTGGGACCCACGTTAGATTGAATATCTGTCATTTTGTATGACATTTCAAACGATTTTTTGACGAAATGGGTCCCAAATTAATGCTCGTGATTAATGACCGTACCTCACGAGCACTTACATTTTACCTGAACATGCAGCCTATTCAAAAACATTACACGTTAACAATCGGTTGTACTGCGACATTTACAGCTTTACCAAATAAATAGCTTGCTCCCGCAGCCTTCACTAGATATTGTCAAACCAACCAAATTAAACCTCCAACCACACCAAATCAAACCGTATCACAAACACGACAAAACTGAAATTCATTTATCCACCGAACCAGATTCACATAATACTTAATGCGTTTGGGTCGCGCTGGGGTAAACTAGCCTTTGATGCGTTGGGATAAAGCTCAATATGAGCTAGGGGTGTGAGGATGGGATTCGGGTTGGTAAAATCGATGTAGTTACGGATAAAAGATACTGGCCCTCGTAATGAGGCGGTAATGGAACGACTGAAGACTTCAGATTTACAGTGTTTTGCAAATAAGTACAAAGGCGGGTAAAAGGACGGCTTAAGGCTGCCTTGCACCAAATATGTGTTAGGTTGTGTTGCGAGGAATCGTTCACCTAATGCGGTCGCCGAATTTGTTTCAAACTACTTCGGCGAACGAACGTCGTCTTTACATTAGTCTGTCCGTCTACTGCGGCGGCCATATTAAGGCGGTGGCAGCTGTCGCTCGCCGAATGCGGCCGACTACCGTGTTCTTTACACTTTTGCGTTCGCCGCATGCTGCATGCGGCGAACGACTCAGTGTAATTGCCGCTTTAGCCTTGCACAACACCGCTCTAGTGGAAACAGGGGGCGTACCACGCTCTCTTAATACGATTCAGTTTAGGCTCTAAACTGAACTGCATCGCTATTTCGTACCATGACATTACTTTTGCGATTCAGTTCAAGCACGGTTCAGCGACAGCGATACAGACATTTTCGTTCACTCACTTCAAGCGGTTTTCTTACCATGACGCTTAACTTGAGTGGGAATTGAATCGCTTAGTGTCAAATTTAGCGACTCAGTATAAGTTACTCATTCTGTCAATTCTTTTGGAATTTTAAGTGTTTTACTTGGAATATTTTTAAATTTCAAGAACTTTTAAACTTTTATTCAAGTTTCATAACTTTTCATAGGTACTCACGACATTGTGCTTCTTAACTCCTCATTGATAAAACTAATTTTTCAGTGGATTAGTGACAGCGTAAACATTTTATTTGTAATCAACACAACGGTTGCTAAGAACACGGAATGACATAGAGTTATGGTTTTTGCAAAATAAAGAGGTTTTAGTATACAATATTTGGTTTGCATCTTTGGTTTGCATATAGCGGCATCCCTTTCGCGACTTAACGTTTCAGTTTCGGACCAGAGACAATAACGGTCTTTCATTCACTTGTAAACCATTGAGACTCAGCTCTGAGAAATAAACGCCGTGGTACCAATTTCGACGATTCAGTTTAGGTGCCTAAATTGAACTGCTCTGCGTTTGGATCGTTTATGAAAAGATCATGGTAAGCCCCCAGCTGAGCGGAGCGAGGCGAGGTAGCTGAAACGTTTCTATTGGTTCATGAAAAACACAGTCCTCGCGACACAACCTCGCACATCTTTGGAGGATACGCTGCCTAAACCCGGCCTTTTACCTACCTTTGTACTCATTTAGTTATCTAACCAATGACAGTGACACAAATGTCAAAGTTATCATACCAACCTCGCAATACTACCGCCATCTAGCAGTTACAGAAACCAAGATTGATTTTTGGAGTCTATTTGTATTTATTTATTTCAACTCCAAATTTTGTTACTTTTACGGTCATCCCGTAAAACTCATATCAAAAATACAAACTGAAATATGGGTGCACAGAAAAACCAGCAAAATAAGACCCAGCATAATCGAACCCAGGTCCTCGGCAGCGCTGGTCTTATTTTTCTTGTTTTTCTTTGCATCAATATTTCAGTTTGTATTTTCGATATGGTTACAGAAACCCTCATCGATATGTCGGCGGCCGACCGTAAATTCCGCCAGATCACGAAATTCCTAGGCATATCATCAAACGCCGCCATATCGGTCCTGGCACTTCGCCGGCCGCTGCCGCGGCGCGCTCGCTTCGCTCGCTCGGCTCGTGCGTTTGGGTCGCAATTCATACTAACAATTACAATTACAATTACATATCACGATGTGCCCTACCGGGCTCTATACCTAGAGCTAGGAATATCGACGAATGCTTTGCTCTAATGGATCTGCCGTATTGTTTTTCAGGCACATCGTGATAGGCCTGGCCAACTTTTAGGCATATCATGAAATGGCGCTATTTCACGATATGCCTAGGACTTTCGTGATCTGACGGATTTAACGATCGGCCACCGACAGATATAACTCAAATATATGAAAGCTAAGTTTATAATAAGAAAGCATTATAACCAGTGAGTTATGTACCCGGCCGAGTCACATTAATATTAATACCGTGCTGTTTTCCGAGGTAGTCATATTTATGGCCAACCCATTAAATGGATCATCGCCAATTTTATTGTACGACATATTTCTTGCATTATTTACGGATGGAATATTTACCTATGTAATTTAATTAGTTGGAATGCGGGGTTAGCATTTCGTTGACTGAATTTACTTCTCGGTGGTACTTCTTCTGCGTTATCTTGAGTAGTAGTAACCTTTGTTAAGTGGTCGTGATATATTTTTCGAAATAGTTAAATTATTTGTACCTACATATAAACGTTAAACTAAAACACACACAAACATCACGCCTGTATTCCCAAATGGGGTAGGCAGAGCACACGAAACGTTACCGCTTCGGAGCCACTTTTAGTAATTTTAGGTTTTATGTTTGACAAAATCGGTACAATATTGACAAGGTTGCTAGCCTGTCGCCTACGGTATAACTTAACCTATATTAACATGGTAACAACGTTAAACTAACCTATGTACCTATACGTTCGAAAAACATAACCTTTCTACGGACAGCCGGGTACGTAGTAGAGAAGACTGTTGGGATGCCCGAGATTTTCAGTAATTTAATTAACTTGTACACATAAACGGACAGATTCATATAATCATATCTAAGACCTTGTAAAAAGAAGTCATCATATAAGATATAGAAGTATAGGTATATTGTACATTATCGCTCAGAACGCTTTTTCCCACAAACTTGGATAAAATATCATTCAGTCTGATTCAATAAAGACAAGAAAACATAATCGATAATTTATGAATTCTCATAATCCATCCATTTATGATTATTGTTATCAAATACTTTTTTGTTTTATTTCGATGAACTCCAAAAATGACCGCTCCACATGATCAGTTCACGATTACTCGAATCACACAGAACTCAACAGCTACAGCTCTCTTTCCTCAAAGCTTTGAGGAGTAAAGAGTGAAAAGGACGAAGCGTGTGGAGTTTCGACTGTCGACTTATCAAGTAGCAGGTTGGACCGCTGCCAGTGTAATTGTTAAATAGCAGAATAAAATAAAGATGAAATTATTCTTATATCAGTTTCAGTGGTTTAATATTGTAAGTGTGTTGGCCGATGCCAATGAGAATGAGAATGTGAATTTTATTAATTCTTGCAAGTCATTCATTCATAAGAATAATGATAAGGTTCTTAGGATGACGAAATTTAAAAAAAGATAGTCTGTTTTTAGAAAGTTTAAAGTATCAGTACGACAAAATGGGTGACGTTTGCTTGTATATTATTATCTTTTCTGTAGTAGGTACCTACCATCTATGATCATCATCTAAAGTTGATAAAAATTGATAGACCACTTATTTGGTACCTATTGGACTTTTCTCCACAAATATGGAAATACCTAGACCATGTTAATTTTGCAAAAAAGCAAAAATTATCAAATTTTATTTACGGAAAAAACACCTATATAGACGACTTTTTATGCCTTTAAATGGAAAATTTCCCGTGGGATACCGATCACGAGTACCATCTAGTTTTGGCTACAAAGTCCAGTCGCACTTATGGGCAAACTACGAGCGCACATAACGGCCAAACTCCGACTCGCCCAGTGCCCCCCACGGCCACTCGCCCAGCCAAAAGCACATAAAATAATAAATAAAGGCGTTGAAACAAAGCTGTCTGATATCCCGCTGTTTGTATGTTTTGATGAAGCGCGTTCGACGTCCCACGGGAGGGGGTGAAATGAAAATAATGATAAAAACGGAGCGTCAGAATAATTGTTTGGAGGATAAAAAATACACGGTCTACGCTTTAGGAAAAACATGGAGAGTTGGAGATGTACCAGTTTTGTAATAGACATACCGTTTCATCATATTGGCTGGGACTGAAATATGATTTACTTGCTTCTTTTAGGCATCTCCATACATTATAGTACATATAAATACTAGATTTTGAACGCGGCTTCGCCCGCGTGGTATTCGGTTATCGCGCGCTGTTCCCTCGGGAACTGTGCATTTTTCCGGGATAAAAAGTAGCCTATGTCACTCTCTGGCCAATAAACTATCTCTATGCTAAAAATCACGTCGATCCGTTGCTCCGTTTCAACGTGAAAGACCAAACATACAAACATAAAAACACACTTTCGCATCCCACTAATATAGTAAATGCGAAAGTTTGTAAGTCTGTTTGTTTGTTTGTTACTTCATCACGTCTAAACCGCTGAACCGATTTAGGTGAAATTCGGTATACAGATAGTTTGAGTCCCGGGGAAGGACAAGGCATAGTTTTTATCCCGGGAAATTTCATAGTTCCAGCGGGATAGTAAAAACCGAATTCTACGTGGACGGAGTCGCTGGTTACGGCTAGTAAATATATAAATAAGTATTAGCCGTAACCCACGACTCGTCCTAATATTTTTACTTTACGCAATTACATTGATAACGGCAGACAAAATTAATTCCTAAATGACAGGGTTAAATATCTGCTTTTTTGATTCTACCAATTTTTTTTAAATGCCATGAATACGCCCTCTTGGAAAAAGCAAATTTAATAATGTTTAACATCGAAACGCAAAATGAAATAGCAAAGTTAATAAAATTAACTCCTGAATTAACGGCGCCATTCGGATATCAAAATAAACACAATCACATTATAAATAATTCAGTTAAGGACATAATTATATCAGAATGGAGACTTATGGCCACTTTTGTCGTCGGTACAGCGATAAATTAAGTGAAATTGAATTGAACGCTCGCCGCGAGTGTACCGTGGGGAGGCGTGACGGGCGACCGCGACTGTACCGTTATACTATGTGGAGGAGATAGAAAATATTGTCTGTCATCTATAGAATAAATCTTTCCTTTTTAAAAGCTTTTATTTAGTTTCAACTCCAACTCGGTTATCAGACTCGGATGGGCAGCATTCGGGAAACTTCGTGATATCTTCTCGTCCAATATTCCGCAGTGCCTGAAGACTAGAGTCTTCGACCAGTGTGTGTTGCCAGTGATGACTTATGGCTCTGAGACGCGGTCCTTGACTGTTGGCCTCTTAGAGAGGCTCAGAGTCACGCAACGAGCTATGGAGGGAGCTATGCTTGGAGTTTCTTTGTGCGATAGAATCCGGAATACGGAAATTCGTCGAAGAACTAAAGTCACTGACATAGCTGGAAAAATATACAAGTTGAAGTGACAATGGGCGGGCCATAGCGCTCAAAGAACAGAAATCCGTTGGGGGAGAAAAGTTCTCGAGTGGCGACCACGAACCGGAAGACGAGGCGTTGGCAGGCCTCCTACCAGGTGGACTGACGCCATCGTGAGAGTTCCGGGAAACCGGTGGATGCAAGTGGCGAGTTGTCGTTCATTGTGGCGGTCTAAGGGGGAGGCCTTTGTTCAGCAGTGGACGTCTTCCAGCTGATGATGATGATGATTTAGTTTCACCTGTCCCGTTGTCTGTCTGAGTCAAATCTTGCAAGTTGAATTCGACCAACTTCCAGTGGTCGGATTGACTTTAAATTTAGCATACTTATGTAAATTACGTGATAATACAATAATCTGGTAGTGACATCCTGGTAGTCCAGCCAGGATCGTCTCCGCAGGACGAAACTGTTCAACGGTTAATGGCATCGACTTGAAAGGTATGCAAATGTAGTTTGGGTGGCAATGCAAGTAAAGTCGACAAAAATTACAGACAGCAAAAAAAGCTTGTGTTAAAAATGTTTTTTTTTTACTAAAAACTTATTTATTACGATTATGCGTGGTAAAAGAAACGATCAAACTCTTTGAATACTGAATAAACTCTTATTGTTTAAAACTAGCTTAAATCAATGAGATTAAAAAACATTGTAAATGTAGCTCTATCGATAATTATTAATGAAACCACCAATGATACAAGTACCATCGGTCGGTAGGCCTTCTTACGATAGCTTCGGTGTTCGGTTAACCTTACTTAACCAACTTAGAAAAGTTGCAAGATCCCCGACATGGTTAATTCAAAAAATCCTATAAACGCTGCTGAACCGATAAAATGGAACTTAGCTAAGAACCATCACAAAATTCTACAGTAGCTTTCACGTAAAAAAAATCACGTTGTAATCGCTCAAGCGGATGAGAGCGATAACGCCACAGACATACAGACAGACATTAGCACTTATAACACCACTCTTATTGAGTCAAGGGTTAAAAAGTAAATTTTCTGAAGTTCTTTAGTTATCTACTTATTTATTAAACGAACACGCGAGATAACGAGAAAATCTATTTTTTTAACTGCAAGGCGTTTCAAGAATATATTGCAAAAATTTGTTTTTTATGAACCAATAGAAATTTATTTATTTATTTATTCCAACAAAAATTACAGCATTACAGTTAGACACCAATGCGCTGTAAAATTCAAATTAAATGCTTCATTTACCTCGCCTCGTTCCGCTCAGCTGTTTCCACCAGAGATGTGCTGTGTCATGCTAGGTAAATGAAGCGTTTCTATTGGTTCATGAAAAACACATTCCTCACAACACATCCTTGCACATCTTTGGTGTAAACACAGCCTAATTTTTTCAACATATCTCACTCTATCCCTTTCTTGCAGTGAGCAACGGCGCCCTCAGCGCATGCGCACAAGGCGGGATGGACAAGGACGGCAAGAAGAAACACACCCGGCCGACGTTCAGTGGGCAGCAGATCTTCGCGCTAGAGAAGACCTTTGAGCAGACCAAATACTTGGCCGGGCCGGAGAGAGCCAAGCTCGCGTACGCGCTTGGCATGACTGAGTCACAAGTTAAGGTAAGGGTCTTGCAAGGCATTCGGTTAGGGCCCGGCTACATGTATCATCTTGCGCAAACGGCTTGTGCAAGCCATTTGGGTATGCCGTTTTGCCGTCTCAACGCACATGATTACTTGTGCAAATTGAAATTTAGTTTTTTGACACAAGTAACTGATCCAAAATAACCTTCACACTTTTACAGGCTTAGGACTCATTCCACAGCGTCGTAATTTATGTAACAGAGACTGCGCTAGGCGCTAGGAAAATGCTAGGAACAGTAGGAACGTATGTGATTTTGTAACGTTGTTCTTTTGTGAAAAGTCACAGTGACACCTTCTGAGGGCGAATCACGGTGACTGTCACCGTGACGTTATTTATCCCCCTTGTCTAGCGTGTAGCCGAACACACTCATTCTTGCGTTGACATTGCAGCATCAGCCAAATATGTGGTCTACCACGCTAAAGTTTATAATCGTTTGCATGTCATAAAACAATAATGCCAATAGACGTTTCTGTCAACTTGGAAGTTCGACTTTAGCGACATAATCATTTGCAGGAACTTGTTTAAAAATTGATAGATAGACCACTTGTTTGGCTGATGGTACCTTATAGCACTAGAATGGCTGTTTGGAACAAAACGCGCGGCGCATCAATCATCAATATTATAGTGAAAGGTTCACAAATTCGCGCTGTGAACAAATTTTGAGCGCCGTTTTTATGTAACAAAGATGCAGTCTCTACAGGTTTACAGGTGGTAGGACCTTGTGCAAGGTCCGCCCGGATTGCTACCACCATACCGTGCTTGCACTGTTGTGTTTCGGAGTGGAGAGTAAGACAGCCGGTGAAATTACAGGCACTTGAGGTATCCCATCTTAGGCCTCTAGTTTAGCAACGCATCTGCAATACCCCTGTGTGTGATGTTTATGGGCGGTGGTGATCTCTTACCATCAGGAGACCCACTTGCTCGTTTGCCATCCAGTCGAATAAAAAAAATAGAGGTCGATGCATTCTAGCCTGAGTTTAGTCCATCATTCTGGACAATTAATTGAGGAATCTAACTAAATTAAGAGTGATAGCTGATAGCAATCACGCCAACAACTCAAGGAAATTGAGGAATTGGAAACATTTAATTTTCATCAGTCTGGACCATCAGTCCATTATTCTGAAAGGGTGACGCGGAAATTCTGTCGTCATCCTGACCAGGAACGATTACCGTCTTGGCTATATCTTCGTCATTTTTAGGGTTCCGTAAAGGGTAAAAACGGGACCCTATTATTACTAAGACAGCACTGTCCGTCGCTCTGTCCGTCTGTCACCACGCTACAAATACTAAAAACAGAATAAAATAAATATTTAAGGGGGCTCCCATACAACAAACGTGATCTTTTGCCGTTTTTTACTCGTTATTCCGTTAAAAATAAATAAAGTGATGAAGTCGTTCGTGAAAAAGTTTTCGTCGTGATTAAGTACTGACACCATAGATAATGGTACGGAGCCCTTCGTGCGCAAGTCCGACTCGCACTTGGCCGTTTTTTTAATGACAAAAGAAAAAAAACGCGTCCTATACACTTTGACAATCATGACGGAGTCATTAAATTTTTTTTAGGCCTATTCGGTAGGCCCTTCTACATATGTGGTTCCCATTAATTAAACGACTAAATCTTTCCATCAAACCTCAGCTACCGCTCGTAATTAACTCCGTACTGCGCAAGCGACAATGCATTACACTGCACGATTAACTGGGGCCGATTAATCCGATTAGTCAGATTGAAAAGTCAATCACTTAGCGGCGCCATCAAACGGGATTACTGTGCAGGCGCATGTTTACTGTTACTGTAGCTTGTGTGGGTGTTTTTCTTTAATCATCATCATCATCATCACAGACTAGTGAAACGACTGGATAACTCATGGCTTAATCAAGCTTAACCATTCCTCTCGGAGCAGAAATATCATCACCAGCATTTCGGCCTATATCTAAGGTACCGTCCTACTGGATTAGGAACTTCTCACACACACGCACGCCTTTTTAACCTTCACCTTAAGAGCGTTTATTCCTGCTGAGCTGGCGACGTTGCATTTTTGTTAGTTAAAAAAATGAATGAAAAATTAAAAATATTTCCTGATAGACAGTTTAATACATCAGTGCTGATAGAACACTTCTTAATATATAAGATAATGTGTCTACTCCAATAATTATTCGTGATAGACTTTTATATTCCTTAAAAACGAATTAATGTTTAAAGAAAATAATAGTCTATAACGAACAATTATTGGAGTAGACCTACACATTAACTTTTATATTAAGAAGTGTTCTATATCAGACAACATTTTTAATTTTCATTATTTTTTTTGGAATAATCGAGAAAGACTAATAAAAATGCAACGTTGACAACTCAGCAGGTATAAATGCTCTTAATGATAAATTTCAAATGGGTTTTGAAAAATTAAGAGATGCGATGTAAGCCGTGGTGGCCTAGTGGTTTGACCCATCGCCTCTCAAGCAGAGGGTCGTGGGTTCAAACCCCGGCTCGCACCTCTGAGTTTTTCAAAATTCATGTGCGGAATTATATTTGAAATTTACCACGAGCTTTGCGGTGACGGAAAACGTGAGGAAACCTGCACTAACCTGCAAAGCAAGCCCTCGTGGGAACTATGGCCCATGCCCTCTCATTCTGAGGGGAGGCCTGTGCCCAGCAGTGGGACGTATATAGGCTGGGATGATGATGATGATGAAGAGATGCGAGCCAAGGTTTGAGCCAACTAGGCCAACACAGCTTGGCTCATCAGTGTTGCCACATCGTACTTGTCTATAAGGGGCTGTCTCACCACCCATTGGTTAATTTTATTTGACGGATAAATGTGATGCCGTCTCCGTCTATTCGAACAAAAGAAACAGAGACGGCATCACATTTATTTTATGCGTCAAATCAATTTAATCAATGGATGACATAACAGGGGGTAAATCTGTGGAAAAAACCGTAGAATTCTGTAAATATTATGAGGAAAAAATCCGTAATTTTAACATTAAACGTCATTCAAAGTTAGATTAGAGTCTGGCCAAAGTAAACGCCATGTCTGTCAAAATATCTGTAACTCACCAGCTCCTTACATCTGTCACCATCTCAACGACACAAACGGTCATTATCAAACAAAAAGTTGACATTTAAAAACTCGCTGCTATCAATTACGTGAACACACACTTATTTTATTCTTAACTAATTAGGGTGTGACCCTCCTAAGCGTTCCATGACTTACCCTATACGCTAAATGGTCCGATGACGCGCGTTTACCCTAAGTTAAACGCGGACGGGTGCACTTACCCTAAGCCATGCGGTCACGCGTGTTTAGTGATGCCAGGGGCTGCTGTGACATAGCGTAGCTTGTTAGGGTTCCGTACCTGAATGGTCCACATGGAGAAAGTCAAAGTTAAAAGTTTATTTATTCAAAAAGAGATATCAAGATCAAGACAGATTATATGAAGAGATTTCTCTTCACTCTAGATATGTACATAAAAAAAACAAATCAGCTGAAAATCAGCGCTGTAGTAGGCACATACTTACTGCAGCATAATGCTGAGTCAAGTTTCTTTTTGACATCATCAAATGTTTTTTTTTTCTGTAAATTCTGTATTATTTTAAGTTTGATGTCGAAATATAAAGCTATGTCTATGTCTATAATTTATGAATTAAGAACAATTTCTTTGCTCATATTATATCAATAAATACTCATATTACACGCGATCTTACGATAGCTACATCTAGCTCTACACTGTAAAAAAACAAATCACACAAACCCAACTATCACCACACACAACACTGACGCGTTTCAAACTCAACCAGAGCTCATCTTTAGACCAACACAACCGATAGCAAAGTGGGGGGTGAGGGTGACCCAGTACCTAATTGTTTTAGTTCGATGATATGGACCTTCACAAAGTAACGCCTGATTCTATGAACTACCTACCTAATTAATATTTTAAAGTCAAAATTCTGAAATAAACATTTCAGGACAAGTAACCATCAAGCTTTTGGATTCCAAAGGCAAACTTGATCAAATTAAGATTGATTTTTTGAAATCTTTTTGTATTTTTTATTTCAATTCCAAATTTTTACTTTTACGGTCATCCCGTAAAACCTAAATTGAAAATACAAACTGAAATATAGATGCACAAAAAAACCAGAAAAATAAGACCAGCACTGGGAATCGAACCCAGGTCCTCGGTATTCCGTACCACGTGCTATACCGCTACACCACTGCTGGTCAACGGTACAGACACGAATTTCCCCTATGCACCTCATATCTCAGCTTGTTTGTTTCTTATTTAGCCACTTAAGCAGTGACGCAGTAAAGCAGTGACCAGCAGTGGTGTAGCGGTATAGCACGCGGTACGGAATACCGAGAACCTGGGTTCGATTCCCAGTGCTGGTCTTATTTTTCTGGTTTTTCTGTGCACTATATTTCAGTTTGTATTTTCAATTTAAACTTGATCAATTCCATCAATGAACAGCCCGTCCCGTATTACCGAGCGTCACCCATCAAACATAATTACAGCCGTCGTCTGTATCGCGAACAAATGCATGCGAGGGCGCAAATCGCATTATACTAAGTGATACTTACCATTTAGAGGGTGCCCTTTAGTAGTGCAAAGCGGAACGGCGTTGACGGAATTTTGGCGAAAGAAATCCGTCTTTTCGAGATTTGATGGATTTCTTGAAGTTTTCTAGGGTTTTGTACGTTACTAGAATGTTTTTTTTTTATTTGACTGGATGGCAAACGAGCAAGTGGGTCTCCTGATAGTAAGATATCACCACCGTCCATAAACATCTGCAACACCATTACAGATGCGTTGCCAACCTAGAGGCCTAAGACGGGATACCTCAAGTGCCAGTTATTTCACCGGCTGTCTTCCTCTCCACGCCGAAACACAACAGTCCAAGCACTGCTTTTCTTACCAATTTATTTTTTTATGAAATGGCCATTAATATCACTTTTGACATTTCTCTTAATAAGTAGGTTTTGTTTTGAAGATTCAGGATAGTATAGCATTGTATGGAATTCTTATAATTTTTTGTGAAATGGACATAGGTTTTTTTGTATTGTAGATTCAGGGTTGTATTATTGTATGAAGTTCTTTTATTTCTATTTGAATTAGCACTTTTGCTGCAAGAAACAATTTGTACGCCGCAAGGTAAAACATGTAGGACTCCTTTTCTTTTTTATGTGTACCAACTGTATTTAACTATTACTCATGTTTAAGCAAATAAAATATTTTTATCTTTATCTTTATCTTTTACTGCTGCTTCACGGCAGTATTAGCGAGCAAGATGGTGGTAGCAATCCGGGCGGACCTTCCACAAGGTCCTACCACCTGCAAAACCTTACCGATTTGCTTACCTTAACGATTTCTTTTCAATGAGGTTTTATTTAGGCGTAATATCATTAGATGGCGTTAGCATCGAGAGATCCGTTTGACGTCACAGTCTTACTTGCGATTGGCTCATTTAGTTTTTTAACCAATCAGAAACGTGACGCAAATATCAAAGTTGTCAAATAAACCCCACTATACTAGAGCCAAGTAGTCTGTCACAGCAACCCTCACTGAAATGATTTCTTGTGAGCGTTGCTTGGGATTTGAATGTGTGTTTTGGTTTACCGTTGCCAATAAAACTACTTAGAAATAATAGTTTTTAAAAATCTTGGATTGGAAAAAATTGGCATTGACTTCTTAATGCTATCTAAGTATGTTATGGGTATCCATGGAGTAGTTCGACTAAAATAGTACATTGTGTCTTAAGGGCGGTAAATAAGGAATTACGAAAGAGAGTCTATTAGAAGCCCGAAGTCGAAGACTGAGGGCTTTAATGAGTCGATGTTCGTAATTCTAGTACCGCCCGTGCGACATACAATGTTTTTCATCACATTTGCGAGTAAAATTGTATATTTGTAAAAGAAAAACTAATATTTTTTCAAAAATTGCCTATGGTTGAGCTCTTGGCAGCGCCATGCGTCCCGCCGCCCATCCCGCCCCCTCCTTCGCAGCATCATGCATGCGTGCGTGTGCAGCAGCGCCCACGGAGCGTGCACACATATCTGCTCATTTCCGACCTTGGGCTTCATGACAACCAAATTAGTACGGGCAATGACTCATTTACCGACCACGGGTTTCATGATAAGCACATTAAGGTCGAAGGTTCTATTTGGGGGGTTGCAACCAAGGTAGCCTGCATGTTACGACACTGTTTACGAGCAAGTGTGATGAAAAATATTTTAAGGTAGTTTTTGTGAACAACATTCAACACTACGTCAAGTTGGTGTGTTACTACGATGTCTAACTTTCTATGACATCACAGATATTTCCGATGAATTGTACAAAATCGAAGTGGCTTTTGTCGTTAACTGTACAAAGGGTGTATGTGTAGTGAAGCGAATGTAACGCAAATGGATATGATAGAAACATTTGCGAAACTAACATCACTATGTTCTTGTTCTACAAGCAAACAGAACTCTATTCTCAAGTGTTTTAGAGCTAAATTCCAATAAAGAATCTGCTGTGATGTTTTTGATAGTGTTGCCGGAAAATATAATAATAGTTTTGTATTGCGTCAAATATAGAGACACCATTGTGAATGTAATTAGATTTGAGAGTTGTTTTGTCTCTTCTAGTTTATATCAAAGACTGTCAATGGATTCAGTTATAGGGTAAATGTATATATTGACGACTGGATAAGCTAATAAGTACTTGCGTCAAATTTTATACCTATTATTACAGAAAGAATATGAATGCTTGTTCTCGAGTCTTAGATCTTAATAATGTATTTAAGTATACACTAGCTTTTACCGCGGTTTCGTCCGCGTGGGATTCGGTTATCGGGCGCTGTTTCCTCGGGAACTGTTCATTTTTCCGGGATAAAATGTAGCCTATGTCACTCTCTGGCCCATAAACTATCACTATGCCAAAAATCACGTCGATCCATTGCTCCGTTTCGACGTGAAAGACGGACAAACATACAAGCACACAAACACACACTCGCATTTATAATATTAGTATCAACAGGAATTGTCCCATGATATTTTTTTTCCACACAAAATTAAACATGCTGCTTTGCTCTTGCGAAGACGAAAGAAAGCGATGTAATTAATTTCACTGACGATGAATATAAGGTAAGGCGTCTTAGTATATTTTTGCTTTATAAAAAAATATCAAGATCTTTGTACTTATTTTGTACTATTTTTAAGTACAACAGCTTAATGGGTGTCCTTAATCACCCAAAGCCGATTATACCTATTCCGTATAATTTCCCACTTAATAATCCTTCATATTAACTTAATAAAATAAACAATTGTTTAGAATTAATTGCGCGCATGCAACACATGTGTAAACACACTACCCTAATCTCCCTAAAGATTAATTTATCGAATCTCAAATGAGGTATGACACTGAACGCCCTAGGGCAGAAAATACTCCATTGCAATAATCAACCCATACCACCCTTATAACATCTCAATGAAGTTGAATTTAGTTTAACTCGGTAGCAAATCACTTGTACGGGGGGCAGAAAAATACCAACTTATAATTTACATATTCAATAACCTCTAAAGTCTACTCAGTATAGTTGGATTTGGTCTGTATCGGTGTTAGCCAGTATTGGTGATGTGCCCCTTGGTTTTTAGTGCAATTTGTGAATGGAGATGATCCGGCTATACGTTTAACGTTTAGCGATGCAACGGATTGCTCTCTTTGTTGCTAATGACTACGCACTTAATCGCTAGATGGCGTTGTAATAAATTCCGCTTGAGGGTCGCCAAATGCGACGTTTGCCCTTTGATTCCAATACATTAAACTACTTTTGAATTTTCAACTTGCAGACGACATTGATAGCGATAAAACTAAAACCCATTAATTTTATCTTAACCTGACTTGAAGTTCCGATTGTTCCTCCTCCTTTTGAAACGAAAGAGTTCCTTGGTTATTTCTTTGATTTAAAACAAATTATTTCTCAGAGTTTATTATAGTTTTTTTTTTCTGTACTGACTTGCAACGCAACATAAATTAACTATTTTTGTTTTCCATCAATAGCGTTTGACAAAGATGGATAAATTGTATTTGTTATTATATTATGAGTGATACATTTTCTATCTAACCTGCAAACCTAATTGTAAAAAATCCAAAAAATCCCGACCACGTCATTCGCTAAGTTGGCCAACCTAATTCCTCACTCTCAGTCACCCTAAACTTAACGATTCCCCATAATATACGGTGTCATAACATCTCTTATTGCGCCTCATAATTCCTTCTCTCCTACTCAAAATGCAAATTTCAGTTATCATCTTTATTATGGCAGTAAACCATTGAATTAGCTTAAAACTCCGCGTTCCCACATTGATGGTCGTGTGGATAAGTTTTATCTGTGGTGTTTGTAATTTATGTTTCTTTTGTTGCTGGCCAGTTGCAGTTTTTTTTTAAATTCGTGTTGCATGATGCATTATGGTCTTATTATTTTTGCATCCAATTTTATGACATCCAGCAGAACAGACCCCTAAGTTTTTTTAAATGCTGTTGTGAATCCCTTTAGAGTTCACTATCAATCACGGTCAAAATTATAAACTACGTCATTAACACACATTATGCAAATAAACGTCGCGTTTAAAACGCTGCGTCATCGGAAAGTAACCCGGTAGCACTTAGCGGGACACTATCTGAGGATCTCTAGATGCTGATCTCTAGTCAGGTTTAATGTTTGGGATCATGACTTAGAAGAGAAGTATGTTAGTTAAGTTAGTATGGACGAACTATTAAGATTTTATATTGAAGTTAAATATTTAAATGTTATCGTTTATATTTGGTAAATTTCAAATTTTTCGCACACGAATTTCTAAATACTCACAGGTGCGAGAGAGGGTTTGTATTTACCCACGATCCTCTGCTTGAGAGGCGATAGGGCAAATCACTAAGCTACCACGACTTTGCTATTATGCGCGAAGTGTTTTTGAGTCTTCATAGATTTGTAGATAAAATGCGCTGGTCATTTTTGATGTATTTTCTTGGTATTTAGTTTTGCGAAAGAAACATTTGTAGAAAATAATATTATGCTATATAATAACCAGTCTCAAAAAACATGAACATTTCAAATTAGAAACTTAATAGAGTAATTTTTAAAAAGTTATTTTACTTAATACATATTAATATCACTTTCGTCTCAAACTGACAGCTGCATTTAAAAAGCACCCTAAGTACTCGCGACTCTCGCAAATTATGTTTCGATAGCGTTTTGAATTCGTAAAACACCATAACGCGATTACGCATTCATAAAAAACATCAAAACACATTAAAATTAAATTAGTGTGTCATCCATCAAGTTAATTTAATATGGTGCTGCCCCTAGACAGAGACAGTTAGTGCGAGAGGGAGGGGATAGTCTACACGCGTTTAATTTGTCGTTTGTCTTATCTGATTTGTTCTGTGACTATACTATAATATTTTTAGGATCAATTTTATTGAAAGACTTAGGGAGACTTGGTCAGCAAAACTACAAGTTTTAAGCACTTTCCTTTTCAAATCCCATGCAGGTCAAGCTGCTATATAAAATTATCTTTAATCGATAATTGAAATTGTCATCGTCATCATATCAGCCATAGGACGTCCACTGTTGGACAAAAACCTCCGCCATATATCTTCAGTTGCTTCGGTTGGGAGCAGCCACCATCCACTGTAAGTCCGTGACTTTAACCTGGTCATCCGTTCTTCTCGTTAGTGAACGTCCGATCCGCGGACTCCATTCGAGAATTTTTCGGCACCAATGTTCATCTGTTCAACCAGTTTACAGCCTACTCATTATATTTCAATGAACTAATGCGCTTGGCTATTTTGGTGACCCTTTTCCTTCTTAGTAAAATTCCTTCTTATTAAAAATACATTTTTGTGATGGTAGGCAGGTACAAAACTGTTATATTGAAAATTTTGCTTGGCACTGTTTGTTTCGTTTTATATTTTTTAATAAGGTGATAATATTTGTTCTTGGCCCTCTGGGTTGTGGCAGAATATCAGTGTTTTGCTCCCATGAGCAATGTTCACCACTGAGCCATGGCCCTTTTGCACTACTGCAGCGCACACAAACAATTGAAAATTGTTTAATTTTAAGTTAGGAATGTTCTTTTTTTTCTAATTTATGTAATTTTGTTTGTGTGTGTTTGCAGTAACAAATAACCGTTTTATCTATCTATCTAGTATCTCCTAATTTCTCATTCGATTCCTACATACTATCCATTAAAGTCAAAAATAGGGTCAACCGCATAAGCTAACATTTTGTTATTCGTTTAAAACCTAAACCAATATAAACCGAGCCCAGATTTACTCGTATTCCTCATTATATTCACACCTCGGCATATGTGTTTCGTGTAGAGATATGTTCGACAAAGCTCGGGGTAACTAATAACTTGTTATCATTCATTTATCTACAGGTAGGGGGGAGCGACATGTGCTTGCCTTGTAACGTCTTGTATGGCGGTTTATTGGCAATGGTTTGTTTATACAGAACAAACAGCATTGTTACAAATATGAGTTCTTGCTGGTGACGGTCTGCATTGAAAAGCTAGGATTTTATATAAAATTTGTATTGCACAGTATAATTGGATCATGGCCTGACATAATAAATATTCTATTTCCATTCTGTAATTATTTGTATCGTTTGCGTGCACCAGCAGTCTTCTGGCATTTAGGTATTTAAATTGAAATTCCGAAATTTTACGAAATTCTCACGGGGATTTCCAAATATTGTATTGCCGTCTTCATTCAAAATTTCTTCTTTAAAAACTCATCGGTTGATATTTCGGGATTTTCCATGCGTAAATTGAGTAAATTGTCTCCATTTTATTGACACAAATTAGTATGAAAAAGTATCAGTAACATTTGTGAACTTCATGACACTTTATAACCTAATCATCATCAGCTAAATCATCGGGATAATTTTTAAAACAAAAGCCAAGCATAAAATAATAACCAATAGCATAATATCGCATTTCCGCGTTGAAAGTTCACTCTCTGTAGACAAATGTGGCACAAAATAAACTCTATAGCCTAGTAAATTAAGGTCATATTCGTGTGTTGGTATGGTATGTGGTTACATGAATAATCGATTGTGGCGATGACAACACGGGATCCGAGAGTAATCGAGTTGAATCGAGTCACATTTATTGAAACGAGTGGTACTGATTGTTTACAGTTTTGTTATATCGCTTAGCAGTATTTAGTTAGGGATGGTGAAATGGATATCGATTATGTGGTGTGAGATATTGATAACACAAACCAACTGGCATAGAAGTTCAAAATCATGGTGTGTACAAGTACATATTGGTCGTAGATAAAAATAATACTGTAATACTGAAACAAAACTTTTTTTATAAGATTAATACTGCCCTCATAAGGCATAAGCCGTATCTCATTTTTAGATATTTCGAGTAAACAGAGAAAATGTGTA
Organism: Choristoneura fumiferana; assembly: GCF_025370935.1. NCBI lineage: Eukaryota > Metazoa > Arthropoda > Insecta > Lepidoptera > Tortricidae > Choristoneura > Choristoneura fumiferana. The sequence goes on from NC_133491.1 coordinate 14,901,466, forward strand.
AATTGATTTCGCGTCGCCTTTAGGTTTTATTGTTCTTAGGGGTTTTCGATCATGCTGTAGACAAGATACGGCCAATTTGCTTAGTTCATCTGAAAGAGAATGTTTCAGGCTACTTGATGGTATAAATAACTCAAAAGGTTTTTTTTAGATACTGCCAATGGCCTTATGAGGGCAGAATATTAAAGTTGAAACTTTTACTTTGCGATTTCATTTAGTTTTATGGTTTTCACGTGAAAAAATATTTTTACCAAATTATTGCAAATCTGGAACAGTAAAAACAGCAGAAAAGAATAGCTGGAGTTGGGATTCGAACTGTATTAATCTCCACTCATCATCATCAGCTTCATTGTGTGTATTAAGATGTATCTGGCTATGTTTATTGTAAATAAAATTGCATGATTGTGATTAAATCTACCAACCTGCTAAGCTGCGTGCCTTATAAGTATGCGTGCCATATTAATTTCAACTTTCGACGCGATAAGAAAAAGCGCCCCGATAGACAAATAGACGGATAAAGAAGTGACCATGTAACGTTTTTTTCCGTTTTGATGTACTGAACCCAAATTCCCATATTTTAGAAAACTTAATCCAACATTATTTAGTTATTAAATAGCATTGAAACACCGTATCCAATCAGATTGGCGCAGCATGTGACGTCAGAACGCGCGGGCGCAGCGTATTGTGATGCTAATAGCGATTTAACGCCCTCTGTGGTCAATATGGTGTACTGATTATAATATTATTGAATAACAGGGTGCCCACCCTACAGCAATGGTTAAGGTGAAAGATTGTATTGGACACTATCAAAGTTGGAAATAACATTTTTTTGTTTTTGTTCTGTACATTCAATTACCAAACTAACTTGGAAAAGTTAGAAAACCCCTTGACATTGTCATTTCAAAGTACTAAATCTCAAAAATAGCTAGCGATGCTAGTAAAATATAGCTAAGAATCATCGCAAGAAAACGCGCTTTTACGCTAAAAACCGCATCGAAATCGGTCTATACTTTTTGAAAGCTACGATGCCACAGACTGACAATGGTGTCAAACTTATAACCACCCCTTTTTTGTGTTAGGGGTCAAAAATTGCGAGGTTCTTGCGAAATACTGATAAACGAAACGACATCATGGCAGACGAAGTCGCGAGCAGCATCTAGTAACAAATAACACTTTTCTCTTGTCACATGTGGCAACCCACGAATATGCAACTGCAATTTTTATACCCTTTCTCGAAACCCATAAAAATAAAACAATAATACCACAAATCCTACAATCGCGCGCCCTAACTCAATCTTAGGAGACTTAGTTGCAGAAACGTATGATTGATTCTTTCCCGTCATCCCTTTCACACGTACACAATTGTCGGTGTAGCTTTCTCTGTCCCCCGCTAAGCTGCGGCCACATCTGCGTCGATCGGTTAGGGCTGTCGACATGTGGTTTTTGAAGAATTAGCGAAAAATTATACGCGTTGAATGCTGGATTTTTATAAATGACAGTTTTTGGGTGACGCCCTCGGATTTAGGTTATAACGTGTCATTGTTGCTTTTGACGAATGTTTTCGACGCGTTAAGCTGTTTTGTGCTTTGTTTTGCTTAGATGATTAATTTTGTTTACGGCTAACTGGTTTTCCATGGGAAATTGGTTCATACTTCCAAAAAAAATGGGTAAAAGTTGGTTTCGACACAGTTCATTTGTCAAGACTGTAGTTAGAAGATAAAAACTTTCGGTTTTTCGGTGGCACAAATTCGCAGCATTGCTATAATAGCGAGGAAATGCGCCAGCATCTTCGGGTCCGTGCTGCGGGTGGAGTCTTCTACACATTTTGTAACCCCCGACGCAAAAAGAGGGGTGTTAAAAGTTTAACCGCTATGTGTGTCCGTGTGTCTGTATGTCTGTGTATCTGTCTGTGGCACCGTAGCTCCTGAACGGGTAGACCGATTTGAATGCGATTTTTTATTTGCAAGCCAGTTCTCTAGCGATGGTTCATGTTTTATTAAAGTCGGTTCAGCCGTTTTTGATATTGAACTTTGAAGTGACAAAGTCGAGGGTTTTCTAACTTTTTTGTTGTTATGTCATTCCAGTTACCCGATGAATTTCATGTTTTTTCGACTATGTAATGTATTATGTATGTAGTAGGTATGTGGGTATGTATGTCATTTCATTGTCGCTGCAGCAACGGCTAGAGGGTTTTAATTATTGATTCGTTGGATTCGATAACTGTTGAGTGACATAGGCTAATAATATTTCAGCTACGTCTGCGAAAAAAAATATGGCGAGGAATGATATATTTTATTTTGTATTGCAATAAATCTTACCTCATAATATGGTATGACATAATGGGTATTCAAATGGAGCCATTTTAGCGCTATTCTAAATAAATATGGTAATAGTAGCTTTTAATCTGGTTTTCGTAAACAAGAAAGTGTAATATCATTCTTCAAAAACCAACTACCAAAGCTAAAAGGAAGAAAATAAGCCTAGTGGTCTAGAACTGAAGTTAGCTGCAATTTAAAGTTCAACAGTCGGGACCCATTACTAGAGTTTTTGACGTCAGATTAAATGGTCCCGACTGTTGGAACTTTGAATTATTAGCTACTTAACAGTTTCTAGACCACTAGGCTTATTTTCTCTTTTAGTTTATTGGGTTGATTTAATTTAGTTTTTTTTAATTGCTCTTATTGACTAATTTATTGAATCAGGCGTTACTTTGCGAGGCCCATGTCAACGAACTTTAAACAATTACTCGCTACCTAGTTGCTCTCGACCTTACGATGGTTAAGTACGTCTATGTAACAAAATGTGTGTTACTCTGAGGATGAACTCTGGTTGGGTTCGAAACGCGTCGGTGTATTTGTTGCATAGACATAGCTGTCGTAAGGTCGCAGGTTATTTACCGTTTGTATTTTTATTATTTGTGCTAGTTGTATTTTGAACATGAAACTACCGTGAGATCCTCCTGGGTCCTGACGTTTTTTAACAAACTTAGAGCTTAAAGGGGCTCCTAGACGGGCCATATTTTCACTGCAATTTGTGGCCGGCAACTATTGGTGTCTCTCTTACTCACATGTTAGGCAAGAACACAACAGTTGCCGGCCACAAATTGCAGTGAAAATATAGCCCGTCTAGGAGCCCCTTAAGAACAGTGGTTGACCTATTTTGTTATTTTGGGTATTATTTCAAAATTCTTAGAATTCTTTATTCAATGAACAATTTGTACTTTATAAAGTACATTCTGCCGTTATTCTTAGTGTTAATTAGTCCTTTATAAAGTACGCGAGGACCCAGAAGGTTAAATTTAATTAACAAATCCAGATAACTCACGTCTTAAATTGAGTTTAGCTCGACTGTTTCGGGCTAAATCGTAGGCGTTCCTCTAGTATGTATTTCTATGTATGTGTTTAATAAATATCAATCAATGGAAGCATACCTCGCCAATTACGAAGTGCTCGAAGCCAAACGCCATTCAGTCTAGGGCGGGAAACCAATAACTCCATCTAGCAGCCCCACTTACTAATTTTTATAGGCGGCTCCTGAACCTGCCCATAAAGGATCCGAGTTAACGAGCCCAATCAATTAGAGGCCAGCCCTTTAATTGACAAGTGCTTGCCCGGCTGCGTCCGCGCCGGGGGAGGTTGTGTTCACGATTGAAAGCGTACGAGGGGAAATTGTTTGTCTTAGTTTCATTAAGTTTCCTTCGTGGAGTGTCAGTTATTTTTATTATCCACAAAACGTTTTGTGTGTTACGACAGTCCCTACGTCAGAATAAAACTAAGGCTGACTGTCATAAACTCGCAGGTGATAATAGACTATAGTGCTTTAAGACATAGTACAAATGACATTAATCTTTAGAGTGATAATCACCTTATTACTCTAACCTCCTGAGGTTCAAAGTAATAATACTAGTACATATGGTTAGCAATAGAATTTATATCTTTTGAAAAAGGAATAAAGTGCCATTTTCTCAGTATCATTCAAATTTACAAAAAAAAAAACGATTTTATCTGTGAGATATATAGGTTTAATTTACAATGTCAATTTTGGTTGTATGGTGGGTCGCAGGAGGTAGTTTGATGTAATTTGTACTCCAACATAACGGAAATTTTTAATGTATTTTTTTTTTCAAAAAAAAACCATAACACGCCTCAAAAACGACTCAATTGTCAGAACTTGTTAAGTAACTTAAAACTTTAACAATCGGAACCTATTCAAAATCATTAACCACACACACACAAACATCACGCCTGTATTCCCAAATGGGGTAGGCAGAGCACACGAAACGTTACCGCTTCGGAGCCACTTTTAGCAATTTTAGGTTTTAAGTTTGACAAAAACGGTAGGTACATACAATAGTGACAATTGCTAGCCTGTCGCCTACCTATATCCTCAGTCGCCTCTTAAGACATCCTGGAAGAAATGATGAAGTGTAATTCTAAACCGACACCACAGCCAAAAAAAAATCCAGTAATTGGTCCCAAATTACTCATACGCTGAAAGTCATCTACAAAGATGACCAAAAAAATACATAGCGTACATACAAACGCTAGAAAAACATAACCCTCTTTAGGCTAGTCAGGTGTTAAAGCTTATTGGTAGACATTTAAAACCTTAAAATCGAATCGACCACTTTATTTTTGTTCGACTGCCCGAAACTCTCGAAAGACGGTTATGTTCTTCCAGCGTATGTTTGTCTCAAAGTGTTGAACTATCACATTGATCAATCATAACCTCAAAAATAGAAACAAAACAAAACAATTCCACGGAAACAATAAGTCCCGGATCCCTGCAATCCCGCAATAATAAGGCGCGTGATTGATGCGGGATCCCCCGTGTCGGCGCCATTTGCATTTTTATGGGCGCCGCCCAACGGTGGGCTGGGTGGGCCTGAGTATGTGATGGCAACTTCATTTGAATCGGGAGGTTTTAATTGGCATTGGGGTAGGTTGTGAGGAACGAAATGGCGAGAATTACACAATGCTAGATAATTGTTTGTACAGTTGTATGCGTTATGCTTTCCATCGCATTTTACACTAAATCAAAATCAGAACGTTTATTTTGTAAAGGTCTCTTTTACAATGTCACTCTTTTAAAGTACCTGCGCTTCCGGAAAGACCATCAATAGACAGAAGAATGCGCCACAAAAAACTTGGTAATAGAAACTAACAAAGAAATTCATGTGCGAAATTATATTTGAAAATCACTTAATTTACCCGTGCGAAGCGCTAATAATATAAAAAAAATACATACACCACATGTTCTTATCGTACCTAATACCATTATGTTATACCATCTCAAATTAATCAGCAATTTATTAATATTTCCGATATATCAAACTAGAAATAATAAACAGTGTTTTTAATTAATAAGCCAGTATAGGCAGTGTTCCACCGCTAGCGCGGAAACAACTTAGCTATCAACTCTATTCTCTAATAATTGTGCAAATAACCGCCGGCGAAAACTGTCTCTCTCTCTTGTCCTCAGTTTATTGCAGTGGTAAGAGCTTTTAAAGGAAAACTTGCTCAGCGACAACACTACCGAAGACATTAATTTTTTTAACCAAGCAACATTCTTATTTTGGAAAATTTTATATTTAGGTACTCAGTTGGCAACTCTAAAAATAATAGTCAGGGAGGAAGTGGCGGGGTCAGGGGGAACAAATCCAATCGCAATGTTATTCAAAATGCATTGAAGCTGTGCTACCTACACAGTTAATAATCTAACCCACAAAAAGTTGTAAAACCCCCGACTTTGTCACTTCAAAGTTCAATATCTCAAAAACAGCTAAACCGATTTTGAGGAAACATGTCTACGAACCATCGCCAGAAAACCTGATTTCAACTAAAAAAACCGCATTCAAATTGGTCCACCCGATTAACAGCTACGGTGCCACAGACAGACATACATAGCGGTTTAACTTATACCACCCCTCTTTTTGCGTCAGGGGTTAAAAAACAAGCAGTATAAATAGTGAGATTTAAGCCAAATTTAGTGATCTTTAAACGCTCTCGGTAGGAAAGCGTGCATTACAACCTCTAGCAGAACTTTGGTGTTTGTTTTAAAAAGTGCAGCCAAGGTCACCTGGTAGATACTGTGGTGTTAAGTTTCTAGCTCTACCTCGCTTTTAGCTTATCGTCAATAGTGGGACAACTGCCGTAAGCGGGCGACGAAGGTTGCCGACTGTTAGTCAATAGTGACGCGTCCGGTGAAGGCTTAATCGTGTTTTAATTAATTTTAATACGGGCCTAAGTTATATTTATTACACGCATAAAGTGAAAGTGTATCGGCTGAGATGTAGTCTTGTGGTGTAGCTTTAAATGACATCGACCAACTAATGCCACTTTTACACTTACTACTAATGCCACTTTTATATTTAAAACTATGCCACTTTTTTCACTTAACTGAACTAATGCCACGTATACTTACAACTAATGCCTCGTTTATTTTTAAAACTAATGCCACTTTTACACTAACTACTAATGCACTTTTTTCACTTACTACTAATGCCACTTTTATACTTACAACAATGCCACTTTTTTACTTACTGAACTAATGCCACGTATACTTACAACAAATGCCACTCTTATACTTAAAACTATGCCACTTTTTTCACTTAACTTAACTAATGCCACGTATACTTAAAACTATGCCACTTTTTTCACTTAACTTAACTAATGCCACGTATACTTAAAACTATGCCACTTTTTTCACTTAACTTAACTAATGCCACGTATACTTAAAACTATGCCACTTTTTTCACTTAACTTAACAAATACCACGTATACTTAAAACTATGCCACTTTTTTCACTTAACTTAACTAATGCCACGTATACTTAAAACTATGCCACTTTTTTCACTTAACTTAACTAATGCCACGTATACTTAAAACTATTCCACTTTTTTCACTTAACTTAACTAATGCCACGTATACTTAAAACTATGCCACTTTTTTCACTTAACTTAACTAATGCCACGTATACTTAAAACTATGCACTTTTTCAACTTACTTAACTAATGCCACGTATACTTAAAACTATGCCACTTTTTTCACTTAACTTAACTAATGCCACTTTTATACTAACAACTAATGCCACTTTTATACATACAACTAATGCCATTTTCCACTTAAAACTAATGTCATTTGTCCGAAATGTATATAGGTACTGTTGCAACTATAATTTAAAAATGTGCATTTTTGTTTAATACAGTCTTGACAGTTAATAAATTATTAATGACTAATCAGAACAGCCTATTCATCATAACCCCAGTCTATTCTATAAGTATACCTACAGTCTATGCTATACGTTCCACTGCTTGGCACAGGCCTCCTCTCAGAATGAGAAGGCTTTGGCCGCAGTAACTTACTGATTAATGATTTATTTTTGTGTGTGTTTATATAATACTTGCTGATGCTAGCGAAGTCGTCTACAAAAAACCCGTAGTCATTTCCAAAAATCTCACGTGCGCACTGAAAATGATGTCCACAGACAAAATCGCGGGCAGCGACTAATATTAAGTGTAGGAAAAATACTGTTTCCCTCAGTATCCGTCAGTGTCCCTCTCGACCTGGCCATCAATCGCGAACAATTAACTATAACATTTATTAGCCCATTCGTAAACATCTCGTTATCCAGCTTACTGCGACGTCGACAAAACGCCTCAGCTTTTACGGCCAAACAATTATTTATTACGCGAAACCCCGGAACACCCTATGTCGAACGACCGAAACGCACAAAACAACACCCTGTAGACACCCCTGTAGGGTTGAAGAGACGCGGGCGCGAGCGAAGCGAATCGCGAGCAAGATTAATAGGGTATAAAACGTAAGATAATACAATATACAAGAAGACACGTTTTGTAAACGCCGTTCTCTTGGAGAGGAGCTCACGATGTATACTTATCCTGCTCGCTCTCTTGTGTTTTGTATGATGTTGTCTCGCTCGCGCGGTTTCAATTATCTGCGTAATCCCTCAATTACGCGACAGATGTCGTGCGCGTCTTCGAGCTTATGTGCCAGTTTAAAGTAGCGTCGGCAGAGCAATTACTGTTCATGAGATTTGGAGGTTTTGTTTAAGGGATTGTGATTGGATTAGTTTTTTTAATGATTTTTTTATTTACTGCATTTTAGATTTAAGTTACTGGGAATATGAGGCTTGGAGATGAGGTCGGGTAGGGTTATAAAAAGCGTTTAACAAGCTTTTATTTAGTTTGCAATGTGTTTGTTAGGACCAAACATTTGAAAATTTGTTTTTGCTACATTTGTCTACATCCCGTAAATTTTAGACCCATTTCATTTTCCTTTTTATCTATAAATTTATAATTTAATTTGTTTTGATAGCTTTAATAGTTAAAAAAATGTAATATTATTTATTGTCTTTCCGAAAGCGCTAATAAACGATTTTATTTTGATTTTTGGCCCACTTCTAGTGATGACTTGAAATTTGATAGATATGTCAATGGAAAAAAGTAAATTATTTTAAACATTGACAGCGCAAAATTTAAATCCTGTTGTTGCTGCAAATACAGAAATTTGTTACAGAAATTTTGAAACAAAGATTTATGGGTATGTTTCAAATATTTCTGCTCTATACCTTTCAAATAACGAAGTTTGCAATATTTTTTAGAATCAGGCGTTACGTAACGGAGGTCCATATCAATGAACTAAAACAATTACGTACTTTGCTCACCCGTGACTTACGATCGCTACGTCTATGCAACAGTTGTGTTCATGCAGTTCCACATCCACGCTGTAAGAACACACACAAATACCACCAACTATGACCACCACCACCACAGTCATTTTCGAACTCAACCAAAGTTCATCCTCAGAGCAACACAACCGTTCACTAGCTGCCAGATGTTAGATTATACATATTAGATATGTTAGAATCTCTACCACCTAACTACGAATATCTGGGTCATCTAATTTTACCCCGATCGGGAATCGAACCCGGATGTGACAATAAGATCACATTTGATTTTAAATAATGTGATTAGTTGTGTTTGTGTTCTCCTTGTTGCATTGCGCGGCAGTGCAGACCTATAGTTTTTAACGGCCCGAGAAAAAAGAGGGGTGTTATAAGTTTGACCTCTATGGTGTGTCTGTGTCTGCTGTGTGGTATGTAGCTCTTAAACGGGTTGACAATTTGGATGCCCGTTTTTTTTTCTAGTTCTAGTTTTCTAGCGATGGTTCTTAGACATGTTTTATCAAAATCGGTTCAGCCGTTTTTGGAGATATTGAACTTTGAAGTGACAAAGTTGGGGGTTTTCTCTTCAATGTTGTGTTTTAGGTATTCTATTTGTATAAACATTTAAAATCTCAACAAAATATTTCTCGTAAATTTTGATCCAATTAAGTCTACAAGGACAGATTAAAACAAAACCCAATCCACCCAATTTTGTTTAAAACCTCAATTAATATAACAAACCAATTAAATCGTATAATTATTTTGCCGTCGCTACTTACGAGCCCCAAGGGTTGGGACGAGAGTTAGCTAATAATTAATATTTAATTAATGTTTAAATTAATGTTAAAATTAATGTTGGTAACAGGCGGGGGTTTTTTACCGACTCCGATTAATAGAGGTTAACGGTTTGATCCCTCATTACGGTGGCACAGGTGTCTTTTTAACCCCTGACCCAAAGAAGGGTTAAGTGTTTGTTGTGTGTCAGTAAACTCTAAAGTCAATTTTAGGCCAATGTTTCATGGAAGTAAATCTAAGTTTGAAACTTTCGTAGTTTTTCAATTGATTACTATTATTATTCTACTAGTTTAGTCGTGACCACGGCCACTTTAATGTGGCGAAACGTCGAGGTGATTATTACTCGCTAAAGCGTGATAAGTCCCGGAGTGGAAATAGTTATAAACCCAAGTTTTTTTACTTAACACACCTCTCCATTTCTGCCGTGGATGTCGTAAGACGCGACTGAGGATATAGGTTAAGGTAGGTATACTGTAGGCGAGTAGGCGACAGCTAGCAACCTGTCACTATTGTACCGTTTTTGTCAAACTTAAAACCAAAAATTGCTAAAAGGGGCTCCGTAGAG
>NC_133491.1:14913833-14931633 GCF_025370935.1 Choristoneura fumiferana
GAGAGGAGGCCTGTGCCCAGCAGTGGGACGTATATAGCTGGGATTGAAGTAAAAGCCACAGAAATGGGTTTACCTTATGTTAAGTACCTAATAGTAAATAGTGTCTATAATTGTAATTAGTCCGTCAGTTAGATTACTAGAATATAAATTGGACATGTATTTTTTGTAAAACAAAGGAATACGATACCAAATCCCTATTCTTCTTAAAGCGCTTCTGTTTATTACCGTTCGAGCGGCAACTGACAATTTCTAAGGGGATTGAAGGCATGTCGCGACTGCTTAGGAAAAAACAAGTAGACCCATCATGTATGTCGTCACTACTTTGAAAAAATCTCGTATCTCAAATCAATACGTCAACAAAATTGAACCTTGACCCAATGGTCATAAAGTGCACTCAGAAAAGTTATCCATTTTGAGATACGAGTTTTTTGTAAAGTAGTGACGATGTATAACAATTTCAAAATAAACTTTGAGCCAGCCAGAAACCATTCCTCACCGCGGCTCCGAGACTAATGAAATTCCTCCGCCGCAATCCTCGGCCCTCTTGAATTAAATCTGTTTCTCCACTGGAATACGAATCGCCAATTCCGCGGACCCCGTCTAGCGGAAAAGCTAGGATACTCCGCTCATGGTGGCCATTTGCTAAATGAGTTTAGGCCATCTTTGTGAGCTTATTAACATAGAGTGGTTTTAGATCTCCATTTAACTACAATTTAAAACCACCATCTACCTAGTAATTAACGATGACGGCTATTTTTAATAATCTACAATTGAACTACACTATTTTAACTTACTTTCGCTACCTACTCCAAATTCTTACATTTTTAAAGGAGCAATTATTGTAAAGTATTTATGTACCTACAATACAATACAATACTCTCTTCATTGTACACCAGAAATAGTAAGCGATACAGAAAACAGGTATGTACAGTCAGCATCAAAAGTACACTTTCGTACTTTGTCGTTTTACAGCCACGTAGGTACTAAACGCCATGCAAGATTGTCGATGTGTCAATGCGACAGAGTAAAAAAGTGATGATGCTGACTGTACAACACAGAGAGAAAATTACAAGGTATGTATGGTAGGTAGGTTAAGTATTTATTTATATCAAGTATCTCGGAAAAGGCTCTAACGATTTCGACCATATGTATTTCCTAAGTAAACATAGGTACAGCAATTGCTCATTTCAAGGTATAGATAAGGTGTACATACCTATTATAGGCACACTACATAGCACGCGCACACTAAAATAACATTTATACCGCTTAAATATGAACCGCATGCGTTGATTTAATACCTCAACGTTGGCAGCGCATCAGCAGAGATCTAAATATTATTGATCCAAACATTAAGTCGATGTGCGATGGTGATGTTGGCGCACTCTCCGCGACCGTTTACAGTCGGATGAGTGCTGCAAGTGTTGATGTTTCGTTATTATTCGGGACGTTATATGATCATTAATCTAATACTATGTCTGTTTGACTGACTTTCTGCCAAGTTTCTTGCGGCGCATTCTTGTTGGCAATGATGGTCTTTCCGAAAGCGCTGGTAGTTTCAAAAATGACGTGTACAAGTGCCCATTGCGGCCTTATTCCTGAATAAATGATTTGAATTTGAATTTTTAATTCGAATTTGAATTTTGAATTTGTTCTCGTGCTGTGTCTGTTAACTTGAAGAAAATGCAAGTTGTAGTGACCGGGCCGCATAGCTCGAAGAACAAAACCGTTGGGGGCGAAAGGTTCTAATCTCGAGTGGCGACCACGAATCGGAAGGCGAAGCGTTGGCAGGCAGGCCTCCCACTAGATTGACTGACGACATCATGAGAGTTGCGGGCAACCGGTGGATTCAAGTGGCGAGTTTTCGTTCATGGTGGCGGCATTCTAAGGGAGTCTTTGTTGAGCAGCGGACGTTTTTCCGGCTGATGATGATGAGCATGATGACTATGTCTGTTAGTTGTCACTTTGCGGAGGTTCATGTTAATGAAAGAACCTTATATCGTGCTCCTGCGTTACCACATACAAGCGAGTCATGTAAGAGGTTCTAGCTCACATAGGGACAGTCGAGGTTACAGTCTTTACACTTTAGTACCTTGTCACTGTATGCCTTTTGACAATTTTATACAAAAGTTTAAATACGAAGTAACAACGAACTAAAGTGTAAAGATATATCTTTGACTTCAAAATGTACCTAACCTATGGAATAAAAGAACACCGGCTTCTGCAAATCACTCGTCTCTACTTTTAAGTTGTTGTATGACAGTTATTAAAGTAATAAAACGTCGAGGTTCCCAAGTTTTTGAGGGGATTTTAAATAAATTTCTTGTTTATTTGGATCATAATAAAAATGTCGCAAGAATCCAGATTCCCGACCATCTGGTATTACCATTCGGTACCCTAAAATCAATGTAAGTCACTGTTCACGAAGAAGAACAATTTTAACAACCGTACGTGTGATGAATTTGGAACATTTATTTGGCAAATAAACCGCCAAAACTCAAGGCAACAATAAACTTACTTAACTGCAAAACTTTGGCGGAACGCAAATAAAAGTCTATAATGGAGTCAGACGCAAAATACATAAATGGGCATCATTCCAACTCGACCTCAGAACAAGTCAATTTCGAGCAAAGAAAATGGTGCAACATTTAAATATTCAGGCGAGTGGCGGGAACAAGGGTTCCCGCAATCCCGTAATCCCGGCGATCCCGCGATCCCGGCGGGACACAAGAGGCAATTAACCTACTTGTTTGATCAGCGGGCTCACCCGGGCTCGACTTACATGTTAACACTCGTTCGGGAGGGATCGGTCGTCGAGCATGACATGCGTGTTCCACTAATAGGTAGACCTGATGTTGATCCTGACCTTGAACTATTTATTTTATATTTTTGATTTACAGTTAATTCTTCTTCATATTTCTATTTTCTTTAATTATTTATCTATACTTACAGCGTGTATTTTTAATACAACAACAGATTTTATGGGTCGGTAAGGGTCCTAATAAACACGGTTCCATATTATAAGTTATTACAAAATACGACTTTTTTTCCTTAACATAATAATTTGCAAGCAATGTATCACGAATTCGTTTTTATTACGAGTAGATAAGTACTTCGCACTTGCTCACGTGATAACTATCACAGATCCGCTTCTCTATCGTCTACATTGTTGCTCGGAAAATTGCAGGTGGACCTTGTGCATGGTCCGCCGGGATTGCTACCACCATTTTGCTCGCTAATCCTGCCGTGAAGCGTGCAATGTTGTGTTTCGGCGTGGAGAGTAAGACAGCCGGTGAAATTACTGGCACTTGAGGTATTCCATCTTAGGCCTCCAGGTTGGCAACGCAGATGTTTATGGGCAGTGGTGATCTCTTACCATCAGGAGATCCACCTGCTCGTTTGCCATCCAGTCAAATAAAAAAAAACGAAAATTAATTAGGTACAATCAGGTAATTAATGCTGAACAGATTTTTTTTTGGAATATCGCTTCACCGATTGAAACCAGCGATTGGTAACTTTTTGTGTTTGTATACAAAATACTTCAAAACGGCTGCACCTATTTAATTAAACTTAAGTTTGTTCTTTACGTAATTACGTAAACAACGAGACTTCTCTTGCCAATTGTCAGAATTGTATGCAAGAGAAATCTCCATACAAAGCGTGAGTGAGTGGGTGAGACAGAAGATGCTCAAAGGATAAATTTAGTCCCACTCGTAATTAACACTAAGGTAGCAAATGGGCCCATCAGTTCTCTACGTAGGTAATTATAGTTTCAGTTAGTTTCCGAGCAAATAAGCGAATTGTATTTTATCAGAGCGTCACAGATTTATAAGAACGGTCTATATCTGGCCCAATACTACGAAGTGCAAAATTCGAACTTCGTCTCTTGCCGTCCCGCTGACGCTTATGTTATTCTATACGTGAGTGAGAGGGACGATACGATACGAACTTCGATTTTCGAATTTCGTAGTAGCCCCCCAGGTCGATACTCGGGCTTCGAACGAAGACGGATTGGTTTACATCTCCATTATCTGGTATTTTACTGAAATTTAGTATAAATATCATGTTAAAATCATGATACTTAACGCCGCACCGCCCTTTTGACGCCGACCTAGGCCTCATTCTGTGAAACACCTCCGCTGTATTGTATTTTTAGAATCCGAATAAGAATTTCATAGAAACAACCTCTTGTCAGTAAGAATGTCACCGTGAAATATTACAGTTTAAAAGGTAGTGAAATTGTAATAAAAATAAATCCATCGTAGTTTAGGTTTTTGCCTATGGCCTTTTGATCAGAGGATCGTGAGTTCGAATCCGGATCCTCGCCTCTAACGCTTTCGGAAATTAAGTAAGTGCGATATTTCATTTAAAATTTCAGCATAAGATTTTCGGTAAAAGAAAATATCGTTTGTCACGAGGTACACCTGTGACGCTTCTCTATGGTGTGTACAAAATTCCCGAGGCACTCTTGGCATAGCCAACGATGATGATGGTAACGCATTTAAAACGAGCATCGCCGATAACAAACTGATATTGAAGTAGAGGCAACCTGGCCAATAGTCTCCTGTGACGTTGATAGCGGCAACGAAGAGCTCCGTCCGGAACTCCGAACAGCAAACAAACGGACGACCGGCTCTGTCCGCGCCCGGAAATCAATCTGATTCGGCACCCGCGGGCGTCGCCGGCGCGGCGACAAGCGACGAGATTTAGCTACTCTTGGATAGTTTTAAAGTGGTCTATGCCAAGGCCGGCCAAACCCAGGCCCGCTAAGACATTTCTATTTGCTCCGCCAATATTTCTTGTCTATAATTTTAGTAGTTAGGTACCTACCTCTAAAAGTAGTAGCCCGGCGCCGACTCAGACTTAAAAAAAACGCCTCCTACAAAATCTAATGCACAGCCTTATAAAACTCATGGCTCATGCCACCATTTGACTTGCTAATTCTGCCGCCAAGCAGCAGTGCTTGCACTTTTGAACGTGAAACTACCGTGAGACTCACTTATATTAAATGACAGTAACAGATAACTCATGTCTTAAATCGAGTTTAGCTCGACATGTTTCGGGCACGACTAGTCGTGCGAGCAGAGCGGTGGTGCGTAGTGCGTGTGTTGCGGCAGCCGCCGAGTCGCGTGCTCCTATGAAGAAGGGCTACGAAATAGCCCGAAACATGTCGACCTAAACTGGATTTAAGACGTGAGTTATCCGTTACAATATCATATAATATGAGTACTTGCACTATTGAGTTCCAACGTATAGAGAGTAGACAGCCGATGAAATTATTGGCACATAAAGTATCCCATTTATCCCTAGCATCACAAGCAATCTGCTAGTGTTGTAGACATCAGAATCTGTGGGTATGCTTACTTATTATCAAGTGAAAAACTTGCTTGCAGCTGGAGCTCTTTGAAGACCGTTCAGTAAAATTAAAGATTACAAGTCAATATGTATGTATTATTGTACATATTACTATCAGCGTTATTTTGCCACAACCATGCTCCCGCCAGCCCGCTGAGGAGTAAAGAACAAACTAATTAAATGAATCCCACTTTCCTCCAGCGCTTAGGTATGTCGCTTGGCCGCGTCCGCGCAGCGGGAGATTCTCACGGAAATACAATGCGCCGTTTCAAACGCTCTCCTACAACGCTTTATATCAGTTCAATAAAAAGAGAGAATGAAAATGATTTTCAAAATAAGATCGAAAATATAAACTGAGACATGGATGCACAGAAAAACAAGAAAAAGAGACCAATCATAATTTTGATTAGTAGCGACATCTCTTGTCTGGGTGAGCGGTTAGTTACGAAAGAATGTGACGTCTCTCGATGAGAGCGGAACATAGATGCCGCTAGTGCTGCTGCATAAGTAGTGTAGTAGAAATAAGCAACCTGAGATATGTATACATAGGAAGAATTCGTGTCTAGATTCCTGTCCAGCGGTGGTGTAGGGGTTATAGCATGCAGCACGAATTGCTGAGGACCTGGATTCGATTCCCAGCGCTGGTCTCTTTTTCTGGTTTTTCTGTGCATCCATGTCTCAGTTTGTATTTTCGATATGGTTTCACGGGATACCCGTAAAAGTAACAAATTTGGAGTTGAAATAAAAAATACAAAAAAACTCCAAAAACCAATCATTCGAAAATAAGATTAGTTATTGGTACTTAAAATAGCACAGAATTAATACTTGGTATGAGGAATAAAAATGTTACGCGAGCTCAAAGCGCAAGACGCGCATAGGCAGTTGTCTCACCGCAGGCGAGGAAACAGTCGGCTATCGACTATTTTATAATTATAGAAACGAACAGAAGATATAAGATTCTGCGTGATTAAAAGAGACACATAATATTAATAGTTGATCGCTGGCTGTTCACACTGCTGGCGATAACTCGCTCTTACATCTTTCTTCGCTAAACTAGATCAGCGATACTCGCCAAGCGATGTTAGCTTGGCGGTTACCCTGATGTCGAGCGAGTGGAGCGAGCGAGTAATCGCCTGTCGCACTCGAACACTCGCTACTCGCTGAGCGACAAAACTACACTTACTTCTCACTGCTCGCCCACTCGTTTCTAGTTCACATTCAAATTCAAATCATTTATTCAGTAACCTAACCTTGATGCCGCACTGAATGCGCAATTGGCACTTTTACACGTCATTTTTTTAAACTACCAGCGCTTTCGGAAAGGCCATCATTGCCAAGAAGAATGCACCGCAAGAAACTAGCAGAAAGTCATTTTTTGAAAGTAAAATACTTAAAAACTAAAGCATAAAATTAAAGAAAAAATTACAAGAAAAGAATGATAATAAGGGATGTATGGAGTTCCTTGTTTACAAAACTAAACATGTAAAACTAAACAAGTTACTCTTCGCTCTACTCGCTACACTCGCTCATCGTCGACGGTGGGACAAGTGCCCATAAAACAGCTGTAAAAGAATACAGTGGAATTTTATGTTGTAATTTTTATATACGTACCTAATTTTTTATGGTCTGTACGTTGTTTAGTATCCCTTTGTTTTTGTTCTATTTTTATATGTCATTTTTCACATTTTCTGAACGAATTTGATTTTGACTCATTGACATGTTAATTGCTCTTATTTCACTGTTTATAAACTGTTTCTGCTTCCTAAATTTGACATTTAAATTATAATTTTAATTTTATTTCCTTGTTTTAACTGCTCTCTAATTGTTATAATTATTTTTAAATTTCATACTAGGTAATTTGGCATTTTTATTTTATTTTTGGTTGATATTTAATTGTTTTTCGAATTTGGTATGTATGTATACCCCTGACATGTATTTACAGTGCATTTTTTCAAAAGATAATTAATTATCTATCTCTATTTATTTTTCCAAGCAGAGATTGTGGTTCAAAAAAGGATAACATTTCATGGACATGACAATACAAAAAACCTGTGCGCTTAACAGCAAAATCACCAAAAAAGCAGCGACATCGGCGCTGAACTGGACTGCAATAGCAATATATTTTCTCTTATTATAAATAGGCTCTGTTTTGTGGGTAGTTTCATATTTCATTAATTATTTATAAAATGCTTGACGGCTCTACGAAATAACCCGTGAGTCCCGGAGTCGTCTCATCAGCGGAGGCGTGAAATGGGAAGCTTCCGGCACCGCATTAGCGAGCGCCGCGCCGTCTGTTTGACGCGAGTTATTTGGATATCGCCAGCATGTTTGAGTGATACGGAAATCGGCTTAAGGAGCGAATAAAATGAACGTTGATACTCGTTACATTAGCCCGGTTCGTGCCCACGAACAGAGTAACTTGGAGACCGATTTTTTTTATCTCATCATGCGAAAATGCTAATAGAAAATGGTGGAAATCTCTATAAGTGTTGCTACAAAACTATATCTTAAATTATATTTTTACTTAGGTAAAGGATGAAGGCTACATAAAATTACTTTTTATGCTCTACCTAGTGCTTGAAGTAAAATCTTCAACAAAGACCGATGCAATCAGGCACCAGTAACCACGAACATGATACCTATAGGTATATTATATAGGTATGATATACACTTCCTAGTTTTTTATAATTCATTATTTTATGTAGATACCTATAACTATGTAAAAGTGTTTTGTAAATTCATATTGCAAGCTTAGGAGGAATCAAATGACGTTATAGGTGTATTCTGCGACCTTTCGAAAGCTTTTGATTGTGTGGATCAAGATACTTTGATTTGTAAGTTAAATTTTTACGGTATTCGTGGCCTCGCTTTAGAACTCATTAAACTTAGGCCGAATTGGAGCCGAAACGAACGTTAGGGAGCTTAAGATTCATTGTGAATCTTGAGAATAGCTGCTCTGGTATTTATTCAAGAGCCTTCAGCAAAATTTCAGAAATTAATCACTTAGGTACAACTCTCAAAAGTCTGAAATGTGAATGAGCTCAAAACGAAACGCCTGCCGCACTATCGAATCTCAGAAGCAAAGCGTTGAAATGCTGCACAAAGTACTCGTCAAAACGAATCAAATGAACCCAAACTCGAGGGGTTTGTGTCGTATCATTACGTAGTTCTTATGGCCACCTTCCAGCTTCATCATCAGATCAGCTCCATGTCATAATAATATTACATTGTCATCCGATTTATATTCATGCAAAATTTCAGCTCAATCGGAAACCGGCAAGCGCATCAAACTTAACTTGCAAGTTAAGTTATTAATACAAGCTTTTTTTTGCTGACTGTACTTTTTGTCAACTTACATTGTCACCCAAACTACATTTGCATACCAAATTTCAAGTCGATGCCATTAACCATTGAAGAGTTCCGTCCTGCGGAGACGATCCTGGCTGGACTACCAGGATGTCACTACCAGATTATTGTTATTGTCACGCAATTTATATAGGTATGCCAAATTTTAAGTCAATCCGTCCACTCGAAGCTGGTCCAATTGCAAGATTTGATTACAGACAGACAGACAGACAAAGGGACGGGTGAAACTAAATAAAAGCTTAAAAATTAAAATTGATTACCTTGCCCACATTTAGCGCAATTTCAAAATAAACAAATTCCCCACGATGGTCAAGCTAGTTAAACATTTATTATATAAAATGTTGTTTCAAAGTGTTGAGCTATCTAAAGCTATACCTACCTACGAGTATTAGTTAGTTCTACCACTGGTTCGGCAGTGCAACTTTATATCAATACAATACTAAGACTCTTTATTGTACACTAGACATGGTAAGCGATACAGAAAACAGATACACAGAGAAAAAAACTTAAACTTTCTGTACCTTTAGATCGGAATTCAGCTATATTGGCTTAAGAGTCCGCAGCAAGCTTGATTCTCCATACAAATCGTAGTTACGTCCTTATTTTAAAATAACAAGTAGCATCATCATGATTTTTTGTAAATACAATGAGATAAGGCATATCTAGGCCTGAAATTAGTTTATGACTCTTGAAATGGTATTACAAAGAAAATAGAACGAGTACAAGTTTTGCATTTTAAGAGCCAAAACCCTGTGCAGTTCGGTTAAATACTACGGCCAAAATATAGTTCAGATTGAAGTCAAAACCTATTTCCGGCATCGACTAAACTATGTAGTTTCATAAGAAAAAGCATTTTTCCGAAATGATTTTGTGGTTTTCAAATGAGAACGAAACTACGAAAATCAGTAAAAAAACTATACATTTTTTATGCGAATCTGCAGCGAATCACTCTAGCGCGGGGGAACGGTACGGGGGAGGGCGGTACGCGCCGCCCTTTGTCCTTGGTTTACGCTGGCCCTGCGTGTGCGTGCGTCGCTCGTTAGTAGTGACTCGTCAGCTGTGCGCGAGAGTTACGTAATATTATTTTGGTGAATTCTCTTCGTATCATAAACGCGATCTAACTACTTACGACTTGGACTGATAACGGATTTGATATTTCTTGGTGATACTGGTGGTGTGTGTGCACATACTGTTCGACGACCTTGGCTTTCTTATATGGACTTTGCATTTTTATGTTACAAAAATGGATAAACAGGGTAAGTACCTACCTAGATGCATTTTAGTCAATATTACCAAGTACTTATAAAAAATGGGTCCATATATCGGCTCGCATACTGACAAACGATGATTTGGACAAAAAATAATTATGGTTTTACTAGAAAAGAGAAAAGAGTACCTATGCGAACTATGGCGCTCCCATAAAAAATAATTATTAATGTTCTTGTTTCCAGAAGTGAAAAGATCATCGAAGACAAGATTATGGTTATCGGCTCGTAGGAAAAAAAAAGGACCGGCTCGTCATAAAAAAGAAAACATTAATCCTAATAGGTAAGTTATAACTAGGACAGTAGCGTAAGATTTTTCTTCCTTGTCCTCTATTACAAGCTTTTATTTAGTTTCACCTGTCCCGATATTTGTCTGTAATCAAATCTTGCATTCGACCAACTTCTAGCAGTCGGATTGACTTGAAATTTTGCATAATTATGTAAATTGCGTGACAATACAATAATCTGGTAGCTGACATCCTGGTAGTCCGGCCAGAATCGTCTCCGAAGGACGGAACTCTTCAACTGTTACAATGTTATCGACTTGTTTTTGGTATAGGTACAAAATAAATGTAGTTTGGGTAACAATGCTAGTAAAGTCGACAAAAAGTACAGTCAGCAAAAAAGCTTGTATTAAAAATGAATTTTCGTACTCGTACCTTTATTTATTATTTTTGTACGACGTAGGTACACCACACAAACTTGTTATTTCACTTATACAGGTCATAGCACTGTAATAGCACATTGTGTATTAGGGCGGTAAGTAAGGTATTACGAACGAAGTATTACCTCTGGTAGTCTCTGTTATTACTTTGACTAATGGCGACTGACGTCATTTCACCATGTATGTATTTTTCACATGTGCAGTACGCTTGGCACCGGAGAGCATGCCAGTGAGCAGTCTGATAGTGATAACAATACCGATCCTCCACCTCAACCTCTAAATTTAAGCAGGTTAGTGTTTTTATTATTATTTTTACTAGTTTACAATCTTTTATTTAACTTGCAATGTATGTACCTATGTACTCGTATGTATGTATGTGAGGCTCAAATCCTGCGAGTTGAATTTGACTCAGTTTCAGTGGTCGAATTGACTTGAAATTTGGTATACTTATGTGAATTGCGTGACAATACAATAATCTGGTAGCTGACATCCTGGTAGTCCGGCCAGGATCGTCTCCGCAGGACGGAATTCTTCAACGGTTAATGGCATCGACTTGAAATTTCGTATGATGTAGTTTAATAGGTAACAATGCTAGTAAAGTCGACAAAAAGTACAGTCAGCAAAAAAAAAGCTTGAACAGATTTTTTTTTTTACCAAAAACTTATTTCACAGCTACTTACGTTTTTCACTTGTAGTTTTATTTTCGCTCTTGACTGCAACTGCACTGAGACTAGTACCTACTCGTACCTATATTGACACGGCTATTAAAGATGATTTCAGTTTATTATCTTGATCGATGTACACCGCACTTCTGTTATTTCACTTATACAGGTCATAGCACTATAATATCCCATTGTTCATTAAGGGCGATAAGTAAGGTATTACGAACGAAGTATTACCTCTGGTAGTCTCTGTTATTACTTTGACTAATGGCGACTGACGTCATTTCACTATGTATGTATTTTTTACATGTGCAGTACGCTTGGCACCGGAGAGCATGCCAGTGAGCAGTCTGATAGTGATAACAATACCGATCCTCCGCCTCAATTTCAAAATTTTAGCAGGTTGGTGTTTTTATTATTATTTTTACAAGCTTTTACCTTGCAATAGTTGCAATGTATGTACCTATGAATGTATGTGCAGGTAAAATCTTGCGAGTTGAATTTGACCCACTTCTTCCACATTTGGTACGGAAAAGTAGTTTGGATGAAAATGCAAGTACAGTCAGCAAAAAGCTTGTATTAAAATGTAGTCGCGCGCACAATATGGCACCGAAAATCGAAACGTATTTTTTGCATAGCGTCACCGGCGTTAGAAGTTTTCTGTAGTAGTGTACGCCTCATAATGCAGTATCAAATATTTATTTCACCGTATACTCTGATTTAACCTTGCATGGTATAAATATAACGTAACTTTTTTTTTCCTTTCAGAAATTTGAGTCCGAGTACTCCGTCCTCGACACCATCATTACAAATTGAACTTGATCATGATAGCAATGAGGAAGTCGTACGTAAAATGACAGGTCGACGAATTTTCAATGTTCAATATTTATTTGAACAAATGAAGGCTGTGGATCATAGTCCATTTAATTGCAGCTTTAAAGATATGGATTTTGTGAAGGAGTCGAGAATCGGATTCCAGTCAACTTTTCTTTTCAAATGCAAAATGTGTGGCAAAAAAGAAGCATTTAATAATGAAAAACTAGAGTCTAAAATTAATAAAAATGTTGTTCAAGCAGTCGTATGTTCGGGTAGTGGCTTTTCCCAATTAGATGAGCTTTGCGCTCATTTAGATATGCCATGTATAGCGGAGAAAACATTTGGAAAGAGAATTTGTTGCTTGGGGATGTTTTAAAAGATATCTCTTTGAAGAGCATGTTTGAGGCAGGACTCGAAGAAAAACAAATGGCAATTGAAAAGGAAACGTAGACGCTGATGGCGTTCCCTACATCACAGTAGTAGCGGACGCATCGTGGGAAAAAGATCATATCGTACCAGCAATTATAATTCATTATCCGGGGTAGCGTGCATTATTGGGTATGAAACTAAAAAGGTTCTCTTTTTAGGAATACGGAATTCTTATTGCTCTGTATGCGCTGTTGCAAGTAATAAAAAGATTGAGGTCAAGAAACATAAATGTTTTAAAAACTGGTCTGGTAGCTCCACAGCAATGGAAGCCGACGGTGTAGTAGAAGGTTTTAATGCAGCATAAATATGCATGGCTTGAAATACACCAAACTTATTGGTGATGGCGATAGCAGTGTCATGAGTGCTTTAAACGAAGCATTGCCATATGGCCACTCCACTGCTATACACAAAATAGAATGCAGTAATCATTTATTACGAAATTATTGCACTAAATTGAGAAATTTGACAAAAAAACTGAAAATAAACAAGGACCTGTCCCTATTATCATGAGGAAATGCCTAAATGATAACATATTGCGACTACGAAAGGCAATTAAAGGAGCAATAGACTTTTCTTCGAAAATGGAAGGGAAAACTTTTACTGAGAAAGTAAATGAATTAAAAAAAGACCTACGAAACGGGCCTTGCACGTTTTTGGTGAGCATGCCACTGCAAAACATATTTTTGTAATGGCCCGAAACCAGGCGAAGAAAACTTCATAGGCCAAATGAAAGATTGTGGCTTGTGGTATGACATATACACCGCTATAAGTCCTATTTTAAACAATGCCGAAAGTCTCCTTATGGGGCAAACAAACAATATTGTTGAGCAGTTTAATGCACTAATCGCAAAATTTATAGGAGGCAAACGAATAAATTACTCCCTTCGTGGATCTTATGAGTCCCGTTGCTACGCAGCTGCTACAAAAAGAAACACCGGGAGTCTTGTAGCAACCATGAGTAAAGTATTAACAAAAAATGAAGAACTGGGGACTTACACGCAGAAGTATGAGAAGAGGCAGGCAGAAAAGGCGAAAGAAAATCAAGCCAAGACAAAAAATCAAAACGAAGAAAACGTATCGCAGGACCCGATGAACATTACGGTGATATCGAAAAAGAACCAGATATGGAAGTTGAGCACTACGAAAAAAGAAAACAAGCACTCTTAGCAGACTTTTCAAAAAGTAAAATAGAACTTGAAAATATCCAAAAAGATACCGTTGGGCAGGCAACGAACCCTGAATGGATCAAACAACGAAAAATACGCCTTACTGCGTCAGTGTTGGTCAAATATGTAAGAGAAGAGCTGCCACGTCGTGTAAAAATATTATAAAAACACTCTTATATAGCAATTTTAAAGGTAGCGATGCTACTAGATACGGCAATGAGAATGAGCCCATCGCTTTAAAGAGACTGAAGCTGCACTAGGAGTGCAAGTATCACCTTGTGGGTTATACATCCTCGAGGAACACCAGTATTTAGGCGCGAGTCCCGACGGAGTCATAGACGAAGAAACAATTGTGGAGATCAAATGCCCAGCTTCGGCGGCAAATATGACGCCAACAGAAGCTATTTTAAAGAAAAAAATTACTTTCTGTGTGTTGGACGAAAGTGATCCTCAGAAAATAAACTGAAGCAAATCACAACTACTTTTATCAAGTACAAGGTCAGTTAAATATTACAAAAAAAGATACTGTATCTTGGTGTGGGACTCCAAAAGGCATATTATTCGAAAAAATCGAAAAGGATACAGGATTCTGGGAGAGCATATTAAATAAATTGAGAAAATTTTACATGGAATGCATACTACCTGAAATTATAGATCCGCGTCTACCTAGAAAGTTACCGATACGAGAGAGTTCTTAAAATAAGCGAATTTTCATACTTGTATGTATTAAAAATAAAACACAATATTGTATGACTTTTTTTATTTTATTCAATACACCCAATCTTCAATGTGTCCAATCAAGTTGATGTTGTAGTCTATAGATATTATACTTTTCACTTCTCATGCTCGTAAAGTTCGTTTTTATGCTGAGATTAAGCGACATAAAATGACTTTTTATGCTCTAGTGCATAAAATAAAATCTTTGTCTAAGACCAAGCTAATCAGGTGTCAACCAGCCACAAACAGAAAGTTTTTAACTTTTTTATTTATTTATATAAAACTAAAAATTAACCAAATCAATCAAAATAAATCAATAAAATAAAAAATAGAATTATGTATATAGTAATTCATGAAAAATAAAAGAAACATAGTAAGTGAACCATTGTTTCCACTGTTGCTATTTCCTCGAATTAATCGAAGTAAAAAGCAGTGTAAAATCGAGCATTAAACCATTTTTCCCTCGACGTGTCTATCCACCCTCGCCGTACCGGAACGAACGTCTTAAAATCGTAAACGTCGTAAAATGGCTCGTTTTATGCTCTTGTTGTACAATCGACTATTTCACTTCTCATGCTCGTAAAGTGCGTGTTCATGCTGCATCTAGGCAACATACAATAACTTTTTATGCTCTAGTGCATAAAGTAGAATCTTCGTCTAAGGTCAAGGCAATCAAGGTGTGAAACCACAAACAAAAGAGTTTCTACATATTTTTTTATTTTTTTACACCTAAAAATCAATCAAATCGATGAAAATAATCAATAAAACTAATATAGTAAAGCATGAAAAATAAAGGTACAAAATAAGTGAACATTTATTTTTACTATTGCTATTTCATTTCTTCGCAAGCGAAGTGAAAAGCAGAGTGTAAAACTCTAGCATTGAGCCCATTTTCCCCTCGACGTTTCTATCCACCCTCGCCGTGGCTCGGGTGGCTATATGAACGTCTCGGGTAAAATTGCTCGTTTTATGCTTTTGTTGTTACAATATACTATTTCATCACACTTGCTCGTAAACAGTGTCGTAAGCTGCAGGCTAACTTGGTTGCAGTCTCCTTAATAAACCTAAGGGCCTTTTTTGGCGTTATGAGTTGTTGCGCGTACTAATACTGCTGCGCGCGCAGGTTCTGCACGACTAGCAGGAGGACCTCGTGCACGCATGTCAGGCACATGCTGCGGGAGGCGGAGGGCGGCTGGTAGCTGGCGCTGCCAAGAACTGCACCAGCGGTATCGGCAATTTTTGTAACAATAATATTTTCTTTTACACATATACAATTTTACTCGCAAATGTGATGAAAACATTGTAAGTCGCACGGGCGGTACTATAATTATGAACATCGACCTAGTCCTCAGTCTTTGACTTTGAGCTTCTAATACTCTCGTTCGTAATTTCTTATTAACCGCCCTTAAGACATAATGTACTATTACGCCACACCTGGCCATAATGTGAGTTTTACCGCCCGCTATGCGTTGGTAAACCCACTTTCTGGCAAGGTGAAGACGTAAAATTGTGTACTCACCATGGGCAGTAAAAAAGTTTTACAGCGTAATGTGTAGTGTAATGTACATTTACGTTTTTGGAACGCCAAAATATACCTAGCCGGTAGCTGCCCTCCCGCGCTGTTATATTTTAATCTTGGTCTGGAGATGTTCTACTGTTATATTCTACTTAGATACTGCAATAATTCACCATTGTATGAAGATATTTTACTGCAATATTGTTACTGTGACATGTCTCTAGCTCCGCCTTCCCGCTAGCGCGCTCTTGCTTTCTTTCTAGCGCCCTGTCTTACTCTAGGTGAAACAACAACATTTAAAGCGTTAGCGCGTGATCTCACGCGGGAGTTGAGCGCTACTTGCTGCGGACTCTTAATCGTTAATGTTTCGCATTTTCACGGCTTCTGAGATAAAAATGGTTTTAATTTCTTTTCTTTGTTGTTTGCTCTACAATGTATTAAAAGCAACTTGTTCTTTAATACGTAGTCCTCAGGCGGTTAATCATTAAGTTCTCAGTTAAGAGCCAAGAAAATACAACTTTTTCTGGCTACTGCCATCAGTTGGACTGGACCCTGGCTTATTGAAACAACAAAGTAGTTAAATGTATCTACTGCATAAATTATTCGTGATAGATTTTTATTTTTAACCCCCGACGCAAAAACGAGGGTTGGTGTCTGTCTTTCTGTCTGTGCTCCATAGCGCTTTAAACGGGTGGATCAATTTGAATGCAAGTTTTTTTTTTGAAAGCAGGTTTTATCAGCCGCCGTTTTTGATATTGGATATCTTGAAGTGACAAAGTCGAGGGTTTTTCCACTTTTATTTAAAAACGTCAATATATATTAAAATATGTTCGTTTTAAAGAAAATAAAATTTTATCACGAATAATTATTGCAGTAGACCATTAACTTATTTTATATTAAGGAACAATTCTCTTATACACTACATTTTCATTTCCATCATTTTTATGGAATAATCGAGAAAAACTAACAAAGATGCAACGTTGCTAGCTCTATATGAATTTGTTATTTCTGTATAATAATATAAGGGGCTGTTTCACCATCCATTGATTACTGTTAACAGACGGTTAAATAAAAGAAAGAAAGAAAGAAGAAATACATTTATTTCACAAACACAAACACAACAATAGTTTAAGTACAAATAGACAACACGTAGGAAAGATATTGTGTCATTGCGGTTTGTGAATAGGACACTGGCTCAGCATAATGCTGAAGCGTTAATAATAAACACCCCAGCGCTGATTTCAGCCAGCACCGTTGGTGACCCTCGGACCGCTACAAAGATATTACTACACAGTTTCATACTATACATAAGACTACATAAATAGATAATTTGATGCCGTCTCTATTTGTTTTGCCTCAAATAGACGGAGACGGCATCACATTTAACCGTCTGTTAACACTAATCAATGGATTGGTGTAAACAGCCCTAAGAATCGTAAATGTACAGGATCGTCCTTAATTTGGCCAAGCGCGAAACCCTCTTGATCTATATCTATCCAGGGCGTTTTTCAACCTCTTGGTTTTACGGCACACTTTTCGTTCATCATAGGTTCACGGCACACCACTACAGACTTGAGTCAGACCGGCGCGTAGAACGTTCCACTCACCCGGCCATTCCTTCCGCTCCATTAGCATAACAACTGACAACTCGAATCGCACAAGTTACGACACAGTTGTTTTCTTACTATTTTCTCATTAAAATAGTTATTCATGATTTCAATGCAGCATACACTTCGCGGCAATCGCGGCACACCTGAAAGTGCACGCGGCATACTGGTGTGCGCGGCAAAACCGGTTGAAAACGTCATCTATACACTTTTATCTCATTAAGTATATTTTTTACTTAG
>NC_133491.1:14931733-15008807 GCF_025370935.1 Choristoneura fumiferana
TGGTTGTATGGTGGGTCGCAGGAGGTAGTTTGATGTAATTTGTACTCCAACATAACGGAAATTTTTAATGTATTTTTTTTTTCAAAAAAATCCATTAACACGCCTCAAAAAAACTTTAAATAAACTAAAAGGGAAAACAAGTTTAATAGTCAAGAACTTGTTAAGTAACTTAAAACTTTAACAATCGGAACCTATTCAAAATCATTAACCACACACACACACAAACATCACGCCTGTATTTCCAAATAGGGTAGGCAGAGCACACGAAACGTTACCGCTTCGGAGACACTTTTAGTAATTTTAGATTTTAAGTTTGACATAAACGGTACAATAGTGACAGGTTGCTAGCCTGTCCCCTACCTATATCCTCAGTCGCCTCTTAAGACATCAACGGAAGAAATAATGAGGTGTAATTGTAACCTGACACCACAGCCAAAAAAAATCCAGTAATTGGTCCCAAATTACTCATACGTTGAAAGTCGTCTACAAAGATGACCAAAATAATAAATAGAAAAACATAACCCTCTTTAGCCTAGTCAGGTGTTAAAGCTTATTGGTAGACATTTAAAACCTTAAAATCGAATCGACCACTTTATTTTTGTTCGACTGCCCGAAACTTCCGAAAGACATTTATGTTCTTCCAGCGTATGTTTGTCTCAAAGTGTTGAACTATCACATTGATCAATCATAACCTCAAAAATAGAAACAAAACAAAACAATTCCACGGAAACAATAAGTCCCGGATCCCTGCAATCCCGCAATAATAAGGCGCGTGATTGATGCGGGATCCCCCGTGTCGGCGCCATTTGCATTTTTATGGGCGCCGCCCAACGGTGGGCTGGGTGGGCCTGAGTATGTGATGGCAACTTCATTTGAATCGGGAGGTTTTAATTGGCATTGGGGTAGGTTGTGAGGAACGAAATGGCGAGAATTACACAATGCTAGATAATTGTTTGTACAGTTGTATGCGTTATGCTTTCCATCGCATTTTACACTAAATCAAAATCAGAACGTTTATTTTGTAAAGGTCTCTTTTACAATGTCACTCTTTTAAAGTACCTGCGCTTCCGGAAAGACCATCAATAGACAGAAGAATGCGCCACAAAAAACTTGGTAATAGAAACTAACAAAGAATTTCATGTGCGAAATTATATTTGAAAATCACTTAATTTACCCGTGCGAAGCCGGGAAAAGCGCTAATAATATAAAAAAAATACATACACCACATGTTCTTATCCTACCTAATACCATTATGTTATTACAGGTTTACCATCTCAAATTAATCAGCAATTTATTAATATTTCCGATATATCAAACTAGAAATAATAACCAGTGTTTTTAATTAATAAGCCAGTATAGGCAGTTGTTCCACCGCTAGCGCGGAAACAACTTAGCTATCAACTCTATTCTCTATTCTTTTGTGCAAATAATCGCCGGCGAAAACTGTCTCTTTTTTTTTTTTTTTATTTGACTGGATGGCAAACGAGCAAATGGGTCTCCTGATGGTAAGAGATCACCACCGCCCATAAACATCTGCAACACAGGGGTATTGCAGACGCGTTGCAACCTAGAGGCCTAAGATGGGATACCTCACGTGCCAGTAATTTCACCGGCTGTCTTACTCTCCACGCCGAAACACAACAGTGCAAGCACTGCTGCTTCACGGCAGGATTAGCGAGCAAGATGTGGTAGCAATCCGGGCGGACCTTGCACAAAGTCCTACCACCTGCCACTCTCTCTCTTGGCCTCAGTTTATTGCAGTGGTAAGAGCTTTTAAAGGAAAACTTGCTCAGCGACAACACTACCGAAGACATTAATTTTTTTAACCAAGCAACATTCTTATTTTGGAAAATTTTATATTTAGGTACTCAGTTGGCAACTCTAAAAATAATAGTCAGGGAGGAAGTGGCGGGGTCAGGGGGAACAAATCCAATCGCAATGTTATTCAAAATGCATTGAAGCTGTGCTACCTACACAGTTAATAATCTAACCCACAAAAAGTTGTAAAACGACTTTGTCACTTCAAAGTTCAATATCTCAAAAACAGCTAAACCGATTTTGAGGAAACATGTCTACGAACCATCGCCAGAAAACCTGATTTCAACTAAAAAAACCGCATTCAAATTGGTCCACCCGATTAACAGCTACGGTGCCACAGACAGACATACATAGCGGTTTAACTTATACCACCCCTCTTTTTGCGTCGGGGGTTAAAAAACAACGGCTTAAAACAGAGATTTGAAGCAGTATAAGTAGTGGGATTTAAGCCAAATTTAGTGATCTTTAAACGCTCTCGGTAGGAAAGCGTGCATTACAACCTCTAGCAGAACTTTGGTGTTTGTTTTAAAAAGTGCAGCCAAGGTCACCTGGTAGATACTGTGGTGTTAAGTTTCTAGCTCTACCTCGCTTTTAGCTTATCGTCAATAGTGGGACAACTGCCGTAAGCGGGCGACGAAGGTTGCCGACTGTTAGTCAATAGTGACGCGTCCGGTGAAGGCTTAATCGTGTTTTAATTAATTTTAATACGGGCCTAAGTTATATTTATTACACGCATAAAGTGAAAGTGTATCGGCTGAGATGTAGTCCTGTTTGGTAGCCTTAAATGACATCGACCAACTAATGCCACTTTTACACTTACTACTAATGCCACTTTTATACTTACAACTAATGCCACTTTTTTCACTTTACTAATGCCACGTATACTTACAACTAATGCCACGATTATACTTACAGCTAATGCCACGTTTATACTTACAGCTAATGCCACTTTTATACTTAGAACTAATGCCACTTTTACACTTACTACTAATGCCACTTTTATATTTACAACTAATGCCACTTTTACACTTACTACTAATGCCACTTTTATACTTAAAACTATGCCACTTTTTTCACTTAACTTAACTAATGCCACGTATACTTACAACTAATGCCTCGTTTATATTTACAACTAATGCCACTTTTATACTTACTACTAATGCCACTTTTATACTTAAAACTATGCCAATTTTTCACTTAACTGAACTAATGCCACGTATACTTACAACTAATGCCTCGTTTATATTTACTACTAATGCCACTTTTATACTTACAACTAATGCCACTTTTACACTTACTACTAATGCCACTTTTTATATTTACAACTAATGCCACTTTTACACTTACTACTAATGCCACTTTTATACTTAAAACTATGCCACTTTTTTCACTTAACTGAACTAATGCCACGTATACTTACAACTAATGCGACGTTTATACTTACAGCTAATGCCACTTTTATACTTACAGCTAATGCCACTTTTATACTTAGAACTAATGCCACTTTTACACTTACTACTAATGCCACTTTTATATTTACAACTAATGCCACTTTTACACTTACTACTAATGCCACTTTTATACTTAAAACTATGCCACTTTTTTCACTTAACTGAACTAAATGCCACGTATACTTACAACTAATGCCTCGTTTATATTTACAACTAATGCCACTTTTATACTTACAACTAATGCCACTTTTATACTTAAAACTATGCCAATTTTTCACTTAACTGAACTAATGCCACGTATACTTACAACTAATGCCTCGTTTATATTTACTACTAATGCCACTTTTATACTTACAACTAATGCCACTTTTATACTTACTACTAATGCCACTTTTATACTTACTACTAATGCCACTTTTTTCACTTAACTGAACTAATGCCACGTATACTTACAACTAATGCGACGTTTATACTTACAACTAATGCCACTTTTATACTTAAAACTAATGTCATTTGTCCGAAATGTTATATACTGTTGCAACTATAATTTTAAAATGTGTATTTTTGTTTAATACAGTCTTGACAGTTAATAAATTATTAATGACTAATCAGAACAGCCTATTCATCATAACCCCAGTCTATTATACGTTCCACTGCTTGGCACAGGCCTCCTCTCAGAATGATTTATTTTTGTGTGTGTTTATATAATACTTGCTGATGCTAGCGAAGTCGTCTACAAAAAACCCGTAGTCATTTCCAAAAATCTCACGTGCGCACTGAAAATGATGTCCTCAGACAAAATCGCGGGCAGCGACTAATATTAAGTGTAGGAAAAATACTGTTTCCCTCAGTATCCGTCAGTGTCCCTCTCGACCTGGCCATCAATAGCGAACAATTAACTATAACATTTATTAGCCCATTCGTAAACATCTCGTTATCCAGCTTACTGCGACGTCGACAAAACGCCTCAGCTTTTACGGCCAAACAATTATTTATTACGCGAAACCCCGGAACACCCTATGTCGAACGACCGAAACGCACTAAACAACACCCTGTAGACACCCCTGTAGGGTTGAAGAGACGCGGGCGCGAGCGAAGCGAATCGCGAGCAAGATTAATAGGGTATAAAACGTAAGATAATACAATATACAAGAAGACACGTTGTAAACCGTTCTCTTGGAGACGGAGCTCACGATGTATACTTATCCTGCTCGCTCTCTTGTGTTTTGTATGATGTTGTCTCGCTCGCGCGGTTTCAATTATCTGCGTAATCCCTCAATTACGCGACAGATGTCGTGCGCGTCTTCGAGCTTATGTGCCAGTTTAAAGTAGCGTCGGCAGAGCAATTACTGTTCATGAGATTTGGAGGTTTTGTTTAAGGGATTGTGATTGGATTAGTTTTTTTAATGATTTTTTATTTTACTGCATTTTAGATTTAAGTTACTGGGAATATGAGGCTTGGAGATGAGGTCGGGTAGGGTTATAAAAAGCGTTTAACAAGCTTTTATTTAGTTTGCAATGTTGTTTGTTAGGACCAAACATTTGAAAATTTGTTTTTGCTACATTTGTCTACATCCCCGTAAAATTTAGACATTTACCCATGTCATTTTCCTTTTTATCTATAAATTTATAATTTAATTTGTTTTGCTAGCTTTAATAGTTAAAAAATTGTTATATTATTTATTGTCTTTCCGAAAGCGCTAATAAACGTTTTTATTTTAATTTTTGGCCCACTTCTAGTGATTATTGACTTGAAATTTGATAGATATAGATATGTCAATGGAAAAAAGTACATTATTTTAAACATTGACAGCGCGAAATAGAAATCCTGTTGTTTCTGCAATTACAGAATTTTTTTAGAGAAATTTTTGAAACAAAGATTTATGAGTATGTTTCAAATATTTCTGCTCTACCTTTCAAATAACGAAGTTTGCAGTAATTTTTAGAATCAGGCGTTACTTCACGAAGGTCCGTATCAATGAACTAAAACAATTAAGTACTTTGCTCACCCGTGACCTTACGATCGCTACGTCTATGCAACAGCTGTGTTCATGCAGTTCCACATCCACGCTGTAAGAACACACAAATCATACAAACCAACTATCACCACCACCACCACAGTCAGTTTTGAACTCAACCAAAGTTCATCCTCAGAGCAACACAACCGTTAACCATGCTACCAGATGTTAGATTATACATATTAGATATGTTAGAATCTCTACCACCTAACTACGAATATCTGGGTCATCTAATATTTACCCCAATCGGGGATCGAACCCGGATGTGACAATAAGATCACATTTGATTTTAAATAATGTGATTAGTTGTGTTTATGTCGTTTCTATTACGTTGCTCCGGCAGTGCAGACTATAGTTTTTAACCCCCGACGAAAAAGAGGGGTGTTATAAGTTTGACCTCTATGTGTGTCTGTCTGCTTGTGGCACTATAACTCTTAAACGGGTTGACCAATTTGGATGCGTTTTTTTTTCTAGTTTCTAGTTTTCTAGCGATGGTTCTTAGACATGTTTTATCAAAATCGGTTCAGCCGTTTTTGAGATATTGAACTTTGAAGTGACAAAGTCGGGGGTTTTCCAACTTCATGTTGTGTTGGTTAGGTTATTCTATTTGTATAAACATTTAAAATCTCAACAAAATATTTCTCGTAAATTTTGATCCAATTAAGTCTACAAGGACAGATTAAAACAAAACCCATCCAACCCAATTTTGTTTAAAACCTCAATTAATATTAACAAACCAATTAAATCGTATAATTATTTTGCCGTCGCTACTTACGAGCCCCAAGGGTTGGGACGAGAGTTAGCTAATAATTAATATTCTAATTAATGTTTAAATTAATGTTAAAATTAATGTTGGTACAGGCGGGGGTTTTTAACCGACTCCGATTAATAGAGGTTAACGGTTTGATCCCTCATTACGGTGGCACAGGTGTCTTTTTAACCCCTGACCCAAAGAAGGGTTAAGTGTTTGTTGTATGTCAGTAAACTCCTAAAGTAAATTTTAGGCCAATGTTTCATGGAAGTAAATCTAAGTTTGAAACTTTCGTAATTTTCAATGATTACTATTATTATTCTACTTGTTTAGTCGTGACCACGGCCACTTTAATGTGGCCGAAACGTCGAGGTGATTATTACTCGCTAAGCGTGATAAGTCCCGGGAGTGGAAATAGTTATAAACCCAAGTTTTTTTACTTCAACACAACTCTCCATTTCTGCCGTGGATGTCGTAAGAGGCGACTGAGGTCTATGTAGGTTAGGTTAAGGTATACTGTAGGCGCGTAGGCGACATGCTAGCAACCTGTCACTATTGTACCGTTTTTGTCAAACTTAAAACCAAAAATTGCTAAAAGTGGCTCCGAAGAGGATACGGTTCATGTGCTCTCCTACCCCATTTGGGAACACAGGCGTGATCTTTGTGTGTGTGTATTTTATTTCATAAGTCAAAGATGTCTAAATGATCCACTGAAAATAAAAAGCATAGATGTCTGACGCGAATAACGAAAGGTTTCATAGTTAAAATAACACTAAACTACTTTATCAAAAATACAAACTGAAACATAGATGCACAGAAAAACCAGAAAAATAGACCAGCGCTGGGAATCGAACCCAGGTCCTCGGCATTCCGTGCCACGTGCTATACCGCTACACCACCACTGGACAGGAGTACAGACACGAATGTCTCCTATGCACTACATATCTCAGCTTGTTTGTTTCTTATTTAGTCACACTATTAACACTAGCGACATCTATGCTGTAGCCCTCATCGACAAACTTTCAGCCTTCCATTGGAACTAATCAATCTTACTAAACTACTAAACAATAATTAACACCTATTGTGTAAAACTTAATAACTTGATTAATGGGTTGATTAGGTAAACGACTGTTTTTGCAACTTATCTTCGTAACTATAAGACCTGCATTGCTCTACTTTAATTCCAATTAAGTTATATCACCAACTTTATGTATTTCTTATTCTTATTTATGTAAGCATTTCTTTTTTTATTACTTACTTTCTGACGTGACACCTGTCATAGGAATTATATTATACGCTAAGTCTAGCTACATCTTATATGGAAGTTCCCCATACTACCGGTGATATATTTTTCTGACATTCATAGTGCTTGTCCTGCTAAATTGAACAAAGATTGACTTTTGACTTTGACTATGTCCGAGCGAAGCCACGGGTAACGTCTAGTTAGACATACTTGCCAATCTAATTAACAAAACCTATTTCTCACGCCCAAACGTTACTTTTAATTGATAGCTACTCCACGCTCCGATCTTATCTTAATAACATCTAGTATTAACTATTAATATATCACTCCGTCCGTCCGTCCGTCGCCGTGACAAATGAAAGCGTCAGCCGTAAATATAGACGTCGATAATTATCTGTGGGCGGTCAAGCGCGAGTCGCGGATAAGCTGTGAGTTCTGTCTATAAAACAGGTAAAGGTTTTCGGAACGCCGGATGTTAGTTTCCTGTGACTATACACGCCAGAGGTATCCAACCAATTGACCACCGGAAATCCGACTAACCAATCGAAAATCTTACTCACTTACTACAGTCGAGTTCATAAGCTTGTGAGCAAAAATTTGATGAAAAATATCTGAATACGACTCTATTGTTAATGGCGTAGAAGCGTGTTCAGATATTTTTGATGAAATTTTCGCAACTACCATAAATCACCTATCTACCGTTCCAATTCAACATACAAACGAACCCATAGTTTTATAACGCGCCAAGCAACAATGATCATTATTATTTTAAACCTTTTCTGCTTTAAATAAATGCTGCTACGCAGTTTGGTAGACCTGTTTATATATAAGTATTTTGTATGTACTTCCTTTTTAGTTTTTGAGATAAATAAGTTAAAATAAAAACCAAATGGACACCAAAGTATTAAAGCACATTCTAAAACAGTTCTCATAAATTAACAGACAGAACTCTAAATTTACGCACCACTAAATTAACTCCCAGCATCGCCGGATTAAATCAAGGAATCGATTTAAAATCGTCTTACATTCGAATTGCGATTATCATTTCAACTGTCAAACCTGTCCATCAACTAATCGCCCGATTTGTTCTCATTCCGCTTTCAACAAAAAACAACTTTGTCACTTTAGAACAGAGTTTCTTTTAAAACTACAACTAGAAACGAATCGCTTATGATTAGTTGGTAGTAACTCCTTTATTCTTGCAATGGAATTTTTACTTTATGGCGCTAGAAATTGGGTTGGTTATTGGATGGGTAGTGTTGGGAGTTGGGTTAGGTTGGGTTAGAATTGGGTGTCAATTGTAATGATGTGGGCAGTTCGGTAGCGCGTCGGCTTCGGTAAATGTCATTAATGACGTTAAGTTAATTAGATCGACGGTTACACGGTGGAGACGGGGGAGTTCTTGTCGTAGCCATTCTGTCACGGAAAGTAATAGATGAAATTGTAACTTTTTGTGCGTCTATTCTAAGTAATATTTTAATTTATTTTGAGGATGCGATTCAATGAAGATTGGGTTAGGATTTATTTGTTGACAACTTCCATTATGTATAAAAAGCATTTTTAGATTTTGAAAATTTAACTAGGTACTTATTAAATTATATTGCTATTAATCCCATTAAAATAGATACAATAATTTAAGAATCTTCGTTTTTTTTTATTGATTGAGGGAGATTTTTAAATTTATCAGCCGTAGGACGTCCAATATTGCTTCACATTACTAAACGACGCAAGTGGCAATGGGCAGGCCACAAAGCTCGAAGAACAGATAACCGTTGGGGGAGAAAAGTCCTCGAGTGGCGACCACGAACCGGAAGTCGAAGCGTTGGCAGGCCTCCCACCAGGTGGACTGACGACATCGTGAGAGTGGCGGGAAACCGGTGATGATGACTAAACGACGACGTTTAACAACGTTTTTTTTATTGTATAAAAAGTACACGCTGTAGATAACTTGGCCTTATATACTTTTAGACTGAGTCATGTAACTCCCACGCTTGCTCTATAACGGTCCTGAAGGCGCGGACAATCGATCGGACATTATTCATATCGGCGACGCGACGTGGCGCGGACAGGGCGTGCAGTGGAGTGGCTGTTACATTATAACAATAACTTCATACCTTTTTATCATCATCATCATCATCCGGAGGCCACTGTTGAACAAGGCCTTCCCTTAGAAGGCCACAATGAATGACAACTCGTCACGTTAATCCGTGCACTTAATTTTTTAGTATAACACCCAAAATAATAGCTTCTATGTTCATTTTCTTCACTGAAAATAGAATCTGTTGTGTTATATTTAAAATTTCCTTTTACACTTCGAATCGAATATTGTGTTTTGATCGCTCGGTTAAACGTCATTGCCATTTCAAGTTTATTAGCACAACGGAAATACAAGTAGCAAGAATTTTGATCATGGTAGATTTAACATCGATATTGTATAATATCTGCCGGAAAGGCAACGAAGAAAAAAACACCGTAAAACACTGAATATTTACCCTTACAAATACCTACTATTTCTTCTACTAATTAAAAAAAGTTAATACGACTCCATTCCAGCTCTGTCCTGTCTTCGCCGGGGTGTCGCGGTGGCATGTTGCGCGCGACTCTTTGTAAGCACCTACACTGTGTTATTGCACTTGTTATGTTTTAATACATTGTGTTAGTTACACGATTTTATAAACTTTGAGGGTCGATCAACTTTTCCCTGTACCGCGTTGCCATGGTTACGTCCCCTGGACAATCTCCTAAGCACATTAGTAGCATATATCATAACAGTTCTTTTAAGGAACTCTGTCACTGTTGTATCTTGGACAACGGGGCAGAATAACAAACAAGAAAAAGATGATCGACCCGACGATAAGTGAATTAAGGTTACAAACTTATCATGAATACGGATTTAACTAATCGACGATTCTGTGAAGTACTTGTCATTTAATATGAATGAGAGATTTCTATGTTGCCGTTTATGTTTATTTAGTTTGATTAAACAGAGACAGCATCACCTAAAATAGGTACCAGGAAAATAACATAGAGTCATCAAACGGGTCCTAGAACTTTTTCTGTAAAAGTTGCTCTCTAATCCTGCCGTAAAGCCGCAGTGCTTGCACTGTTGTGTTTCGGCGTGGAGAGTAAGACAGCCGATGAAATTACTGGCACTTGAGGTATCCCATCTTAGGCCTCTAGGTTGGCAACGCATCTGCAATACCCCTGGTGTTGCAGATGTTTATGGGCGGTGGTGATCTCTTACACTCAGGAGACCCACTTGCTCGTTTGCCATCCAGACGAATAAAAAAAACCCCACAGCAAAGTAAATTGACAAGTAATAATGAAAAAAAAAAAAAAAACTGTCGGTTGTCATTTACACTTGTCAAATTTACTTGTACATAGCTGGCAATTATAATTTACAAAGTTAGCAAAGTCTGTATTTTAGTTTATTGATTATATTAAATAAAATAAATAAATAAATATCACGGGGCAATTCACAGTAATTCACACCAATTGACGTAATCCCAAAGTAAGCTTAGCAAAGCTTGTGTTATGGGTACTAAGCAACGGATAAATATAATTATATAGATAGATACATACTTAAATACACATTAAACACCCAAGACCCGAGAATAAACATTCGTATTTTTCATACAAATATCTGCCCCGACACGGGAATCGAACCCGGGACCTCAAGCTTCGTAGTCAGGTTCTCTGACCACTAGGCCATCTGGTCGTCAAATCGTATTAATGTCACGATTTAGTTACAGAAATACACCACTTTAACCTCCCTAAAAAAAGCTTGGCTGTCGGTAACACACTGTAGTATAAACGTAAGCAATAAAAAGATTGAGTCAGAAGTTTCGAACATTTAAAGACCTCATAAAATTAATGGCTCTATGTTGTTAACCTTTTGCCACGAAAAAGACAACTTTTGTTTCTTGATCGGTTTATGGCCCCGACCGCACTATCGCTAAACCGCCACGATTTCTAACCGCGTGACTTTTTTAGCATAGTTCATGTGTGCTCAAAGACGAAAGGGCCAGGTTGAAAACCAGAGGGGCTACTACTAAATCTGAAAATCGAAGTTCGTGTCCTACCGTCCCTCTCACACTCGTGTTAAATGTAAGCGTCAGCGGGACGGCAAGATACGAAGAACTTCGAGGTACAGACTCAGCGCCGAGGCCTCGCGGGTCGCTGCGTGGGCTCGGCTTATGCAGCAGGGCTACTGCGAAACTCGAAACTCGAAGTTCGTGTCGTGCGGTCTCTGACACTTATACTATTTAAAACGAGAGCGAGAGGGACCGCACGACACGAGCCGATCCCTTTAGCCACAAGCATCACTACTGCTGTCTCTTCCTCATGATAGAGTTGAAGTTGTTATGGATATATAGATTAGTATATAATGTGATCTACATTGTATAGCAATGACAGCAGGAAGGAAAGGGTTAAGGGGAATAAAATTTTTTGGTGTTTTTCTGTGGCAATTTATTCTTCCATTGAACGTTGAGTCTTCTTAAGTATCTAAGACACTATAGTTCCTTTTGAATCATGCGTTACTTCGCGCAAGTCCATTAACAATGAATTAAAAAAATTGCTTTGCTCACCCGCGACCTTATATAGCTACGTCTATGCAAGAAATGTGTTCATGCAGTTACTTCACCTCCACACTGTACGAACACAAACAAATCAAATCACACAAACCCAACTATCACCACCACCACTCTACTGGCGCGTTTCGATATCAACCAGAGCTCATCCTCAGTAACACAACCGTTCACCATGCTACCAGATGTTTAGACACTACGTCCTCGCTTTTATTTACTCGATTTTAGTTTTCATATTTTATTTAGCTGCTTTGACAGGACGTTACTCTTTTATACTCGTACCGTAAACTGCTTCAACTTTGCCCTCTGGCCCCAACATTGCCTGAATTGAATTAGAGTCGATAACTTAGCTCTCTTATAGGTTTTAAACTTTTATCTACACGGGAATTATTATTACGGGGGATATCAGTTTTAAAACCTAAAGGGTGCTAAGTTATCGACTCTAAATCGAATCAGGCAATGTTGGGGCAGAGGGCAAAGTTGAAGCAGTTTACGGTAGGTAATCTCGTAGATTATTTATTTTATATCATTTGGTCCTCAAACACATGTCACATTATTTTAAACAGCCATCAGTGCGGGCCAATGGGAAAGGCATTAGCTCCATCGATCCCGCTACATGTGTCTTCACCCCCACTCGGAGGGGTGGGACAGACGGTTTTAGAAAGGCGATGGCTGTTTAAATATCTGCTGGATTTACGTAGAATTTTGGACTATTGGAATATGGTTTTTGATGCAGTAAAAGTAGTCAATGTGCTTCGTCACGTCAATTTCTACGTTTTTTAAATCTTTGGTGTCATTTAATTACTATTCCATAAAATTTGGCATATGGTAGCCTGTGTTCACATACGGGCCAATTTTTTATTATTTTGTTATCGATTTCATATTTTTTCAAATTTGCACTAAAATTTGGTGAGTAGTTAATGTTGCTTATATTCTGACTATGGTTAGCCAAATTTCACGTTATGTCCTACAATTTTACATTCAATTAAATACCTACTCGTACACAACATGTATGGAAATTTC
The DNA here is from genome assembly GCF_025370935.1 of Choristoneura fumiferana. Taxonomy (NCBI): domain Eukaryota; kingdom Metazoa; phylum Arthropoda; class Insecta; order Lepidoptera; family Tortricidae; genus Choristoneura; species Choristoneura fumiferana. The sequence goes on from NC_133491.1 coordinate 14,944,627, forward strand.
GTATTTTGTATTCTAAAGTTTAGTTATAAAAATTAGAATTCTGTTTATTTTTAAACTACAACTAGGTATATCTACTTTAGCTGTATATAAAACAGGGTCCACACCAGCTTAAATTCGGCTTCGTTGTCGGGTCCATCGCGACCGGCGAGGCGCAGTCAATAAGCGGGCACAGTAGCGACGCGCGCGGGCCGCATACGCATGGCGTGCTTATCGATAAAACTTAGGGTTGCTACTAAGTTAAGAACTAAATTTTTATACCTCATATTTTTAAAGTGTATATTTTTTTAACAACATTCTGAAGATGATTGCAGATAATCAATGATGGATCACTTAGTAAAAATTATTAACTTACAACTTACAAAAATATAAAATTTGTATTTGTATTGTATATTGCAAATAAATGATTTATATCTATTCCATTTTTAAAATCAAAATCAAGACGTTTGATCTATAAGTAACAGCGCTTTCTGGAAGACATACATACAAATTACCTATTATGATTGGTTTTTGGAGGCTTTTTGTATTTTTTATTTTAACTCCAAATTTTTTACTTTTACGGGTATCCCGTTGTTCCATATAACACTATATGTATATATATATATACTGAGATATGTATGCATAGGAAAATTTCGTGTCTAGATTCCTATCCAGCGGTGGTGTAGGGGTTATAACACGCAGCAAGGATGGCTGAGGACCTGGGTTCGATTCCCAGCGCTGGAGTCTTTCTGTTTCTTCTGTGCATTCATGTCTCATTGCAGTTTGTATATTCGAAATTACCTATGTTACAATTCTTTTAATTAAAGCTAGCAAAACAAAGTAAATTAGAAATATTTATTTACTTATTTAATTTAATTTCAAGGTGACATAGATCTCATAATTTTATGTATACATAAAATCTTAGAGTATTGTTAGTACTTAAAAATAAAAATGGCCTTAATACAATACAATAACTCTTTTTTAAACGCCAACAAATAGTAAGCTAATAAGTAAGTAAGTCAATAATTTTAACTAAGTGATCAATCATTGAACAACACACAAGTTATCTGCAATCATCTTCAAAATGTTGTTAAATAAATACCTAAACCTTTAACTTTACACTTACCACTGTTTCACCATCCATTGATTAAATTTATTTGACCTATAAATGTGATGCCGTCTCTGTTTGTTTTGCTCGAATAGACGGAGACCGCGTCACGTTTATCCGTCGAATAAAATTAATCAATGGGTGGTGAAACAGCCGCTTAAACTAGTTCTCTGATGTCCTTCAGAACTTTATAGGCACAAAGATTTATTTCTTATTTGTATTGTATTGTATAACTTTTTATACCTGAGCGATCGAGCTTTTCTCAGGCTAAAGCTAGATAATAAGCGTTTTCCCAGAGATAGACCAAGTTAGATCGATTTGTCATCCCCGAAAACCACCTACATACCAAATCGTTGAAGCCGTTTCGGAGATCCCTGAAATATGTAAATATATACAAGAATTGCTCATTTAAAGGTATTAGATTAGATTGTACATAAAATGTGAATATGAAAATAACATTTAACAAATCAAAGTACAAAGGCGAACTTATCCTTAAGGGTTCTCTTCCAGTTAACAGGACATCAGAAACAAGAGTCTAGTCGTAACTGTATTTTCATTTACTTTTCGTAAATACATTTGACAGCCCTAGCTGCCGCTCAGCTTCATGACTATTGCTTATTCTACAATACGGTTTATTGTCTTCTTTCGTTCCATCGATACGTGATGTTCTTGTGAAGATGACAACGATTTGTAGATATCTACTGCATTTTCAAATACCAAGTAAAATACCTGCGCGATCGAGCTTTGTTCGGTGTTTTATTTTTGTTAAATCATGTTTTTAAATACAACACTATACTGCTCATGATAGGGTCATTATTATTCATACCAATCGTATTGCGCGAGAACTTTTCACTGCAAAAACAATTACAATTTGAAAACACAAGAAGCAAGCCTATCTTCCTACCAGCCATTTAGGACAAATGGAAAATTGATCACCATGAATTGACTACCTATTTTGAATTCAGATTAAAGCTAATACCGTCCAAAGTTCATTTTGTTAAAATGTAATTGTGCTGAAAAACATACTGAGGGGTAAAAAACCTGCCCTCAAATGTATGCAGTAATAGGGTTTTGTATGTAGAGTGGGCCAAATTTTGTGCCGCTTTGTTGTAAATTAATTAAACTAGAATATGATATGATAAATCAATAGCAAAATTAAATACGTAATAAGTGACTTGTACAGTCACGGGCGTTAATTTGGGACCCACTAAGATCGAATTATCCGTCATTTTGTATGACAATTCAAAGGCTTTTTTCACGAAATGGGTTCCAAATTAACGGTCGTGACGCACCCTGAATCAAGGCGAAAACTTAATAATGTATGTGTAGGCTTAAAAGAAATGGTATCAGGTCGAACATGCTCCTCGATGATCGCTGGAGACCTTCCTATATTGCGAAAGAGCATTAGTGTTTAAAATGAGTCAAATTTAAGCCCAGTGTAAAATCCGAAACACCAAACACTGCCATTCCAAAATCAAAAGCCTTCCCCATTATTCCGCAAACAAAGTGAAATTGATCGCGGAATCATAATGGCCAACATTTAAAAAGAATGCCACAGATTAATAAAACCGTGTGTGTCCATAAAATCAGTGTGGCCATGAAATTTCATGCGCTATCATATTGATATTACGAGGAGCTCGATAACATTCGATTGTATTCGATTCGATTCTCAGCCTGAATCGATTCATGAATATATATTGCGCTTTCACTGGGCCTATGCGAATAATGAATTCGTCTATCGTGATTATGTTTTCGATTCGTATGATATAATTTATTTGCATTTTTTACAGATAAAAAAATATTCTATGGTAATCGATGGGCGAGTTGTGTTTGATTTTCTATCTTTTTTTATTGGAATTATCCGTATTTGTTTGTACTTAAGTATTGATACAAAATTTAGTTATTAAGGGTATGGTATGTAAGTACTTATTTGTATTAATTGTTAGCAATTTGCACTCATACTTATTATCATACCAGAAAACCCAATACTGCTGCAATGTGGGTAAAACGTCGAGGTCATTTTAGTAATATAACATCTTGTTTAAGCTATGAATTTGATAATAATTGCTAATAATTATTCTCTATAATACGTAAGCAGTTTAAACTTATATTTGAATTTGAACCATTAAAGATGCAAGATTAACAAATACAATTACATCTTTTTATGAACAATGTAAAAAACTCAAAACTCCCGACGTTGTAAATATCTCAATAACGGCTGAACCAATTTTAGTGAAATTCAACAAAATAACTAGCTTTCTGTAAAAAAAAATATCAAAATTGGTCCATTCGTTTGAGAATGGTGTCACAGATTGATACATAGTCATAGACAGACACACACATACCGGTGAAATTTTTATCATCCCTATTTTTGCGTTGGATATTAAAAATGCCCAGTCTGAGTAAATAAAGCTGGCCGGGGTAAATAAAGGATTCAATGTAATTAGGTATTTTACAATAGCCACAAATTTAACCGACTAAGCTTGAAAATAAGCTTTTATAAGTTAAACTAAAACTATCTGTTACTAAGTTATAAGTATCATAACATCTTTTATTACACGACTCATCAATATACCTTTGTAGTGTAGGAGGGAGGATGGCAGGACAGTCGATTCAGCACCATTCGCCACCCCATAACCAACTTACACGTGCCGGTGGACAAACAACACAACAGCACTACACGTACTAACTCAACAACTAACGTTAGCCAATAGCGCCACACCTAACTGTATCCATAAATTGGTAAACTACTGCCAATATACACGTGCAGGTGAGTGAATTTGGAACTAAACAGGCGTGATATAGCTCTAGTGCTGTTGCTTGATAGTGTCGCCACGTCGGACAGCATGAGTAAGTTGGCGCAGTCGGGTAGGTCGTTTCCACAATGTCGCGTCTTTATTGGATTCTTATGATATTGTACGTGATAAACGGTGTATGGGTGTTGTTTGGTTTTATGAATGAATCATATTAAATTATGTAGCTTACTTCGCAGACTTTACGGTAGATTAGGCTTTGCTTTTACTATAAAATCTCTCTTCTAAGTTGCTACACTTTTGACACAGTGATTGTAGTCGTCGGTTCAAAATCAGTAGTGAACCTTCATGACGATTTTCTTGGGAAAATGGTGTGGTAGTTTCTTTACCTTCCACAACGTAGTGCTAGAGTCCGGTGTTCTTAGTTGACAATAGAGAGCACTGCCCACTGACATCAGAGGCCGTATTGCCTAACGTTTCTGATGCTCGGGATCGCAATCAAATGTCAGTTTTTGTACACGAAATCTGTCATTTAATTGCGATCGCGAGCGTCAGAAACATTAGGCAATACGGCCTCAGGTTCCTTATTGGCCTTTTACAACACCTATGGAAAGAGATGGATCCGTTCTAGCCTTAAAACGTACACAGTACGACTAGAACCGTAATATAAAGTGTATGGGGTTGTTCTACATCGAACAGTGGACGTGCTATGGCTAATATGATAATGATGGTGATGGTAATGATGATTATCAAGTTATTTTATTGCACTGATGACCAACCAAAGGATAGATTAATCACATCACTCGAAAATACCATTCTACGGTGGTCAAAATGGTCCATATTTACTTATCTCTGCTAGATGTGTGCTAGTCAATCTCTAAAACTAATTGTAGTAATTCATGTCTATTATGTACTAAGTTATACACTCGATAGAGACAAGTATAGAATCCAACTTAGATAATTCAATAAAAACTCAAATTATTCAATTAATCGGAAATCAGAAAGAAGTGCGTTCGGAAAACACAGCATTTTAACATAGGTGACAGCACTACTTCAAGTGACTCGAGCCCCATTTGTCACACGCGTAAACAAAAATCGCTTGTCGAAAAAAAAAACACCATTTGTTATCCATTTAGTCGGCGGATACCCGGGTATCTGGGTCCATTAATAACACGGACTTATCCAGCCTAATCTGCCTCATTCCCGCTTTCCGCGGACGATTCTTTTTCGCGCCAAAAAACCGCCGCCATGTCTGTCCGCGCAGATTTATTGCGTTCGCGGATTAAAAGCTTGATAAATAATAAAACCGCGTATAAAACACTCGGTGTGTGATTCCGATATGCGATATACGAACGCCATGCTGCCAACATAAAAGTGCGGGAGGGAGCTTGCGATCGCGCGGGCAGTCCGGTCTGTTGCATAGTCTGTGGAGCGAGTTTTCGTTGTTTTTTTAACGCTGGCAACTTTTTGGCCCGAAACAAAGAGCTTGTTAGATACAGGAGTAGGGTTGTTTGCGCGAATTTTCAATTTGTTTCGGCGGTTTCCTTTATCGGATACTCCTCGGGGACTGAGATATCCCCCTGTTATTGATAGGCGTGAGGGTAATTGAAGTGTTTACGGGCTGCGCTATGGGCTATGAAAATTATGTTGGCAAACAAAGGCTTCCTTACGCGCTTTATTACTGTTATAATAAAAATAGTAATTCCTGCGAAAACGCTTAACTTACATAATATGTGCGATAAAATTTACCAATCTTTTTACAAAAGTCACTTATTGACTTTGCTTAGTTACTAAAATAAGACGTTAAAGGAGTCTGAGTGCCTCAAAATTTTTATTTTAAAGTACATTTACTATCTCGAAAATAGTCAAGTGAAATTTTATGAGACTAATTGGGATTTACTTAGCTGTCTAGTTTAAAACACGTTCGAATCGGTTAATTTATATTAAGAACTGTGATGTACTTCGAAAAACTGGCTTAACCCTAAACTTGGCAGCCTATCTAATAAGATAGTACATAATTAAGATTATCTTTTTGCATTTTTTTAAGTTACTTTTGTTAGCTCTACAAGAATCCAACGATGCTTGAATTGAGTAGGTACACTTGCCTCAACTTGCCAAGTTTAGGGTTAAAAATAAAACTATTGAGCCTAAGTGTAAGGGCTGTCTGTTAATGATATGATTATATTTAATCCAACAACGTGTGATAAGAACATTAAGCACAGCCATTACAGTTTAAAAACGATACTATTATTTTCTTCACTACAAAAACTAGGTACAAAGCTCTGATACCCCGTAATCCCATGAAAGCCATCCCATTATATTCCACTATCACTAAACAAATCAATCTAATCATAATTCCCCTAACGAACAGTAAATACATTGCAAAATGTAAAATAATGCACCCTCCACACGATAAGACGCGCGGTTTGCAATGGCAACACTGACTAATTCCTTAATTTAAATTTAAATGACATTTAAGCCCTTGGACGACCGTAGGGCTTGGTCGGAGTGACGTTGCGTTTCGTTTCGTTTTTGGTCAATACCATGATACAGTTTTAAGCCCAAAAGTGGTTCCTTAATTGCTTGCTGTGACTATTTTATTAAATTTGCCGCTTCTTCAGTCGAATTCTTTACCACATCAGATTTAAGTAAGTAACTCTTATAAGATTCTGTACTAAATGAGAATAGATAAATGAGGTAGTACTGACACCTGTCAATATCCCACCGGAAATAAGTATTGAAGTGGGACAGGGGAGTAGCTTTATTTGCGGTACTGCTACAGTACAGTAATTGTTAGTAAAAGGTGGTTTGACACTAACTATCAACTAACGTGTAGTCGTGCATCTCATGAACAAAGTACGATTCCCCTAGCAGACTTCGTTTGACAACAGTGGGCTGTTACGTTACTTATTTACAAATCCAAATTTTGAAATTATGTTTCGTTTCCAATCAACAAAATTTTACATTTCATTTAAAATTAATTCAGTACTCAAGGTTAAAATACTTATTTATTACATTTGCGTCTTGGAATTATCGTTTTTGTTTAATGATTTCAGCAACCTGTCGTCCAGTTCATTGCGATCCATATTCAAAAATAAACATCAAAGTCTTTTGTTTACAAAGGTAATCAGAAGTTTATCGTCATATTTTTACCATATATTTGTTTTAATTACCTTAGCCAGGCTACTGTCACTTTGACGTGTCCATTCCCGCCAAACCCAATCAAGTGTTGCCAGCGACGAAATGACGCAGCATAAAAACAGCTTCACACGCTAATTCCGACCTGATGACTGGCTTACACGCCGATAAGGCGGGATTACACGAGGGTGTCGCCCTTTAAAATTTCAAGATTTAAGATAACTGGCTTACATGTGTTGGATTTATTTTACATACATTACACATTTAAATGAATCGTTTTAGTTTAGAGATAAAATTGCGTTGTAGTCGATTTTATCTTATTTATAATTCTGTAGTTATATTTAAAAAAATGGCATAAAATCTTTATCATCGACTTTTTTACCCCTGATAGCCCTGATGCAAAAAGAGGGCTGTTGCAAGCCAATATCTGTCTGTTTGTCTGAGGCATCGTAGCTCTTAAATGGATGGACCGATTACGACGCGGTTTTTTTGTGAAAGCGAGTTTCCTAGTGATGGTTCTTAGATGTTAAATGTATTTAAATCGGTTCAGCTTTTTTTGAGATATTGAACATTGAATTTTTCAGTCGAGGGCTTCCCAAATTTTCCAAGTTGTTTAAATCTTTTTTAACACTTACTTGTTTCCGCTTGTTATTAAATTAACTATGCAATAAATTTTTCACGTGGATTTTTTTTCGAGGGTCCAATTGTCTTGAAGTTTCGTACAAAATTAAATGTACCTCTATAGATAGCGCTCCAATAATAATGCAATAAGTATTTAACTAGGTACCGAATACACAAAAATGTAGTTTTAAAAGTTTTTTTTAAGCTAAAAATTGTCTTCCTGCAACTTTGGTTGATGAAAAATTCATTTTTTTTAACATTCTGTTGCAAAAGTTCTGAATCGCAGCCAAAACTAATAACAGACGCAAAAAAGTTAAGAATTAATAAGAAGGTACAAATCCATTAGTCAAGTCAAGTCGGAGAAAAATTAAAAACAAACTGCTATCAAAAATCTCCGACGTTTCATTAACTCGGATAAAAAAATGTCGCCTAAAAAGGAAAGATAAAATTTTAGAGGTACTTTTTCTAAATTAATTAATAAGGGAGAGGTGAAGGCGGGAAAAAAATTAAATGTCAAAATTACAGCAAGATTCTCTTTAATTATGTCCGAGGGGGAAACAGGGGTGAACACGAACACTAATTACATTTTCTTAATTTGCAAAGTTCCCGTTTCTGTTGCATTTGGACTTGTCCGGTTTTGCTAAGCGGCCCTCGTGACTTGTATTGAAAAACTTTGCTTTTGACAGCATTTTAATCGTTTTCTGTTTGACACATTTTAGTATTTTACCGCACAGGCAAGTTTTTTTTTTAGGTTATCGCATTTTAAAAATAGAAAATGGAACTTTGAATATTGCGAATTAGTATGTTTTTAATAGTATTTTACCGCACTGGCAAATTCGTTTTTTTAAAAAAAAAGTTTAAACTTGAACCTGAAATTAATATTATTATATAAGAAAAAATAATTGGCTGGCTTTCTATCCTGTGGTAAATTTCTAAAAATCTTTCCTTAGTGCACCTCTATAATACTGAAATGCGTGCCAAACCTCAAACCTATAGCTTTAAAAAGTGGGCTGTATGATGTCAGTCATGCAGTCAGTCACCGATATTCTGTTCTAGTTACGGATTAATATATATAAATTTTTCTATTTTTTTTTAGCCATACAAAAATACCCTAAATAATTCTGGAGATAATGCTAAATACTCCACATTAACATTTTTATATTCGCTTCAAGAAAAAAAGGGGTGTTTTACCCCACCGGGGGGTAAATTGTAGATAACTGAGTTTATCGCTTTAATATCTCTTTGTCTTTAAAAATTTGCTAATGAGTTTTTTTAATAACGCAATTTGGAGCTTCCTTAAGCCTTTCCCTGATTTAGGACGCGGGACGTCACGCCCGTGCCGTAATGTCAGAGTATACATTTTTTAGGTTAAGTTTGTTCATTTTTACTTGGGTTGACTTTAGATAGCCTTTATTATGTAGGTAGGTATTGGAAACCTTGTGCCTTGAAAAGATGCTTTGAAAGGCGATTCCGGATTGACGGATTCTTCTTAACAGAGGTTTTTCCGAACCAGTGGTAGATTTTTTTTGACATTCATAAGTGCTTAGCCTAAACTAAATAAAGATATTCTGACTTTAACTTTGACTTTGATTAAGGCTGAGTTTCAACCAGAGATGAGGATATGTGTTGTATGGAATCACAAAACTTTCGCACAAACTTTCGCATTTGTAATATAAGTAGGATTTAACATTTTTACTCCCTATGCCGCATAAGATTATGTAAAAAAGGCAAAACGTTGGGATATCTTCGGTGCCTCATCTTTATCTACAATAACCGTAATCAGTAACCGTACGCTACAAACACGTAACTCCGCACCAGGGATGTTATGGATATAATATTTCGGATCTGGATATGGATACGGATATATGCCAAACATAATTCCGGTTTCGGTTACGGTTACGGATTTTAAATTATTACGGATTATCCGATAGTTTCGGTTTCGGTTACGGATATTGAATTTTTAAGGAAGTGTAAAAGTAAAATACAAATAGGAAAAAATAAAAATACAATAAAAAAATACAAAAAATCAACTTAAACCTATACCTACAAACTAAGGCTTAAACACCTACTAGTATAATTTTGTTTTTTTTATTGTATTTTTATTTATTTTCCGTTGTACAATAAGGAGTTTGCTTTCTAATAGAAATATAGATGTCTTGACTTTAATTTTATGGTAATAGTTACGAGTCGTAAATTACGACTTGGCAATAGATAAATAATAAACAATAGATGCAGAAGACGCGCGCGGCTATTCTGTCGGCTCAGCCGGGCAAAAACAAAAAACTGTCACAACATGTCGCAGTTTGAGTCCGCCCCTATCCAAAACTATCCCAAATTTTTATATCAGATTCGGTTACGGTAACGCATAGTTTTTATTTCGGATATCCGATATAGTTTTGGTTGGTGGAGCTCCATAACATCCCTGCCCCGCACCAAATCATTATACTTGTACCCAGCACAGCATAATGTTCTTGTTATTGAAGCTATACTGTTTCGTGGGAACAGGCGGATCAATAAGTGATTAGGGGCAATCCGGCGCTTATTCTGCGATAATGGCCGAATAATAATTATTAATAAGAGTTACTGAAGCGAGCATTATTGCTCGAGGTTTCACAGGTGAATGGAGGAGATTAGTTACATTCATAGTCTATCGAGCTAGATTAATTGTGCTTGAATCTGAAATGGCAAAAAGAGCGAAGCCAGTGTGATGAAATTTGGATGAAAGTGAGATGATGATTATGCCTAATTATAATTTGAATTATGAAAGTTGCGTAGGCATTTAGGTATTTGACATTTGGAGTGGCTTAATGAGGTAACGAAATATTGCATGTATAATTCTATATAAATTCGAAATTATGTAAGTACGCAAATATGTATTTAAGTATGTAAATTAAAATATTCGTGTTTGAGGTTTCACTTTTTTTTTTTTTTTTTATTAATGTAAAATGAATTAAGTACTGATGTCTGATGGTATCAAAAGGAAGACCAATGCCGTCCGTGAGGTTGGTTTTATACTAATTTAGGACCATTTCGTGGTACATGTATTTTTATTTTCTCCAATGTTTTCTTTTTTCTTTTATGTGTGTTCAAGTTAGTGAATAAGTTGAAAAGCTTAGGCAAGTTACTATACCTAGCCTCAGGGGATTCAGGAGCTTCAAAATTGTTTTAATTCCTAACTCACCTCCAGCATTGTACTGTAACTGCCGCCATTTGTCACAAAACTGGCAACCTCACGGGCATAGACAAACACGTCACATAGACCATAGCTATCTCGCATATTTTTCTTTTTTGACGTCCGGAATTTGTGGCCAGGAGCAAATTGGAACATTTGATCGATGGAAACATCGGCCTAATGGATTCCGCGGAATTGGAATGGAATGCAATTCACATTGTGTATGCATTGGGATGGTATCTTCAGCCGTTTAGATTTTTAGTTATTTATGCACAGGTTTTGCACTGTTATCGGCAAGTTGTGTATCAAATTGGTGATAAAAAATGTATGACATTTGGTACTGATTTCTGCCGCAAGCACAGTCAACCTACTTAATTTTGAGTTAGCAAGGGGAATAGACACGGTGCGCCTAGACTACCCTCCATATTTATTAAACCAGACATTTATTATAAGTTTTCTTTTAGGTATGTAGTGTTTAGGCTATAAAACTACTTTCTGAATTTCTTTCAAAAAATTTAAGCCCAGTATTATTTCCAAAATTAAGGGGGAGAGGTGGTAGATAACTTTCACCTAATTTCTTCAAAAGATTTTAAAAAAATGGAGAAGTTCAGAAGAAGCCCTTTTATTTGATATGTCAAAAAGAGCGTTACGTACGTTATAGTTAAAAAAATGTTATTTTTATTTTTCTAATTTACCTACCTCCAAAAGTGGCCCTGTATTAAAAATTAATTTATTTACGTGACACCCGACTAACATGTACGTGGGAATTTTCAACTCAAATTTTCATTTCCACTCGGAAAAAATGGGCTGTGACTGTCACAGACGGACAAACAGACACAAACATAATAAGGTACACGCGATTGATCCTATAAAGGTTCCGTTTTTTTCCTTTTGAAGTGCAGAATTTTAAAAGGAGAACATCAGATTCTCAGTAAACAAAATAAAAACAAACCACAATCGCCCAGCCGTATCTTATCTAATAGACGGAACCCTTTGCACTGTATCCTCAGATCATTAGCGACCATTTGTCACTGCACCCTTTCTACTAATGGCTTAATGCCGCTACATGTGTCGGTACGCTGTGTTGGTACGCCTGATTTACTTTATTTATTTATCAAGTTTAGGATTTGCACGGTTTTTTGCACGGTCATATTGGCAACGCTCGCGTTTGAAATTTACACCATTAACTGGAACATTAGGCTACCGCTAATGGTTGAGGCATTCTGTGCTACTATTATGTTGTCTGCTCTGATTTAATTCAGTTCTGTATTGTCTTTAGGATTGGTATCGATCTTAGTTTACAGAATAGGTCTTTTAAAACAAGTTATGATAACGTTATGTGCGGAATTACATTTGAAATTTACCACGAGCTTTGCGGTGAATGAAAACATCGTGAGGAAACCTGCACAAACCTGCGAAGCAATTCAATGGTGCATGTGAAGTTGCCAATCTGCACTGGGCCCGCGTGGGAACTATGGCCCAAGCCCTCTTGTTCTGAGAGGAGGCCTGTGCCCAGCAGTGGGACGTATATAGGCTGGGATGGAAGATAACGTTAAGTTTGTTGCCGTGTACTCGTACATACGGGACTGTCATTATTAACCAACGAGTTTTAGGTGAACTTATTTATTTATTTTCGGAGAACTAACAGCTTTAATTTACAGAGTAAACTTATTTTATAGTATCAATAAAGCTAATTATAGGATCTCACAAGTAGAAGGGTTATTCGATAATACTCTTTATTATTAAATTCCACACACTTTATCAGACAAATTATATGTTAACAAAAGTAAAGTATATCAAAGGTTCAATTATATCTTTCAGGCCTCACCCGTAACATTTGATTTACAAGATTACACGGGTAAAGCTTTACATTCTAACTTGAAAATACGAACATTGCAAGTTAAACAAAAGCTTAAATTCTAATTTAATTCAAAACATTCGCAAGCCTGTAACATCTTTCAAGATTGCTTATAATGTTATTTGCTCCGCGTAAACTTGTAAAGGTTCGTCGAGCGTTTGTACGCGAATCACGTCTCACGAACTACCTTTCAGCGATGAAATGCTTGATTTATTCTACCTATTGACAGCAAAACGATTGGTTAGTCTATGGAGAAACATTCGGTTTAACCGTAACGCGTTCTTAGAAAGGTTTTTCTTTAAAAGCCAAAAAATGCCATGGAAAAATTTAATTTCCTACAGTTTCATTTTTTTATTTTGTAGCTAAATTCATCATCATCATCATCCCAGCCTATATACGCAAAAACCTGCGAGGCGATTCAATGGTGCGTGCGAAGTTCCCTATCCGCACTGGGCCCGCGTGGGAACTATGGCCCAAGCCCTCTTGTTCTGAGAGGAGGCCTATGCCCAGCAGTGGGACGTATATAGGCTGGGATGATGTAGCTATATTAATTTAGTTTATTAATAATTCTACCTTGTGTTTAAAAAGTTTATTTGTGGAATTATGGTAGTTATGCCCTATTTTTAATCTCAACAAAAGAGTTCTAGATTAAAAGTCGTAACCAGTTAGTTAATGTTTATATTCTAACACATCACAACAAAGAAATAAAACATTCTCCTTATCATTCAAATTAATTGCCCGGAAAACAACATGGCGGACATGTTAAGACGCCTTTATTCGCCGACGCCACTGAAAGCGCATTATCTCTATCAAACCATTACAGAGCTCTCTTGTGAAAAATAATAGATATTCACATAATTATCCCGACCCTCCTCGCGCGCGCGAGACGGCGTTATCATCGCCCCGGCATACGGTGAAGCGAGACGGGCGTATTTTGTTTGGTGCGTCTTTAAGCACTTAGGTAATTGAATGCAGGGGGCTCGGGTAAGTTGGGGCATAAAGGAAGACTGGAAAATAATAATATAAGTAATAATGTTCGCGGCCTGGCGAGAAAGGGTCGCGAGTTATGGAGACTACTGTAGTCGTAAATATAATAATAAACATACGTCACGATCACGATGTTTGTTGGCGAACACGGCAAGTTTATGAGAGTTGTTATGGGATAGACGTTTGGTTGGCATTAGTGATCCACAATAGGCTCGTGGAGCCCGTTAGACGAGTATTTAAATTGAACAGCTTTTTACATGGCTGAATTGAAAACTAAATAAATGCAGCTATTAACATTATTTATAAAAAATAATTACATGGTATGGTTTTAAACGTAACCACAGCAGTGCACATCACATTGGGAAAAAAGATAAAGGTACCCCTGTCACTTCAACGAAAGTTTTTAAAAGTATTTTTTGAGAAACAAGATATTATTGTTTCAGTACGGTGAGGGTTTTCTGATGATTACATCAAATACCTTCACCTCACAATACAAGTGTCGTGAAGTCTATTTCACGTCGGCCTTGCTTGCGATTGGCTCAATCCTTACTAATATTATAAATGCGAATGTACCTTACTCTTTCTGTCTGTTTATTACCTTTTCACGCTTAATCTATCTAAATGAGATTTGATACGCGGATAGTTTAAGACCCTGGAAAGGACATAGGATAGTTTTTATCCCGAAAAATTGCATAGTAGCAAAATTTTGCCTCTCAAAACCTTCATTCTTGCCAGCAACATAATATACGATTTTATGTTAAATCCTGTCTTGTAATACTCATACTCTTGATGTAAACATTCTGACTAAATACAGACACAAACAAACATGTTCGTCGCATCAAGTTGGCTATAAAAACAAATGACGCAATAATAATCCGACTAACTTACGACGTCTTGTTTTGTTCGCTCCCATTTTTTTTATTGCCATTTTGTTGTGTAGGCTTTTTTTCAATTCGGTTTAATGGCTCACGTTGCCTTCAATGTCATAAAATCCGCCTGTGTTAGGAATTACGACGGTTCTACTAAGTTTTTCCTACATCTAACAGAAACATTTCTGCTATAACGATGTATGGTCAAATACCTAAAGTAGGCTTTTACTTAAATTTTATTTTATATCTTAATTTCACATTGGTTATAAGATGTTTCAATCCAAATTGTTATAATTTGTTTTCTATCTGTTCAGTACCGTGTGTTATTCATGATCTAATGGACGTGGACGTCTGTGTAGGTGAAGTATTTTTAAAATCCAACCAAATTTTACTGAGTGATTCTTATAATCCATACTAATATGATAGTTTTTATAGACATAGGATAATTTTTAAAACAAATAAATTGCATAGTTCATTGAGGATAGTGATAAACAAACTCTTGGCAGGCAAAGTTGGGCAAAAGCTTATCCCTGCACAAACACACACAAATCTGTACAAACTTGTGACGAAATTCAATGGTATAAACCATTGAAAGTGAAGTTCCCAATCTGGACTAGATCCGCGTTGTAACTATGGCCCAAGCCCTCTCATTCTGAGTGAAAGCCTGTGCCCAGCAGTAGAACGCTTATAGGCCGTATGTGATGATGTGAAAAATATTTACCAATTAACCCCACTATCTTGATCAAATACTTTGAATGGGTGGATTTTTGTGTTATCTTGTAAAGTATAAGATATTCTATGTAGGTATAATTTAAAGTACAAATATTTCCTTTAGTTCCACAAAATACGACTTAATTCTTCCAAAACCGATTTAAAAATGGAACGGCACAATAATTAAATTTTAACGATTTCACACATAAAGGTTTAAAATTCGCACAAATCAAATTTTATATTCAATTGGGTTTTTAAACCCATCGTATAAGTGCGAAATGGGCATTTATGGTCCTATAGGAGTTAAGGCTCTAATTAATAAAGGCATGGTTACAGCCGCTGTATAGCTGCAATGATCCTTGGCTGAGACCTAAGTGAATAAGCGAGCGTGCCAAATTTCTTGGGCTTAAATTATTTTTGCAGGACCAACTTTTCAAGTGCTCGTATTATAACTTATAACTTTGTAAAGATGAAAAATTGTTACTCACAGTAGTAATAATTACACTTACTGTAAGCTAAGTATTTATTTTCTCTTATTTTCTCCTCCCTAATGTGTTTTTCTTTCTGTCTCTCTCTCTTTTTCTGTTTACTTTTAATTGTTATAATTTTTAAAAGTAGCAATACTATGTTAAGGGACGGTTTCACCATCCATTGATTAGTGTTAACTGACGGTTTAATGTGATGCCGTCTCCGTTTATTCGAACAAAACAAATAGAGACGGCATCACATTTAAACGTCAGTTAACACTAATGGATGGTGAAACAGCCCCTAAATATACCTCTCGTTGCAGTCGGGTAAAAAAGTAGAAATTATCAACGCAGAACATTTGAATATGGCAACAATTTTGTTTGTAAATTTTATTTCTCTTTATTCTTTTCAGTTGACAATGCCGCTTAGACTGAAAATGCTGGGTGAGTGCAAAAGTGGCACTAGTAAAATATTAAAATAACTACTAATTAACTGTAATACTACAATAATTAAAGTTCATTATTAGTTATTTTTATATTTTGACTTGTGCCACTTTTACACTAACGTAGTATTAAACAAAAAATGGCTTGAAATTTTTTAAAAGTTAAAAAAATATTTTAAAATATTTTGACGTAGGTTTGAGACATCAGAATAAGAATGACATACAAATTGATAGAATAAACATACGGACGTACCTAAAGACTAAATAGATATATTATCATATCCATGCTCACCTCAACCAGCTAAAATGGCCACGACTCAGCTATGTATCCCGAAAAGAACCGGGGATAATTTCGTAACACTGATGTTCAGTAATATTCAACGATAAATGTATTTAATAAAAACATAACTCTATTCTTACAGCTATCACAAAATAAATGATAGTACATGAAACTCGGAGCTACCAGCGCCATCTACCGGCATAATACAAAACTACATAACCAAATTTGCTCCACCTCCACTTATTTCCCCTGCGTCCTCCCTTCCTTACCCCAAAATAGGACTAAAATGCTTTTATATACTGTTTTCCTGTACCGATATAATGGCTGCTATTATTTATCCGACGCTCTCACCCATAACCCTGTCAATGATATAAACTATAGCAAAGCGATATTTACAGTCACAATAAAACATTATGACACTGATTCAGACCACAAGAATTTCCAGCTCGTAATTATGATTATGAAGTTTCGAAATCTAAAAGACTAGCTCTTGCTTGCGACTTCATTTATTCGTACCTCTCGTCTCTCGTGAAAAATTTACACATTCTTGGGATAAAATAGCCTATGTAAACAAGCCAGTGAAGCTTTCTATAGATGAAATAGTGATTGTACAACAAGAGCATATTAGCCAATTAGCCGAGCCGAGGGTATAGACACGTCGAGGGGAAAATGGGTTTAATGCTCGAGTTTTACACTCTGCTTTTCACTTCGATGGCGAGGAAATGAAATAGCAACAGTTGAAACAATGATTCACTTTCTATGTACCTATGCATTATTATAATAATTCCATTATTTTAATTTTACTGATTTATTATGATTGATTTGATTGATTTTTACTTTTATATAAATTAAA
Source organism: Choristoneura fumiferana (assembly GCF_025370935.1). Lineage (NCBI taxonomy): Eukaryota > Metazoa > Arthropoda > Insecta > Lepidoptera > Tortricidae > Choristoneura > Choristoneura fumiferana. Next base: position 14,961,863 of record NC_133491.1, read on the forward strand.
AAATATTTAAAAAAATATATAAGTAGAAACTTTTTTGTTTGCGGCTGTTGACACCTGATTACCTTGGTCTTGAGTTGGTATTAGATGAAGATTTTATTTTATGCACTAGAGCATAAAAAGTTATTTTGTATGGAGAGTGTGCCAAATTTTGTGCCTCTGGGTATATAATACCAATAATATGCGTGAAATGAATGAGTGAATGTCAAAATCTCGCTGTCATTACATGACATGCTTTTGTGTGAGTCCCTCACCTCTGGTGGCACTACCTACTACACGAACTACTACGAGTTTAGACAAAGGAAACATCATCCTCACTTTACGCACAAGGGAAAAAAGCCAAGATGAAACCGCCACACATACCATTTTCTTAAGAAAGTCGCCATGAAAGTTCACTACTAATCCTTATCAACAACCACAACCGCTGCGTCAAAATTGTAGCAACTTAGAAGAGACGAGAGTGCACTGATATTCGTAGTTTCTAAACTCAACAGACAGACAGACAAATGGACGAACAAGGCAAAACCTGATTTCCTTGTTATGGCTACAGAGCAATAAAATCGCGAACCGCTAACATTACAGTCCAATTAAAATCTGACGCCATTTAAATAAAGATCGAGCTACCAGGACATCATAACGGCGCTGGCATCTGCTGCCAAGTAAATCACCTCGACTCTGGGATCGACAAGCAGCCTTCTAATAATGAGAATGTATTTATGACCTAATTAAACTCCCGGCTACACGAAAATCTACAGAACAAGACCCGCTTACCTCTACCCTAGCAAGAGTGAAAGGGACCGAGCGCGACCCAAGCTAGTGATTAATGAGTGTTATATGGCTGGTTAAGTACCGTGTAATTTGCAAAACGACCCTTAATTACCGGAGAACACGGCTACTATCTCTCTCCTTATCTCACTTGGAGCCGCGCGCCGGGTGCGAGGGAGCGCACTCTAAATTGCCGCTGCGACTTTAAAGGCGGCGCTTAATGAGGCATTATGATGTCGCTTGAGCAGATTAGGTTCACATGGCGCGAAAATTTGTTTGCCCTCTCTTTATATTTGGCTTTCTGGAGGCAAACACGGGCGTGAATTTAGTAGCGCATTATGGTGCCGGCTAAACAAAAGGTGTTTAACTTTGAAACTACACCATGTTTACTTTAATATTCGCGTTTTATCTCAAGCTGCTGTAGTGTAACTACTTATACCTACATTTTATTATTCTTCTCTGCACTCTTGACAGAGTTTTCGTAGCCGTCGGTTGAGGATCGGTGGTGGTTTTCGTTTGACTTTCACGCCGCTGTGCGTCCGAAGTTCGTAATTGACTAACGTTGCATGTGGATGCAAGTGGCGAGTTGTCGTTCATTGTGGCGTTCTAAGGGGGAGGACTCTGTTCAGCAGTGGACGTCTTCTGGCCGATGATGATGATGAATAAAGTGCGTTGCTGCTTCACATCAGGTCTCAGGAATCGCGAACGAGTGGCCATATGGTCTAATGCTCTAGCGATCGCGGGCTGATTCACCATGTCTTTCTACCATTTTCCTATACCATGTGACAAGAAAAAGTAATGAAAACAATAGTGATTTTGAGTGCGTTAGAAAATAAGGCCTTGGTAGGATGGTTTCATTACAAATGCCATATTGACATTTCTTATATCTGCACAAAGAAATCATCGTGATGTAAATTAAAAATAAGGTTCCACCCTAGTGTTCAAGTTTCCTAAAATGTACTATCGAACCAACCGAATTATGACCCACCATGGAACCTTTTCGTACAAAAAGTCATAGTGACATCGCATTGCTTGACAAGGGCATTACAACATTTACAGTGAGAATGTTCAAGGTTGTTCAAGAATCAAATGGTTCGACTGCATGGTCAAGGACTTTAATTCATCAGCCACCAATGGAACCATTTCACAGTAAACGTGATAGTGACATCGGATTAATTAACAAAGAAAATCGTAACTAATTTTCCTTTCAAAAAGTTCCATGGTGGTTCATGAATTAAATTAATTCCTTGACCGTACCTACAATTAATTTTGCAATATCACTAACAAAACTCCTCTTGCCCGCAGGTATGGTTCCAAAACAGAAGAACAAAATGGCGGAAAAAGCACGCCGCCGAAATGGCGACAGCGAAACGCAAGCAAGAGGAACTAGGGGACGAGTGCGACGATCAAGAGCAGCAAGACAACGACTGCAGCGACGAAGACGAAGCCAAAAGACCACGTCTCGACCTCCATCACCAGATGCATCACCTCCCTCATCATCGTCAGTGATCAGTTCCAACAGGCGTAAAAGACAATGATATCGACGCCTGTGCAAAAGTGAACAGTGACACGAACTCTAACGCTACTTGGTACCCTAACTTCCCTGACGAAGGTCCATGCGACCTCTCCAACTGGCAAGTTAAGGCTAACAAATTTGAGCAGAGCATGGCGGAGAATGAGAGAGAGATAGCAAATACTAGTGAGGTGGATAATGAGAGAGTGAATGAGACGAATGACGACGCTCAGCCCATCAATTTTGCTTATTACCACTTTTAATTCGGAGAAAGATGCTGTACATTTTTTTGGTGTCGATTGTAGCTTACTTGTCATTTTTACTGCTGGAGATAGAGAAGGATGCACTGAACAATAATCAACCTTGAGGCTGGACTATCAGTCAAACAATAAAAAAAATACATAATGTAGCTTCATTGGTACAATCGCTGATTCCGTCAACGTCAATAGACACTAATGGTTATCTCAAAATTTACTTTATTAATAGATCTTTGACGAAGGGAAATCATGACATGCCATTACGGTTAAGCACATGTTCGAGGTCTAACACAAAAGAGTGGTTTTCATTATCTATCTACCTATCTAACTCATATATTTCAATCTTGAATCAATCTTGAATTCACGAAATTACTGCAAATTTTTCGTCTCTTTTGTCTATTCAGATCCTTTAACCTCTAGTAGGTTAGTAGATCTTTAATAGTCAAAAGATCATAGCAAAGCCGAAAAAAGTGGAAAGACTTTACGTAAATTTATAGTCTTTCTTTCAATTGTTATTCACTTCATTTAATTTCACATATTTTTCAAACGTACTTTTTACGCGGTAGGCGCTTGTGGCTTAAGCTGTCATAGATTCCCAAAACGCTAGTTCAAATATGACTCACCCCCTGTTTCACTACTCGTTGATATTTTTTATGATATAGATATCGGTGATGTTGTCTCTTATTGTCTTCTCCAAATAAGCAGAGACGGCATCACATTGATCTGCCACATAAAAATTATCAATGACTGGTGAAACGCCCTAAATTTCGTTTGAAGCGCATCGTGCGCGTAAAAAAGACGTCATGTGCAAAGAAATTTTGCAACAAATATTTTTAAAAATGTACAGTTTCTTTCGTCCATTGTGTAAATGAAGCTTGTCCTACTTTATTGTAAATAGCTATTACTAAGTAGTCATGTGATAAATTAAGTAATTTATTGTAACTAGATTTTACATGGTACTAAATGTATTTTGTGAGGTAATATAAGGTATGTACATTTACTAACTCCCGGTGCCAATTTTCCTATAAGTAGAATGACATTGTTAATTAGTAATGAGTCATTTTGGTTCATCTTTAAAATAATTATAGTTGTAGCTAAAGAAAACTATCTAATTAGTGATTCAAAATGTCACGTTAACGAATTTAATTTAACTCGATAGTTGATACTTCAATTATTAGTTTGCACTGAACTGGCATCAACCCACAATTTTATTTCTATAGATAAAATTTGGCTATATAGCTCTAGCTCTCTATGTGGTGAGAATTTTTTTAAATTTGTTTAATATTGGGCACAGATACAATGTAGGGCAATTTTTTGTTTTAAATCGAATCGAAACCGTAGTCAACAGGTGGCTAGCCTGTGTTGAGTTGATCAATCCATACTAATATTATAACTTATAAAAAACACGAGTAAATTCAGAAAAGGGTACCTTTGACATTTTGAAAACATTTAGATACAGATAGTGCTATTCTCTTTTGCACCAGAACTTTGCACGAATAACGATTTATAATCCACTTTATTCAATAACGTAACCAACAAAAACTTGGAATGCCCCCGACATTGTCACTTCAAAGTTCAATATCTCAAAAACGGCTAAACTGATTTTGATAAAACATGTCTAAGAACCATCGCTGGAAACCCTGCTTTCAAATAAAAAAACTGCATTCAAATCGGTTCACCCGTTTAAGAGCTACGGTACCATAGACAGACAGAAAAACACACAGACATACAGAAACACAGACACATAGCAGTCAAACTTATAACACCCCTCTTTTTGCGTCGGGGGTTAAAAATATCCCAGCTCAAAACCAGTACTGACTCCACATTTAATAATTCACGATTGTCTACATTAGATATAGTTGTTAATTACGGGATGAAGATCATGATTGTCTTTGATTAACTTCCGTTATTTTGACACAGTTCCGTAAGGCCCATCAGTCAAGTTGCATTACATTGCGGTGCTCGATTGACTGCTACAAATTGGTTGGGCTTGCGATCTCACAATGTACCTAATGCAATTAGCACGACTATCTTTACAGGACTAAATTGGGTTACACAATAGAATAATCATATTCATAGGTAGACTCATCAAAGACAATCACAGACTACATCCTGTATCAGACATGGGGAACACCCAAATACTCCGAAATATTTTATTCCGATTTTCACAATTCCTAAGACATATAATTCCGATTACTTAAAAACACGAAGTTTATTTTTCCGATATCGATTTTTTTAATATCCGATTATTAAATTAAAACTCCGAAGAATTAAAAGCACGAAATGTTATTGACCCGATATCGCCAATTCGGAAATATGACATTCGGCAAAATAAATTTCGTGGTTTTAGTAATAGGAATTTTGATTTCGAATCTCGAATTAATATCAATCAATTTAGATAAATTGACCTACATACTTAGGTTAGGTTAAGTTAGAATTGCGACAAGGCGCGAAGCGCCATAACTGCGCGGAATAGGAGCTCCGTCGACCTTGTGTCACATTGCTGAAAATCAATAACAGTAAATACTATATTAGGCCAATCTAACCTACATAGCTTAAGTTAATAAGTCGGGAGTTTATTATTGATCGGTGTAATGATATTCGGAATTTTGAAAATCGGTATTTTAGTAAGTAATCGGAATTCGTATTTTTCACATTTCGGATTATTATTGAGTCGGACTTGTTCGGTTTATTAAAATTCGGAATTTTGAAAATCGTAATTTTAAACATTAGGTATTTTTAATTTTCGGGTTTATAAAAATCGGATTTATGAAGAATCAGAATAGTCATATTAGGAGTTTTAAAACATTCGGAATTAGAAAAATCGGTATTTTGAAGTTCGTGATTCCCACTTTCGGAATTTAGTTTTTCGTATTTATGTAGTGTACCCTCAAACATGTCCAGTGTTAATTATCCATACTAATATTATAAATGCAAAAGTGTGTGTGTTTGTAAGTTTGTATGTTTGTCCGTCTTTCACGTCGGAACGGAGCGACGGATCGAGGTGATTTTTGGCATTGAAAGAGTTTATGAGCCAGAGAGTGACATAGGCTATTTTTTATCCCGGAAAAATGCACAGTTCCCGAGGGAACAGCGCGCGATAACCGAATTTCACGCTCGAATTTGTTTTCTCATAAAACAGTGCATATGTGCGTGTTTAATCCCATTTTATAGTAAAGTAAAATTGTAAATATAATCTATATAATTGTAATTATACATCGTGTTAGTGAATACGATGACAATGTATGAAACATTGACGCTGCCGCGCATTGCAATATGTAAATTGTAAATGTAAGTTAAATTGTAAATAGATATTTAAACGAATTTAACTGTAATTATATCGAATAGAGGATTGTTTACCACGCAAGTTGTATATAAATGTAGGTTTATGAATATTTGTCATAGTCGACGGTACTCATGGCAGTCAATGTTTTATTATGGCACAATTTGAACATGATCGATTTAGCAATATTTTACTTGGTGTAGAAGAGAACGGAATAAAGAAACTAAGCAGAAAACAGACTATCCCTTTTAGGGATAAGTTCGCCTTTGTACTCTTTTTGTTTTGTTGTTTTTTTTATTATTTTTGTGTTTTATGTACAATAAAGTATTTCCATACATACATACTATACTTATGCGAAAAAATCGCTGCGTATCTAGTTTCATAATTTTTGGAAGCCATAATGTAATTTTTATCAGAATTTTTGTTAGTCGTAATGTTTTCCTGCTGTAACGTAATTTTTTATATTTTTGTGAAAATTTTAAATGGTCAACCTATAGAAAACTGTAGGTTAGGTTAGGTTTGTTTTATAACAATTCTGAACAATTAATAGATTCAGAGATAACCTAACCAACAAAAAATAGGAAAACCCCCGACTTTGTCACTTCAAAGTTTAATATCTAAAAAACGGCTAAACCGATTTTGATAAAACATGTCTAAGAACCATCGCTAGAAAACCTGCTTTCAAATAAAAAAAACCATTCAAATCGGTCCACCCATTTAAGAGCTACGGTGTCACAGACACACACACAGACACACATAGCGGTTTAACTTATGACACCCCTCTTTTTGCGTCGGGGGTTAAAAAAAGAGTTATGACAAAACATTAGGTACATTAAGACTTCCAACAACTATGCGAGCCGATATGGACACAAGAAAAACAAATAAAACTGGAACCGATATCGCCCAGCACAATGTACTAATAACTTATATATCATCATCCCAGCCTATATACGTCCCACTGCTGGGCACAGGCCTCCTCTCAGAACAAGAGGGCTTGGGCCATAGTTCCCACGCGGGCCCAGTGCGGATTGGGAACTTCACACGCACCATTGAATTTCTTCGCAGGTTTGTGCAGGTTTCCTCACGATGTTTTCCTTCACCGCAAAGCTCGTGGTAAATTTCGAATGTAATTCCGCACATGAATTTCGAAAAACTCAGAGGTGCGAGCCGGGGTTTGAACCCACGACCCTCTGTTTGAGAGGCGATAGGTCAAACCACTAGGCCACCACGGCTTCTTCTAGGCCACCACGGCTTAACTTATATATCGCTGTAATATAATACCATTCAATTAATCTGATTAATCAGGTAAAAGGATTGTTTTGGATAGTTAATAGTGGCACTTTCCTACTAATATTATAAAGACGAAAGTTTGTGTATGTATGAAACGATTTCCAAACTAGAATAAGCGAATGTAAATAGAATATAGTAATATTAGGTTATCATAAGAGTTAGAAACTTGAGATCACTCGACATTCTTCAATGTTAATTTGGTAAACACTATTTTTAACCGGAGATGTAATATTTATGTCTACCGGGTGTGGCCTGGAATACGAGCAAAAAATTAAAACATAGATCGTCCTTGTCAAACTGGAGTGGAGAAAAATATAGGAGTCTTTGAATTTTACCTTTTTCATACAAATTAAATACTGCTATCAATGTACGCCATCCTAGAACACAACTGACGTCGCCTGTCACGCTACAAACTTCAAGCATTTTGCTTTACACGAATAAACTTAAAAGTGTAATAAAAAAAAAAACAATTCTTGTCCGGGTGAGCGGTTATGCTACGGCATTGTCGCTGCTTAACTCTACATACGTTGCGACCGTATACTGACGTCGCCTGTCATCTACATATTTTGCTTTAGAATAAACTTAAAAGTGTAATAAAAATTTTAAAAAAAAAAAGTTGTTTTTATAATCCGCTGAATGTACGGACTAACTGAACAGTTTGACGAGTATGGTCTATGTTTTAATTATTTGCTCGTATTACAGGCCACACCCGGTATATTTCTATCTCAATAGAACTAAAAAAGTCATTAGTCGTGTCGACAAACAAAACTTAACAAAACATAGTTTGCAATATTTTTGTCGCTGGTTTAGTCGCCGACAAAAAAAAAGTAACAATCACTTAAAGAAGTTTATTAACCACAAGTTTTAATTTTTTGGTCACAATATTTTTCGTCGCCGACTAATGATATTTTTGTCGAGCAGTTCATACGATAATTGCTGTCACAAAAAGACTGCCATGGGTATAAAAGACTTCAAATTGTACAAGTTCTGGTTATGTCATAAACGTGTAATACCCACTTGAGTTAAAATAATGTTAACAAGATTAACAAACAGAGTAAGGGTGCACTTTCATTGAAGCGGAGCTGAGCTGAGATCCGCATAAACCGACTAATCGCGTCAGTGGTAATAGTCATGTAAAGAATATCCTAATATTTACGTTCGTTTATTTCTGTAAAATTAAAGAAAAGTTTATCCGTTACTAGCTCGAAATTGATAATTTCATGCACAGAATCCTTAAAAAATAATGTTCATTATACAAATGTAACAACGACATGACGTGGATTTCATCTAATACAATTAAATTGACTCAGCACACCTCCGCTTCCATGGAATCGCACCCTAAACCTGTAAACTAGGTTACAAGAGCTTCAACAACTGTATCGCTTAACACTCATAGATGTAGGTAATCCATTCATACAATACTGATAACAGAAGCTAGAATAAACTTGCAGTGGGATCTAAGTAATGTGGTCGAATAAACAGTTAGTAAAAATATTACATGGTATTTTCATTCAAAAATATAAAAGCCTAAGAGACACGGTGGCATGGTATGGTTGGTATGACCTCTTAAGGAGAGGACCGTGGTCTCTCACCTAGACTTTTACCCGTAAGTTATTTGGAATTTACGTGTAGGTGCAAAGTTACATTTGAAATTCATTGAAAAAAAGTATGTCTTAGATTAAGACAATATACCCTTGGTCAAGACAATTATATTAGATGATCAAACGAACTTCTTGAAGTGAAGTTCGATCACTATTATGTGAATCGCTTCATTTGAAGATATATAGCCGCCATATATTGGACGCCATATTGGACGCCATATTGTATTGGATGAAGACAAATATTGTCTTGGGTTAAAACTATTTTCTTACTTAAAGAAATTAATTACTTGGATTTAAACAATATTCCTGAGACTATGAATATTCTTTGGTCAAAGAATTCCTTTTTTTCCGTGCGAATCCGAAACCTCAGAGTAGAGGCTTGTACTCGTATCTCGCAGTGGGTTATATAGACTGAGATGATATAAAGACCTTGCACACATGATCAGAATCTTTATTTGCATTAAATAGTATACATTAAGTCTAGATAACAATTTTAGTTGTTTCTGGTACTTAGCCAAATAATGACTTTTGTAAGCTATAAAAACAATGAAGATAAAAATAAAAACTATTTGAAACATTTAAGATAAAATTTCAAATAGTGATTATTAATATACCGTTTATATCTGTAATATGTTTGACAAATAAAAAATACTTATTCTTTTCAGTAAAAAAAAAATGTGACCTAAAATTACATTTAGAAAAGTACTTATATGTTATAGACTCGGCATACCATGGCACTTAAAATTAAAATTTGTTTTAAAAAATATTTTATTAATAGGTATTATTTTAATTAAGGAACAACACACATCCAAAGAAAAAATACATTGCACGCGCATGGAATTCTTCAAGCGCATGTGTCGAGTCTGAGTACAATTTTTTAAATAAAATCTGGCTAAGCTTAATGTCCCAGTGCTCGATGCTATTGTCTAATAGATGACACCCGGCTGTCACCTCTATTGCTAATGTGGAATTAAAATAAAGATGGCAACTATTAAAATAGTGACGAGCATTGGAACGTTTACCTTACAACAACATGAACAAAAAAACCCTTTAAATTATTGTACGGGTAACCCTGGAGGAAGACTAAATACTGTAAATGTAGTTACTTATTGAAATGGTAGACTAATGATAAATCGAGCAATTTTGATTCCAATGAAAACATTTGGTGACCCTAATGAGGTTAACACTCCAAATGCTGATGTCAAACCAGCCCGTCACAATTTATCAAATCATCAAATAGTCGCATAGAGGTCAAGCTCTTCACAGTATCATAATTACTGACTTCACTGCTACCTATATTTTAAGAGTATGACAGTCTATAACTGGTCTTTGAAAGTATACATTTCTAGCTTTTCAAGATTGATTCCCTTATCGCCTTTAAACTTGTTGTTACTAATTTTAATACACATTAATTTAGGTTCATCATCATCATTTCTGCCTATATCCGTACCACTGTAGTCATTGAACTGTGCACTAAACTAGTGGACTATGCCAACCATTAAGTCTTTTCTAATTTTTTATTCTGAGAGTGACAATATTCTCCTTTATCTATCGAATTACATCATCCACTTCTCCAATCCACATCGTCTTTTATATTCCTAGTGCATGCAAAAATAAAATCGATTCAGTTTTCACGACAAAAATTGAGCTCTATTATTCACATAAGATCCTAGAAACCAATTGAAATAGCAGTCTGCAAACAAATGAGAACTGAAAATAAATCCCGGCATCGATTCAGTTGCAAATGAAAGCCGCCATTGCTCGCAAACCGGTGAAAACATTTCAAGAGTCCGCTCTGTTCGCATCAATTTATTCGCGCAAACACCGTTTATCGTATATATAGCTGCTTACATCGAAAGTGATCAGAAAAACCCTTCGCAATCGAAGGAGCCCGGCCAAAAATCGGGACGCTCACCCTACGTAGCCATGGAAACCAGCCAAATCCCCACCTCCCCCCAACCGAAAAGCGACTAAAACTCCACGAAATCAGAGTTGAAATTCGATGGGGCAGAGAAAAGGCGATCCTGTGGCGTCACTTGCGAATGTGGCTTGTAGTTATAAATGTAAAACAGCGTTTTACTGTTCCATATTGAAGTGAGAGGTAAAATACTGTCGGTGTACGACGGAAGCGAGAGAGGGCTAGTCTTGGGAGGGTCGAGGGAGCCAGGGAGGTATTCTTTCATTTGTTGTGGCGGTGGTTTGCCGATAAGGTGCGTCTACCTTTTATTTATGACTCTATTTTAAAGTGGGGGTAAGTATGTTACGCAATTTGCCGGTGTGATTTGGGATCATGTTGGGATCATGTTCGGGGGATCGCGGGGATTCGGCCTGATTTATCTGCTACTTGCTTGTTTTGAGGGTTTTGATTTAACGTGTGATGTTGGAGGAAGGAGGGTGTATTAGCAGAGTTGTACCTACGAGCACGTTACGTCGCGCGTCGTGTCATCCACTAGAATGTATAAGTAAGTATCAATATTATGTATACATAGTAGAATTCAAAACACTGAACGACTAAAAATAAGTACCTATTTATGAAGAAAACAAATGAACTGAGTTTCAAAAAACCCCACCTTCAAATGGTGCCTGTTTAGCGTCTATTGCAAAACAAGCAGACGTAAAGCTCGTGGCAAATTAAGTGTAAAATTTCGCGCCCATTTGAGCCCGCCGCGATCCTCTGCTTGTGAGGCCTGAGGCCATATGGCAAAACACTACTATGTTGGCCACTACGGTTTTTTTTAATGTAACTCCAAGAACTAGTAATAAAGGAATAAAAATCTCACGCGAGTCGCGACCGCGCATATGGCAAAAAGCCATTGTATTCATTTTCCCAGCTGCAATGGGTTATTGTAAATAATATAATGTCAGTTGGGAAAATGATAACGTTGCATTAGTGAATACCGTTATCTACTAAAACATATAAAAACACAATAACATAAGCTCATTGATAACGCGAGAGGCAAAAAAGTGGCGACAGTAATTTTGGAATGAAATATACACCATAACATTCCTAGCCTACTCTTATTATTAGCTCTATGGTCCACATATAACCATACAGCGTGTATTTACAAGCTTTTATTCTGTCCTCCGAAGCCGTGGTGGCCGAGTGGTTTGACCTATGACCTCTCAAGCAGAGGATTGTGGGTTCAAACCCCGGCTCGCACCTCTGAGTTTTTCTAAATTCAGGTGCGGAATTACATTTGAAATTTACCACGAGCTTTACGGTGAAGGAAAAACATCGTGAGGAAACCTGCACAAACCTGCGAAGCAATTCAACGGTGTGTGTGAAGTTCCCAATCCGCACTGGGCCTGCGTGGGAACTACTGCCCAAGCCCTCTCATTCTGAGAGGAGGCCTGTGCCCTGCAGTGGGACATATATAGGCTGGGATGATGATGATGATGATGATTCTGTCCTCCTAAGCAAAATGGCGCAATCTCAAAAAATACACTTTTTTTTATTCATACCATATTATACAGAATGTCTTAAATTACACAATAGTAATAATAACTCAAAAGTGCTTTTTTTAGAGAGCGTCTTTTTGCTTAGGAGGGCATTATCTTACTTGCCCTGTTGTTATTGTTGGATCAAATCTTGCAGTTCATTTTGACCCACTTCTAGTGGTCTAATTGGCTTATGGTATATATATGTTTTAGTCAACTAAAAGTACATTCAGGAAAAAAAATGTTGCACTAAAAATTAAACTTATAACAAAAGCTTATTTTTATGCAAAAACAAATAGCAACCAAACGCTAAACTTCCAGCATGAACTACCGCGTCCTAATTTAATTTTAGAATTTTCGTCGAGCAGCAATGTACTGCGTCCAAAGAGAGAAGCGGATTTGTGACAGCTGTCACGTCAGCAAGTGCGTTTCGAAAATAGCTAAGTGGATCATACATTGCGTGCTAATTAATTCTATAAAAAAAAGAAGTCATTTTTTTTATAAAACATTCTAAACGAATGTGTGTTTATTAGGACCCTTGGTACCCTTAAAGTTTGTGATTGTAAAAAAATACACACTTGCATTTTTATCTTTTTTTGCATACAACAAAGTTCTATCTTGATAAACATTGAACAGATGTTCAAACTAGTTTTAGAGCGGATAACGTTGATCAATTATAATTAATTATGTTCAATAAATGATAAACCTAATAAGGGCCACATAAGGCGGGCTCATTTGTGGTAATTTATCTATTGTGGCACAATATTTAGTGCGTACATCAAACGACAAGCGGCCACACACTGAGACGCGCGGACGTATTCTGATGAGGTTCTATTACATGCGATTTACTTTTTTTTTTACAAAAAACTGACCATGATTGACCCCTATCTCACCTGATGTTAAGTGCAGATGAGGCCAAAGGTGTATCTCACTGGTTCAGTAACAGCCTATTCACTCTAGCCTTGAAGATCCCTAGATTGTATTTATCCGGAAAAAACAGATGACGGGAGCGAATTTAATTCCTTAGCAGTTTGCATTATGAAAGACCACCCAGACTTCAACCAGAAATTAGTTTAAAAAATTGAGTTGATACAAAATCATCTCGGCCTATATACCTACGTCCCTCTGAAGGGCATGCTGTGCCGCACAGACCTCCTCTTAGAACGAGAGGGCCGTAGTCATTACACGGCCTGCGGGTTGGGAACTTCTCGTACATATATTTAATTGAATTTATTCGCAGGTGTGTGCAAATTTCTTGTTTTCACCGTACCTAAAGCTAATGGTTAACTTCAAATAATATTTCGATACAAAATAATAACATTCACCAACTTTTGTACCGCTAATTCATTCTTATGGACAGAAAACAACAGCAAATGCAATTGTTCAGCCCTTTTGTTACTTTTAATTTTGTATAGAAATTATGAAATCACATACAAAGTTGAACATGAACAAGTTTTTATATATCGCAAACTCGGCGAGCTCCTCAAACGGCGCAAATACGCAGCTAGTGGCTACCTAAGTATTTGAGCCGTTTGGGGTTGAGACTCTGGGGTCCTGGGGAGAAAGCGCCCACGAGTCTACAGGGAATGCTCCAAGTGGTTGGTCGAGGCGGCGCGTGACCAGAAGGCTGCGTCATACAGCTTGCGTCATACCTGGCACAGAGGATCAGCATTGCTATCCAATGCTGCCAGCTAGGGCACGCTACCCATAGGCAGCGATCTGGGGCAAATTTTTATTTTATATTTTATATTTTTAAGTCTAGTTTTTAATTTTAGTTTTAATTTGTATACTGTTACTTTATTTATAATTCACTCTGTTATATAATATATCACAGCTGCATATTTAGTTATTATTATTAACATCGTTCTAACATCGCTCCGGCCTCTCAGAATCTGCGTCATTGTGAAACTCCAATACATCGCGGTGAGTGATTCACGTCCGCATAGATTTACTGCGACCGTTCGTCCGTCCGTCCGTCTGTGATTTACACCGCAACGGCTAAACCCACGCGTCTAATTAATATCGTATTCCTTACAGTCGGGATTAGTGAAGATTATAAACGTGCTGAAAATGTGAAAATACTGTTTGTGTGTGACATGATTAATGTAATTTTTGCGAATACTACGAAAATAACTGTACAAATGGCAAAATAATCTTAAAATTTCGAATACCATTAATCTTCTCAGATAAAATACGTAATCAAATGTCATGAAAAATAACATTTTGAGTTTTTGATTGTTTGTCCTGTTGGCTTTCCACACATTTCGTTGCAGCATCTATAGGACGTCAGTTTGAAAAATGAAATTAGGTGTACTCGTATCAAATTATGAGAAGTGCGACACTGTGCTCGCAGCCTCGCACCCACAACTCTCTTTGTGAGAGATGGTAGTTCAAACCACAGAGCTAATACAGCATTATGATTAACTGAGGAGTAGAAATGCCTTGCAAGCGGCAAGTGTCCACTAACGAGATGGACGGATTACCTAGTCAAAGCAACTGGAGATCTATGGGGGGGTATGTCCAACAGTGAATGTCCTACGGCTGAGATGATGATGATGAGAAATGCCTTGCGTCTTTGTTCCCTGGTCGTTACAATCTGGCCGTCTTCAAATCTAAAAAGGGCATTTATTTATTAGGCAAGCATGCTCTATCTTATTCCACATCTTCATTTACCATCAAGCACGATTGTGATCAAACGCACATAAAAAAAAACTTAAATCTATCCGCGGTATGCTACGCTTAAAACATAAACTGCCTTTAAATAACCACCGTCTTGCCCGCAAATAAGTGGTACACAGGAAGCAGTGGTGAAATCATTCAAAATGACCAACTAGCTTCAGAGCTCTCCCAAAAATACTAAAACTCGGTTAGCTAACACAATGTCATTAAAAACAGATAGAAATCATTTTTATTGTTCAGAAATAAGCCAAGTTTGTAAACCAGATAGTTTTATCAGTGTCGTAAAGATGTCGCTCTGAGAACGTAAAACAAAGGGTTTTGAGCTAACGGATTTTGGTAATTTGGGTTCCGTCGCCACTTGAGAGTGCAGCCTCTATGTGTTCGTCTCACATTGATCGCTATTGATAGGGTTGCCATATGGAAAAATTAAATGACCTGACAAAAATTCTGACATCATTACCCTAAATGTCAGGAGACATTTCTTGTATCAGAGATTTTGAACGACGCACTTGAGTGTTTAGCAAAAAAAGTAATTGAGATTTAACAGAAATATTGTTGCTTTGTTGATTACTTACTACTTACATGTATCATTTCATTCATTAAAACTGTGTAAACTTTGTAATTTAAGTATCATGAAAACATTTTTTTATTTAATTTAATGAGGTCATTTCTAACTCACTGTTGTACCGTTTTTGTCAAACTTAAAACCTAAAGTTGCTAAAAGTGGCTCCGAAGCGGTAACGTTTCGTGTGCTCTGCCTACCCCATTTGGGAATACAGGCGTGATGTTTGTGTGTGTGTGTGTGTCATTTGTAAAAATTCTGGCACTTGCCCGTCCGGCCGCAATCCTGAAAAAAAGGTCAAAAATCCTGTCATTTCAGGACAAATCCTGGATTATAATAACTATGGCGCATTTGCATGGTGACTTGGCGTGATGATTGGCTGACTCCTTTAAATTGCTATACTTTTGACAGAGTGGTCATCGTGGGTTGATGATCAGTAGTGAATCTTCATGATGACTGTCTTGGGAAAACAGTGCGCTGGATTCCCGTTGCCATCCACACCAGAGCTGGAGTCCGGAGTTCATAGTTGGCGGTAAAGAGTGCTGCTACCTACTCTCACATCAGTACCTTTTAACACCTTTTTTATGGTTTAAGTATGTATTTAGCAATTAAAATAAAACTAACCTAAACTTAAAATACCTACATAAGAAAGACAAAGGGTAATAAAAATGAAAACTAAAACAAATTATTTAAACCTGATCCCTTGGTCAAGGTTCCGAAGATGCTGGCTTTCTTTGTCCGAGGAAGTTGCCAGCTCATCATCGGTCCCTTATGACGTCTACTAACCTCTTCGATAATGACCTTTTATGACACTCACGAGAGGAGATAGAAGTCCAGTAGATGCCGGATATAACATGGCATAATAAATTCAAATACTATGTTTCGGTTCACTGACGTATTGGTATCAGCGGGCTCAAACAAACGCATGCTTTGCAGACGTATCGGGGGTGCACAGAACCCAATAAGTCAAGTCATAAGCCGCCGGCAGCCCACAGTTTTACGAGGAGCCAGGCATCTTAATTAAATCGCCAATAACTGTTACTGCAGCATCAATTGCTGGAATTATGGCGCTGGAGAATTGCACCCACACGTATGTAATATACACACATTAATGGGATTCAATGACTCCACATACAAGTTATACATTCATATGGGAATCTCTTCCATATTCGGCCTTGATACGTGTCGTTGATAGGCACAAACCTCCTCTCAGAATGCGAGGGCTTGGGCTGTACCTACTTCCTACGCGAGTCTCATGCGGATCCTTAAAAAATTGTGTCATACAATGTAATTTCATTAATAATTACAGTCTATGTCTTGTAACAAATTTCATCATCATTTGAGCCGTGGTGGCCGAGTGGTTGTCTCAAGCAGATGATCGTGGGTTCAAACCCCGGCGCGCACCTATGAGTTTTTCGAAATTCATGTGCGGGATTATATTTGAAATTTACCACGAACTTTACGGTGAAGGAAAACATCGTGAGGAAACCTGCACAACCCTGCGAAGCAATTCAATGGTGTGTGTGAAGTTCCCAATACTGGGCCCGCGTGGGAACTACGGCCCAAGCCCTCTCATTCTGAGAGGAGGCCTGTGCCCAGCAGTGGGACGTATATAGGCTGAGATGATGATGATGATGAGCCATAGGACGTCCACTGTTAGACATAGGCCTCCCCCATGTTGGAAGCGGCCTGGCATCCACCGCGAGACCGTGACTTAAATGAGGTCTCTGTCCATCTAATTAGTGGACGTCCTACGCTGCGCTTGTAACGAATATATCTAGTATGAAATCAAAATTAAAACGTCTATTCTGCTCCTATTTTACATGCCACCTTTTAGATACTTAAGCACTTTCGGAAAGACCATCATTGCGAAAAAAACTTGGCTACTAGGTATAATACAATAAAAATTACTCTATTCTGTTTTTCTTTATATCTCCGAGAGAAAGAATTTTGTCCAATGAGATCGGAACGATAATGAACATCGTTTTAATGAATTCTGTTAACTTTATATCCATGAAGGTTATCACCCAAAGTAACGTTATTTTAATTGGCATTGTCACTAGCACCGAGATTTTATCAATCCGAGAGATTTAAAACGTTTCAATCAAGAAAAAAAGCACTCGACAATAACTCTCCGAGAAACCGACTCAAAAAACCATAAAGCGGCGCTATAAATAAATAAGACGTAAATAAATAAATACACATATAAATCCCTCGTTATTTATGTCATTGGGGCGATGAAGATTTTTAATGACATACGGATGGATTGTCAGTAGATATAGCAATAAACTGATGCCCGTGGGTTTTTATGAATGAAATAAACGTCAAATGTTTGGTTGGATGTGATCGATTGGGTTAGAGTTAAGCCCTAGAGGAAATTGGTATTATTAAGTTTTAATATCGACGATGCTAAAGGGAATATTCTTAGAACATACGAGAGACCGAGTGACTTTATTATGGCTTTGGTCGTTATGACGTTTATAAAATTTAGCTATAAAAGATAATGTTTTTTGTCATATCATCCTAATCTATTTTATTATCATCATCATGTCAGCCGTAGGACGTCCACCGTCCACATGCACCGTGAACCTGCGACTTAGTCCATCTCATATCTACTATGAACTGTGATCCGTCCGTCCATCTGATTGGTGGATGTCTTACGCTGTGTATGTTTGTAACACTTTCACTAAGTACTACGATCAAGCTATGCAATTAGTTGCGACTGCGTTGAATATTTGCAACCTTGCAGTTAATTTTGCCGCCCTACCTCCGCTTGGAAAATAAAAATAAACAATGGAAACCCAAAAAAACCGCAATCAAAACCACCACCACTAATACTAATCCGGACACGTGTTCCACCTCTCTCCGAGACATCAGCAGTGGATGTTGAGTGGACACTCCGAGGGACGGTAGAACCGATGTAGATAACACTAGGAGCCAGGTTGTAGGCGACGTGGTGTGATTAAGCTGAAACTTGAGGAAAAGACAGAAATTATAATAAATTGCCAAGAGATGTTAAAAAGACTACATCGCATATACATTTTAAAAAAGCGCTTAAACGACACATTTTGAAGGTTTCCTTATTGGCTTGAATGAGTAATATGGTACATATTTGAGTAACTTAATAATAATAATGTCATATTGAGAAAATAATAATAATAATGCGGCTGTTATTAAAGTTGTTAGTAAACGGCAGTTAATTTTGTTTAACTGGCCCTATCGGTTACTATGCTCATTGCTGGAAGCGCATCGATATTCTCACGATATATTTGTTGTGTTACGCCAATCTACCCTCATGTGTTTTTGTGTACTTTTAGTTTTATATACTTTGTTTTTAACGTACAATATAGTTAAAGTATCCCTCCCTTTTTGTATATTTATATCAAGCTTAAAAATCTTTTGAGAAATAAATATCTTAAACCATAATATTAGCACTTTTACAAATTTGAAAATAGTGAATTCCGTCACTTACAGTCGAATTCATAAAATTGTGAGCAAACATTTGATTTAAAATATCTGAACACGCTTGTACGCCGTTAACAATAGAGTTGTGTTTAGACATTTATGGTTAAAGTTTAGCTCACAAGTTTATGAACTCGACTTAACCAGTTGGTTACAGTATAGAGCCTAAAAAATACAACCGAATTGATAACCTCCTCCTTTTTTTCAAGTCGGTTAAAATAATAGAGAAAGATTGGTTGTTTTATAGCAAACTAAAGAGGTTCCTAATTGAAAACTCGTTTTACAATTTGAAGGAGTGTAGAACATTGTTAAACTGTTTTAATAACTAATACTAAACCAGTTACCTTGAAGTTACGTGAAATAATATCATTCAAGTTGCGTTATATTGCTGAAATTGAAAATACAAACTGAAATATAGATGCACAGAAAAAACAGAAAAATAAGACCATCACTGGGAATCGAACCCAGGTCCTCGGTAATCCGTACCGCGTGCTACCGCTACACCACTGATGGTCACCACAAACTACGCTAGTGTGTCGCTACACACTGATGGTTGACCATCAGTGGTGTAGCGGTAGCACGCGGTACGGATTACCGAGGATCTGGGTTCGATTCCCAGTGATGGTCTTATTTTTCTGTTTTTCTGTGCATCTATATTTCAGTTTGTATTTTCAATTTCGGTTTTACGGGATGACCGTAAAAGTAAAAATTTGGAATTGAAATAAAAAATACAAAAAAGATTCCAAAAAACCAATCTTAATGATATTGCTGAACTGCAAGGCTATGGTTTTATAAGTGACATCTGCAGTAATGTATCGCAAACCGCACAAAATGAAAGTAGTAGGTGATAGAAATTCAAAAATGTTTATTTTTACTTCGTATAGGAACTACACTTTTTAATAGAATCTCTAATAATCAAATCTGTCACCCAGCTTCGCTCCTCGCGCGTTTGTCACCTAAATAAACCTCAGTTACAACTCCGACAAATTTTTTACAGAGCTAGAGGCGGAGGTACGACCTCTTGCGGAGTTCCACAGTTATGGAGCGGAGACGCAATCCTCATTACAACCCTAATTTAATACAACCTTGTGCGCGACCTCTCATTTACATGTAATAAAAACTAGTTTCAACTTAACTTGATTAATACGGCTCAAGCCATCGTTAAACGCATAATTTACTGCATTTTAAAACGATTTAATACCTCCTTTATCGTTAAGGTCCAATGTTTTATTACAGTGAATGTTTGGACACATTGTTTTAGGTAACGCTTTTGTTGAGCCACGTTTTGACCTATCATCATCATCATCACAGCAGCCGTAGGACGTCCACTGTTGGATATAGGCCTCCCCTATAGACCTCCAGTTGCTTCGGTTGGAAGACACCGGCATGGGTACGTATTATAATGTATAAATTTAAATTATAAAATATAATGCATCAAAATATATAAAGTTATTTGACATAAGTTCTAAACGCATAAGCTTGAAATGCATAGTGGTCAAAATATATAATGGTTACAATGCATAATGGTTCTTAGTCATATGGCACAAAAAGCATATTTTCATAATGTATACGTTCAAAATCTATACAGTATGTTTTCTATAATGGTTGAAATACATACTAGACACTGAATTTTCACTAAGAAAAATGCATATATTACAACGGTGGGGTACCGGCATCTACCGTGAACCCGCGACTTATACCAGAGCCTTATTAACTAACGCACATGGAATGAGGATCATTTTTCAAATTCAAATTCAATCATTTTATTAATGTAGATTGTGGGTACGGTCGAACAAATTGAATCTGTCCTTGACAAAAGTATGAGATGTCAACATGACATTAGGAGCACAAAGGTTCCACCCTGGGTCATTATATATTTTGACCACTATGCAAGCTTATGCGTTTAGAACTTATGTCAAATAACTTTATATATTTTGATGCATTTTGTTCGACTGTACATCATAGATAGTTGTTACAATTTTATAAACAGACCAGCACAACCAGGCAGTTTTTCCCATATAATATTTTTTAAATTAACTAGCCATTTTACCATTTCTTTTATTAAACGGTACATGATGAGTCAGCGTAGCGTAGGACGTCCACCAACGAGATAGACGGATGACCTGATTTAAGTTGAGGACAACCGAAGCAACTGGAGGTCTAAAAGGGCGACCTATGTCCAACAGTGGACGTCCTACAGCTGAGATGACATTATGAGGGTAAAAAGAGGTGGCGAATACCACGCGATCACGAGCGCCAGAGCGTTAGACTATACCTACTGCCTCTGGGCATGCGACATGCGTCCATTTCGATAAATCGATGTTATTGAGAATGCCGCCGTCGTTCACAGAATTAGTTCGCTGAAGTGGCGTTGGGCTGGCCGCGTCTGTCGCAGGACCGATGAACGGTGGAGCAGACGAGTCCTCGAATGGAGACCACGGACGGGAAAACGTAGTGTAGGGCGTCCTGAGTCACGGTGGACGGACGACCTTAAGAGGGTCGGTGGTAGCGAATGGATGCGAGAGGCTGAAGACAGAGTGTTGTGGTGCGCCATGGCAGGCCTATGTCCAGCAGTGGACTGCTGTATGCTGATGATGATGATTAATTGAGAATGGGAAACCAGAGGGTAAATGATTAAAGAACAACTTCTTTTAACTTAGACTTTCTATTTCCAACACGCCAGACGTATCAAACTCATTCACTAACCAAAACCTTTTTTCACCCATACTAAGTAAGAAATACTAAAATATCACATTACAACACAGTATTTTGAAAGCAAACAAGTTTCGGATATATTGGGAGGAAGCGACGCTATGGACCTGTCGTTGACAGGTTGTTGTTGTAACGGTTTTACGCTTTTTGACAGTTGTCAAGGGTGAGAAACTTAAAGAGAATTTAAAAAAATACAAAAAACTGGACCTTTTGGCACGTTGACTCTTTTTTTAGGATCTTTATGGTTACATTTGGCTTTAACAGCATTAAAGATTTCAGATATATTTTAGTTAGGGGTATTTTGAAAAAAGAAAAACATTCTATACGCACATTTTATTTATTATGTGTTCCATCTTTCGAATAAGTTTTTGGTAAATTTTCATTTTTCATTTTTGCTGACTGTACTTTTTGTCTACTTTACTTGCATTGTAATCCAAACTACATTTGCATACCAAATTTCAAGTAGATGCCATTAACCGTTGAAGAGTTCTGTCCTACCAGATTATTATATTGTTACGAAATTTATATAAGTATGCCAAATTTCAAATCAATCCGACTACTGGAACTTGGTCGAATTTAACTTGCAAGGTTTGATTACAGACAGATAGATAACGACACAGACAACGAGACAGGTGAGACTAAATAAAAGCTTGTAATGAAATTAAATTAAAGCTTGTAAAATTTGCTGAACTGCCTCGAAAGACACCGAGCGTTTATTCATCGCCCACTAACCGTAACGTACACAACCTTCAGCCATAGCTTATGCAAAAACTGCCATGAACCTTTGTAATATAAAAGATAGGTATCATTACTTATAATGAAGTTTTTGATAAGCACGCATTTACATACAAATCGTATGTTCATTTAATTAGCGTTAACCTGATCATTTGTACCATGGTATATAGGCTTAAAGTACGCAAATGATCTCGTCATTAATTACAACATAGATTAAGAACACAATGGCCCTACGAATTCAAGTTCACACCTCATTGGGCCGCATCCGGCCGCCAGGGGCAGCACTAAATTAATCGACTCCACAGAGTATTATAAATCCTACTTTAATAACTTTATGAAAAAACATGACGCTGGATTAACACCTTTATGTCTATAAGTTTAAGGTCGAGATTACGGAGCGGTTGTTCTAATCCTGGCAATAAAAATGTGGCCAGTGTAAAATATAAACCGGTAGCCGAAAGGTTGTGTTTAGGTTTTGTATCAATACAGCGCTGACGGATTATTCGTAGTGATGTAGCTCGAGTGTAAGACCTATCGATGTTTATCTTCAAATGTTACGTTTCTGTGCTGTCTCAGTGAGTATTTTGCCATATGTATCACTCTACACACACTCGTCACAATGTGTATTATCACTGATAGAGGCGTGACATATCAGACTATCTTCCTTCGTGATATCGTTCCTGAAGAAATGGTGGCTTACACCATATTTTTAATAATTGGTAAGTAACACCTCTTTTATTATATGTATAATGTACCATGTGTGGCCTATGAGTTTAACACGGGCAAATAATTAAAACTCAACAACATTACTTCAGGGACTTTTATAGTACATTGTGTCTTAAGGGCGGTAAATAAGGAATTACGAACGAGAGTCTATTAGAAGCCCGAAGTCGAAGACTGAGGGCTTTAATGAGTCGATGTTCGTAATTCTAGTACCGCCCATGCGACATACAATGTTTTTCATCACATTTGCAAGTAAAATTTTATATTTGTAAAAGAAAAAATATAGTTCTACCAAATATTGGCGATACCTTAGGCTGTGCTCTTGGCAGCGTCGCCCTCAACCTCCCTCGGCATGCGCCGCAACGTGCGTGTGCATGTGGTCCATGTAGTCCTGCAGCAGCGCGCGCAGCGCCATCAGTACGGGCACCGACTCATTTACCGTCCTTGGGCTTCATGACAAGACAATGTGTACGCGCAATGACTCATTTACCGACCACGGGTTTCATGACAAGCACATTAAGGTCGAGGGTTTTATTTGGGGGGTTGCAACTAAGGTAGCCTGCATGTTACGACACTGTTTACGAGCAAGTGTGATGAAAAAAATAATTCATTTTTTCATTTTTATTACACTTTAAAGTTTATTCGAAGAAGCAATGTAAAGCAAAATGTTTTGATATTTGTAGCGTGACAGGCGACGTCAGTTGGGTTCTAGGATGGCGTACATTGAATTTACGATTAAGTTTGTTAGAAAAAAAACAAAAGTTAAGTTTTGATTTTAATTAAGTGGGACCATGATGATCCAATTACAAGTGATCTAGAGAGCCGCTGTTTTTAATATTATCCCCGGTTCTGGGCCACACATTGTATGTTCTGTATATAGTATGTTTTTTTACAACTCAGGAGTTGCAGGATTTATTGAAGAATTTTATTGTATCCTTCACTATTTCTGACTTTTAAACTCACTCTGTGTCAATACCTAACTCAATACCCCTCTCATTCCCTCAAAGGTTGACTGGCACAGATCCTTTTAAGAAATAGGTCCACTTTTGTATCACAACGGTTGTCAATTGTTTTTCCTTCTTTACTTTTGTACAACAAAAGGGGTTTACAAACAAACATACGCTTATTAAAACTTAAACTGCACAATTTAAAAGTTCTATCTTTGCCTTAAGATTGATCAAGTAGGTAAACATATAACAGAAAAAAATAGAAGATCACTTGATCAGTTTCTTTCTAGTGATCCTTCTAAGTACGTCAGTAAGTACGTCACGTGTAAGTACGTCAATTCTGTATATAAGCGTGAGTTATGCTGAAAAAGTTGAAGTTCGGGAGTAACTACTTGTGATCATTTGAGTTTATCACGTGAACAACAACAACAATATTTTGCTATAGGTACATTAAAACTTACGTACCTAGAGATTTAACGTGAAGCGACACGATGAGCTCCAACTTCCAATATCGATATCCTATAAGAAGAACGTCGATATATCTTACGAAATATTTATCGACGTGCCTTCTCACTCAGACCATAACTAATGATACGGGCATCATTAGCGCAAGAATAACTGCAGCTCTCACTCCCTCCCTCTGTCCCTCTCACACGTCATCTGAGCCGTGTTATTGTAATAGAAAGCTGTAGGTATAGCTTGAGTTACTTTACTTGCTTTGTAGTACAGGATGATTATATTGTGCCGTGCCCAGTTTTATCATAGGCCGGACAATGTCTTTCCGTGGGTGTCGTGAAAAATGACTAAGGGACCATGGACCAAGGACCTGGCCTCTGTACCACAAAAGTTACAAGTGCACAATCAAAGTGTGTTTTTGTATGTTTGTATGTTTGTCCGTCTTTCACGTCGAAACAGAGCGACGGATCGACATGATTTTTGGCATTGAAATAGTTTATGGGCCAGAGAGTGACATAGGCTATTTTCATCCCGGAAAATGCACAGTTCCCGAGGGAACAGCGCGCGATAACCGAATTACACAGCGATATATATAGTCGATTGTGGAGTCGCAGTGCAAGTTAAAACTTGTATTTCTTACCTAAAAACTTGCATATATTTATTTATAAACTTGCAATAATTGAGAATTTCTATTTGAATTTAGTTACATCCCGTTGTTTAATGCAACTGCCGGATCTGATGGTTGACACGTGCGAAGTCGTTGGTAAAAACAGTAGAGTACGAATATAACCCCATTTTTTAGTTCAGTACTCTTTTATTTTTATCTAAGTTTCTACTGACTCTACGTATTGTTGATACGTGTTCACCAAATTTCAATTCAATCTGACCAGTTAAATTTGTGAAATTCGACTTACAAGATTTCAGCTAATCATGGGTTGCAAGTTAAATAAAAGCTTAAAAGACAGATGCTAGTTATTCTAGCAAATCGAAACTATATAACAAAGTTAATTGTTGAAAAAAATCTTTTATTGCGCCAACTAAACCACCATCGCTACTCCGTATAAAAACGAAGCCGCAACCCACCCCCTACGCCATTCATTCATTCAATGTTATTCCTACCTGCAACTTCCTTCCTCTGCCGATCCATTACACTGAATGACATTCCGAGCGTTTGACAAGCTAATGGTCCCGCTGACACTTCACCGAACTTTTTAATTTCAACTATACGTTATCTGCGGAGCGTTCCAATTTGACTGCCAGTGATGCCCTTTAAAAAAAACTAAATAGCACCGGGAGAAATAAATTTCCGAATTCTGATTTTAAACTGTAAGTGGCTTGAGTTAAAATTGGGTTTTAAAATAGTCGGCTTTGTTTTTCTAGTACAGAGTAAACGATACTGACGTAAGGACGACGGCACATTGTGATCGGTGCCACGCTGTCTGCCGCGTTTTTTTTTGTTGTTTTTTTTTTTAAAAGGTGTCACTTACAAATGGGTAGAGTAATGATATTATTTGATGATAGGGGACGAAGAAAGTGTCAAGTCAAATGGGATTTTAAAAAGTTAATTGAATTTAGTTTTTTGTTCGACGTATTAAGTTGGAAGCCGAGATGAGCCGTTAAACGCGTTTTTTCGTCTGAGATGACGTAATTGACGTAAAATTAATTATATTGAAGTAGTGAATAAAAAAAAATATGATCGCTTTACGATAGTTTGACTTTTGAAAAAACTGAGGAGAGGATAGTATAAAGTTCACTTTAAATTGATACCTAATTAAAACAATGTAGTATTATCACATGCGATACGATGCAAGATTACCATGAAGACCTCATGCCAAATTATTTTTTTAGTTTAGGTTTTCTTAGGTTATTTTTGTCTTCTTTATTTATAACTGTTAATTTCATGTGTTTTATGTTATTTTATGTACAGTTGTTAAATAAACATTATAATTATGTTACAGAAATTAATTTTACTGACAAGATGGCCTCTTATCGCTTTTATTAATTGTTATTAGACTTGTTGCTAGGCAATGTTTCTGGTTACCATCTTCTGTAAATTTCCTTGGAATGGTTCTTCGATTTCTTCGGTTCTTCGGTTAATCGATTGAGTAGTGTTTATGATTTTTTGAATTGACAATGTCGGGGGTTTCAACTTTACTAAGTTGGTTAAAAAGTATATTGCGGTTTTTTTCTTAATCTCAATTTATAGTCTTAATTCTTCGTGTGGTCAACTATAATTACAAATTACAATAAAACCGGCAAAGTGCTAGTCGGACTCGCGCACGAAGGGTTCCATACCATTTTCTATACAACATTCATCATCATCATCATCATCATCTCAGTCGTTGGACGTCCACCGTTGGACATAGGCCTCCCCCACAGACCTCCAGTTGCAACATTAGACATTTGCAAAAAAAACGGCAAAAAATCAAGATTGTTGTATGGAAGGTCCCTTTAAATATTAATTTTATTTGAATTGAATTATTTATTTTAAATTGTATACAACTAAATATTCTGTGAATATTTCAAGCGTCTAACTGTTGCCGTTATTAATATCAAGAAAAAAACCGGCAAAAAAAAATCACGTTTGTTGTATGGGAGCCCCCCTTAAATATTTATTTTATTCTGTTTTTAGTATTTGTTGTTATAGCGGCCACAGTAATACATAATCCTGTGAGAATTTCAAGTCTCTAGCTATGTCGGCTTAAGTGATAGAGCCTTGTGATAGATGGACGGACGGACGGACAGACAGACAGACAGCGGAGTCTCAGTAATAGGGTTCCGTTGGCACCCTTTGGGTACTGAACCCTAAACGGAACCCTAAAAAGAATAAACTTCCGATCAACTTTTGCGACAAAGTCAAATAAATCTTCAGTGTCTCTAGCACACACGCTACGATTCCAAACTACAATAAACTCAACAGTAAACACCCCAAAACTACGCAAAAAAAAAACAATTACGTTTACGCGACATTTAAACTAGTTGTGAATGGACTCGACCCATTCACCAATTGAAAAAAAAACTGCCTTTTTGATCCAGGTAAATGCATATTTCCGGTCGATTGCATTGTGCATTCAAAAGGAGGAAATAGACCATAGAGCTATAGATTGACTTTAATTCTATTGCCTTTTATGATCCCTGCCAATTCATAGAGTTACACATTCGCCAAATTTATACACGCCGATTTGTCGCTCATCTTCTTGAAATTACGGCTGATTTTTGTTTCAACTGTATTTTGACTTTCGTCATTTCGTAAAATGATAGGCATACATGTTTGCACGTCCGATGGGTGTTCAAAGTTATTGGGCTTAATTTCCTTTGTGAGTTTGATGGGTGTAAGTCATACAGAAAATCGACTTAAAGTTTAGTTTTGTGATACGTTTATAGCTCGGTATAATTCGTGAACAATATGCAAGTTGAAGTGGCAATGGGCCGGCCACATCGCTTGAAGAACCGATAGCCGTTGGAAGCTCGAGTGGCGACCACAAATCGGAAGACGAAGCGTGGGCAAGCCTCCCACTAGGTGGGCTAACGGTATCGCGAGAGTTGTGAATACAAGTGCCGAGTTGTTGCACATTGTGGCTTTCTACGGGGAAAGTCTTTGTGCTTAGGACGTTTCTTAGACTTCTTGGGGTGATAATTTTACAAAACTAAGCTACTTCTTATTTTACAGCAGATGAAATAAATATAGTAAAAGATGTAATTTTACAACTAAATTTATTTTTTCGAAAAAAATTACAACCTCATAAAACATTAATCGAAATTCTAGGTAAACCAAATTTATACATGAAAAGGATATTGAAAATGATTAAGAAATCAATTACAGTCCAGGGATATGTGTTATCAATTGCATAAAGGAATGAAATTCATAGATCAAACAGCCAGTGAACGTGAAGTTAGTTAAAAGAATCAACGCTAAAATGAACCCAAAATTAGTTTTAGTTTAAGGGACCAACGCTAAAATTCTGGCTGTACTAAACCAATTAATACGTGGTTCTGATAGTCTCATGACGTTAGACGATAGGGTCACCGAATTTGATCTATGATTTGTCTACTGATGAAGCTTTAGTTATAGCACAGGCACCACTCAGCGTCGAGGCAGAAGCCGTTGGCCCAGCCGAGGGAGCGGCACAGGGAGTAGCAGGCGCTGTTGGTGCAGGAACGGGCTGCGGGGTCGGAGAGCTGGGCGGGGCCGGATCGCACCAGCATCGCTGGTAACTGCTGTACGCCGGATGGCTCTGGAAGTGATTTCGAAGGACTATTTGAATACAGGGTCTTAGAATAATAAGTTTTTGATGAATGTTTACTGTGTAGTACAAATTATACATGTATGAACACCACACCCTACTGTTGGCATATACAAGCGAGCAAGTTTACCAGTGGTTAGTGTTATTGGATTGGTTATACGACAAATTCAACTCCCAGCTAGCGCAAACACTTTTTTAACCCCCGACGCAAAAAGAGGGGTGTTATAAGTTTGACCGCTATGTGTGTTAGTCAGTGGCACCGCAGCTCTTAAACGGGTGGACCGATTTGAATGCGGTTTTTTTATTTGAAATCAAGTTTTCTAGCGATGGTTCTTAGACATGTTTTATTAGATATAGAATTAGATTTTTTTTTACAGGTTTTGTTTACATTAATTTATTTCACTATGCTTTGCCTAGCGGCGTACAAATAGCGTGCATTAGGTATAGCATGCAGCATGCTCACTTATCACAATAAATACAATGTCAAAGTTACAAAAACAAAGAATTACAATTTCTATATCAATCTTATTATTATGTCAGTCAAGTATTCATTTGGAGCGACGACTTGGTTAAGATCGCGGATCGCGGTGGATGCGGAAAGCACAAGACCGGTCTGAGTGGAGAGCCTTGGGGAGGCCTATGTCCAGCAGTGGACGTCTTTCGGCTGACATGATGAAGTATTCATTTATCTGATTTATCGAACAAAATTGGTTCTGCCGTTTTTGAGATATTGAACTTTGAAGTGAACATGGTTATCCAACTTTTTGTTTGTTAGGATGTCTATCGTCATTTATATTTGAGAAAATTTATTAGTTAAAAACATATGAAAGTGAACGTGGCCTGTCGCGTCGTAGAAACAAGCAGCTTTAAGCAGGAAAAAATACAAACAATAGACGGCTACGTCGAAAAAAGATTCTTAAATTGGAAGAAGGAAAAGACCACTTACCACCTTCAACGGCTGCTGCGCTCACCAGCCCAAGAAGGGCCACCACCACCGCCAGTAACACCAAAGCCTTGAAACCCTGCATCTTCACTAGAATCAGTAGACAAGACTTAGAAGTTTTAAGCTGAGATCAAACTATATCAAAGTGAAGACAAACCTTGCGTTATATAGGGAGACATATCTTGAGAGTGTTTATTTCTACACACTTACACACTCCTTATTGATAATGGCCACTTAGCTGTTATCAGTTTCAGTAATTAGTAATCCTTCGAGCTTTGAAGAGTAGTTACGTCGCGTTTGTGTATAGTCGAGGAACTGGCTTGTGTTCTAGGGTGGAACCTTTTCATAATCAATTTCACTATATGATTTCTGTAGCAAATGTATGGGATATCAATGTCGATCGTAAAATTCGTCAGATCACGAAATTCCTAGGCATATCGTGAAATGGCTCCATTTCATGAATTGCCTAAGGGACGTCCGCCATATCGTTCAAAACTCACCGTTTAACGATTTGCCTAGTGACGTTTAGGCAGATCATGAAATTCCTAAGCATATCATGAAACGCCGCCTAATGGGTCCGAGCATTTCGCCAGCCGCTGCCACGGCACGCTCGCTTCGCTCGCTTGGCTCGTGCATCGTGGTCACTATTAATACTAACCACTACTCGCTTCGCTCGTCGTGCCTAAATTTTTCTTTTTTCGGCATACCACCATGTGCCCGGTATAGAGCTAGGAATATCGACGAATGCGTTGCTCTAATCGATCTGCCGTATTGTTTTTCAGGCACATCGTGATATGCCTGGCCAACTTTTAAACATATCATGAAAAGGCGCCATTTCACGATATATTTTTTTCACGCTTTTTAGTGTAAAAGATCTAAGATACAATAGTTTAATGTCAACTGCTCGTCACCTTTTACGAAAAATTGCTTTTTCCGATGCAGAGACGTTCATTATTGAGGAGTCCTGGTGCTTCATCATCCGTTTTATTTTACCATCTGAATTACGATAAGCTTAAATTGCTTAGCAACTGCGTTAAAGTAATTGAAATTCAAGCAGTGAAGTACTTGTTATTGAGTAGTCGCTCAATTGGTCAAATTTGGTCTTCATCATCAGTTCCACTTCACCAAATAATGATTTTCAAGAGCAAATGCAGGAGTTACTCATAAATATATCGAAATTACGATAAGTGTTCCTACAATATTTGAAGAGTTCCCTCGATTTCCTTATTGGCGCCTGATTTGGTGCTTAAAGGACCTAATTGAAATCATTCCTAGACGAACGAAAAAAAAAATTTCAAATCGTTTCATAAATGACGAAGTTCTGAGGTAACAAACATTAAAAAAATACAACCGAATTAATGACCTCCTCCTTTTTTGAAGTCGGTTAAAAAAGAAAACTTCTCATGATGTCATCATTAATGTTTTTGTCCTATTTTCCTTAAAACGTTTGCGCTCAAGTGGCTTCAAGTGGAGATAGCGAAGCTGAAGGACCCAGAGGTTCTGGGAAGAACCGACACTGATATCTCATTGAGGTAAACAAACAATCGATCTAATAATTGTCAGTCTGATATCAGCAGCATTGTCGCTTGCTTGAAGATGTTGACGGTGAGCTTAAGTAAATTAACCTAACCATAAAAATTACATTTTTAATACTAGCTTTTTTTGCTTACTGTACTTTTTGTTGACTGTACTTACATTATCATCCAAACTACTTTGATATTTGCATACCAAATTTCAAGTCGATGCTACTAACCGTTGAAGAGTTCGTCCTGCGGAGACGATCCTGGCTGGACTACCAGGATGTCACTACTAGATTATCGTATTGTCACGCGATTTACATAAGTATTCCGAATTTCAATTCAATCTGACTACTGGAAGTTGGTCGAATTTAACTTGCAAGATTTGATTACAGACAGACAGACAACGGGACAGGTGAAACTAAATAAAAGCTTGTAAAAAGAACCCGACTGCTTTCTGTCAGACGCCCCGCACGCAACAGTCACAAATTACTGGCGATTTGCCAATTTTTGTTACAAGTTTCGATAACTTTTTAACATAGGGTAAAATAACCTATACCTATTAAAGGAAAAAAATATTAAGTAAGTACTCTGTTATAACTTTTAAGTACCTATCAAAAACTTAAACAGTCAGGACTCATTAAAAAATGTGATCGGGTTGAAAAGTTTTTTGACTTTTTGTCATACTTTGTTGTTGTTCTTGTGATAATACCTAGTGGCAAAAGTGTTACAATTATATCCATGTTTGAAATGGGTTTGATACCCTGCTACAACAAAAATATTTTTTAATCGCCTCCATATTTCTTTTCGCGGTCGCCAAATGAAAATATTATATACAATGAACTAAAAGAATTTCTTTGCTCACCCCCGACCTTCAGCCTCCCCAAAGCGTTCCTCCGCTAAGTAACGCCTGATTCAATAAATATTATATACCATGTTACTTTGACAGTTGTGACAAATCTAATGAAAAAATACTTCATGTGTTGAAATACGATGAAATCCAAGATTAACTAGTCAGAGAAAGACATACTTGCATGTGTCGTCACATGCAAGTAGCGCTATAGGTCCTAGCTGAATAGAGAAAAGCGTCTGAGAAAGAGACAGACGCATTGGTTTTCAGAAAAAAAATTTATTCAACTGTGCCTATTATTTAAAACTATCTTATGTCCTTTCCAGGGCCTCAGACTATCTGTATTCCGCATTTCATCTAAATGGGTAGCGGTTTAGACGTGAAAAGGTGACAAAGAAACACAGACTTACAAACTTTCGCAATTAAAATATTAGTCACTTCCCACTAATGCGCTTAGTGGGTGTCGCGCTTAGTGGGTGTCGCGCTTAGTGGGTGTCGCGCTAGTGGGTGTCGCGCTTAGTGGGTGTCGCGCTTAGTGGGTGTCGCGCTTAGTGGGTGTCGCGCTTAGTGGGTGTCGCGCTTAGTGGGTGTCGCGCTTAGTGGGTGTCGCGCTTAGTGGGTGTCGCGCTTAGTGGGTATCGTGCTTAAGATAAATTCAAGAGTTGTCAAATACCGGATTGTATTATAAGTACCGCAACAAAACCACCAAGGCTAGGGTACCTTCTGACAGTATCCATCACAAAATTAGCTCGCCATAAAACCATTAAAAACCCGGAAAAAAACCCGGCCAAGAGCGTGTCGGACACGCCCAAGATAGGGTCCAATAGCGTATTATGTGCGTTATAACACAATTAAAACACTTACTACAGTCTTAAAATCTATTACCAGAAAAAGAGCGTATCTTCACGGCACTTACGACCTTTTGCTGAGAAGCAGAGTTTTTCGGCAATAACTCAAAAACGGTATATCCGATCATGTTGAAACCCATTTTCGTTGAAAGTATTTATTAAGCGTTACCTTTCCATATTCTTTGCATATTTTTTGGACAATTTTTTACAAGATAGAGGGGACACAATTTTTGCTACTTTGGGAGCGATTATTTCCGGAAATCTTCACTTATTTATAATCAAAAAAGTTTTTGAGAAACCTTACTATCTTTTCAAAAGAGCTGTCGAACTATGTGCCACACGTTGATGCTAGTTAAAAAAACTTTTTTTCAATTTCTGTTACATGTATGGAGTGCCCCCCCCCTTGTAAATTAAGTACAAAACTAAATAGCGGCTTAGACAAGACATCTGTACTCCAAATTTCATTGATATACATGTTGTAGTTTTCGAGTAAAATGCCTGTGACAGACAGACAGACAGACAGACAGACGGACAGACTTGAAGAAACTATAAGGGTTCCGTTTTTGCCATTTTGGCTACGGAACCCTAAAAAAACAACATACACTTAGCAGGCACATTAGCTACTTCCGTCACGTGATATGTGATGATGGCGTCCTATCACAACATGCCTGTGATGACAACCTGTCATCTGTCCTGACATCACCCATGGTTTTAACAGCCGTTGTGTATAAACTTGTACGTAATTACTGTAATTGGTGAAGATTACAATAATGTATTGTTACAAAAGCCGTGGTGGCCTAGTGGTTTGACCTATCGCCTCTCAAACAGAAGGTCGTGGGTTCAAACCCCGGCTCGCACCTCTGAGTTTTTCGAAATTCATGTGCGGAATTACATTTAAAATTTACCACGAGCTTTGCGGTGAAGGAAAACATCGTGAGGAAACCTGCACTAACCTGCGAAGCAATTCAATGGTGCGTGTGAAGTTCCCAATCCGCACTGGGCCCGCGTGGGAACTATGGCCCAGGCCCTCTTGTTCTGAGAGGAGGCCTGTGCCCAGCAGTGGGACGTATATAGGCTGGGATGATGATGACAATAATGTTTATCCGCGACCCGCAATTTCTCAGTTATAGTAGGAGAGCGGACTGCTAAATTTCGTACCTACTTGATACCGCGATGAAATGCACAATGGTTTCCCATAAAAGTGATGCTAAGTCCCAATTTGATAGTCTGCCACCGGCGGATCTTGCCGAAAGTCTAAAAAAAAAAAATATACGAGAAGTAGGAAATTTGCAGTCCGCTCTCTATCTATTAGATCAAGCAGTAGATTAAATAAATTCCCATGGAAAGTCCCAAAAATTATATCACATATAAAACACCTATTTACGTCACATTTTATGTTTCTAATAGTAGCCAATAAAATTTTGAGGTGGAGCGGCCACACTCCAGCTCAATCGCAGTGACGTGCCGTAAGCGTCAAGATTTCATTGAATGATCTCCACACCGCTGCTTAAAATCTTAAAATACGCCAACGGTGCGGAATCGCAGTGACATGCCGTAAACCCCAGGACTTTACCGCATGCTCTCCACCAGACGTCGTGACGATTACGGTACATCATTTTGCAGGTGGTAAGACCTTGTGCAAGGACCGCCCGGATTGCTACCACCATCTTGCTCGCTAATCTTGCCGTGAAATAGCAGTGTTTGCATTGTTGTGTTTCGGCGTGGAAAGTAAGACAGCCGGTGAAATTACTGGCACTTGAAGTATCCCATCTCAGGCCTCTAGCTTGGCAACGCATCTGCAATCCCCCTGGTGTTGCAGGTGTCTATGGGCGGTGGTAATCTCTTACCATCAGGTGACCCTCTTGCTCGTTTGCCATCCAGTTGAATAATAAAAAAAAAAAACACACGGCGATTCCGCACCGTCTGCGTATTTTGAGCAGCGGTGTAGAGGGCATGCGATGAAAACGGTACGCATATGATTTTTATTAATAACTAGCTTTTGCCCGTGACTTCGCCCGCGTAGAATTCGGTTCTCGCGCGCTGTTCCCTCAGGAATTGTGCATTTTTCCGGGATTAAAAGTAGCCTATGCCACTCTCAGGCCCATAAACTATCTCAATGCCAAAAATCACGTCGATCCGTCGCTCCGTTACGGCATGCAAGACGTACAAACATACACACAAACACACACTTTCGCATTTATAATATTATTATTACTATGGACGGATGTTGAGAGGGGTGTACTCTGTTTGGCCATTTTAATTGCTCGGACCAATGGAAATTTTTCCACTATTATTATCACAATGAAAGCATTTTTAAGTCAATACAACTTTGATCAAACTAGATTCAGTATCGAAAGAATATATAATTATAT
Organism: Choristoneura fumiferana; assembly: GCF_025370935.1. Taxonomy (NCBI): domain Eukaryota; kingdom Metazoa; phylum Arthropoda; class Insecta; order Lepidoptera; family Tortricidae; genus Choristoneura; species Choristoneura fumiferana. Next base: position 14,997,057 of record NC_133491.1, read on the forward strand.
ATGTATTTTCTAATTTAAATAATTTATTTTCGGACAAATGATTAGACAATTATTGTTAGTGTATACAATGTTCTTATGAGACTGTGGTAAAGCAGATAAGATTAAATTAAATTAATTTACATGACTTTTCATGTACAACTGCCTAATTAATTAAATTCTGTTTTCACCTCTCATGCTCTACTCGTAAAGTTGGTATTTATGCTGGATCCAGGCGACATTTTTTTTTATGCTCTAGTGCATAAAGTAGAATCTTCATCTAAGACCAAGGTAATTAGGTGTCAAAAGCCACAAACAAAAAAGTTTCTATATTTTTTTCATATTTGTTATTTTATGTAAAACTAAAATTCAATCAAATAAATCAATAAAACTAAAAATTTATAATTATACAGCAATGCATGAAAAATAAAAGGTACCTAGTAAGTGAACAATTTGTTTTCACTGTTGCTATTTAATTTATCTCTCAATCGAAGTGAAAAGCAGTGTAAAACTCGAGCATTAAACCCATTTCCCCTCGACGTGTCTATCCACCCTCGCCGTACCTACCGGCTCGGGTGGCTATATGAACGCCTCGGGTAAAATGGCTCGTTTTATGCTCTAGTTGTACAAATTCATTTCAATATTTTGATGGCTAGTTATGTCAAAGGTTAAAAGAGGTCAATGATGAAAAAAGTTGTAGGAGGTTGAAAATAGCCTGAATGGCTTCGAGAAAAGTATGGTGCGGCCGTGCCTTTTGTTTTGTTTTGCTCGACTTGGCGGGGTCACTACCGTGCCCTCAGATAAATATTAACGCAGTGGTCTTAGGTAAGTTAGAAGATGCTGGGAGTAAAACATGATAAAGTGTTATTTAAATTCAAATTTATTCACAAAAACAATCTTAATTTTAAAGAGAAACACATACTTGTAAATGTAAAGAGGTGGACACTTTGATAGCTCTGTTGGACTGTGTTGGTTGGATTGTGTTAATAAAGAAGATCTAGTTAAAGCACATGCACCAGACAGCGTCGAGGCAGACGCCGTGTCTCCAGCCGAGCGCGCGGCAGAGCGAGCGGCAGGCGCTGGCGGTGCAGCGGCGAGCCGCCGGCGCAGACAGCGCGGCGGGGCCGGCCCGCACCAGCAGCGCCGGCAGCTGCTCCGCGCCGTATAACTCCGACAACTGCTCAAGACTAGTAGGCTCTGGAATTGGAAGTTCTGACATGAGTTGTAAGTTTAATACGAAATCATGTTACCTATTTAAAAAAAATCCTGACTCGTTATTAGTGAAAGGGTTTTCCTAAAAAAACGACATTTATTTTAATTTAGGCGACTTGCTGAGATGTAACTCAAGAAGGTAGATATGCAAAAGCTTTAGAACTTGGTTAAATTTAAGTCTCTTTTCAAAGTAACCTAGAGTGAGCGATGGTACGTAAAATTTAAGAATTGCGAGAAACCAATATATATTACAAAAAACTTACCATTTTCAGCAGGTGCTGCTCTCGCCAGCCCAAGAAGGGCCACCACCACCGCCAGCAATACGAAAGTCTTGAAACCCTGCATCTTTACGATAGAGTTAGTAGAGAAGTGTGTAGCAATAAGAACAGTTTCAAAGCTGAGCTTGAACTATACCGGAGTGGAGACCAGCCTTGCTTTATATACTCGTATTTAGGTAAAAATGACTCAATGCCTTTCTTTTTTTCGTGTATTGAATTGATAAAAAGTATTTCCCTGTTATCAGATTAAGTAATTAAGTATTTGGATCAAACAACTCTTATCCGCTTTAATTGCCGCCTTATTTGGAACTCTGGCCGATTAGTTTTCAGTGACGTATAGCTACATACCAATCATCAACATTGTTTCTTGGTGAGATCTGTTTAGGGAGGAAGTGCATGTAAATTTTAGTTAAAGGTACTGAGAATATTCCCAATCCAGTTCCCAATCCGCACTGGGCCCGCGTGGGAATTATGGCCCAAGCCCTCTTGTTCTGAGAGGAGGCCTGTGCCCAGCAGCGGGACGTATATAGGCTGGGATGATGATGATGACTGAGAATATTATTATTATCTTCTGTACACTTTTTTTCTCCAAACTAAATAAATTCTGCGATTAACGAAGCTTTTCACGGCGCAAGCTTCTTGGCAATGGTGGTCTTTCCGAAAGCGCTGCTAAAATGGTATAAAGAAGTGTCAGGTAAAAGAGCCTTTAGCGGCCAACGAGTACTTACCTACAGGATAAACGTTTTTATATTCAAGTGATTAAAAAACTTTCCCAGAAACATCAGTGATATGTATTTTTTATTTGCTATAAGTGGCCATGAGAATTACAATTATGGGCAAAGACATCTTGAAACTTTTCTTTGTGCACTAGATAGATAACTAGCAATTTGCGATTCACAATCATAAGGTACTATTTAGTTTAAAAAAATATGATTAACACTCATTTTACAAAACTACTTAAAGGACTTTAAAGGACTTCTTCGTTTTCTGGGTCACGAATTGAATAAGGCTTTTGAGTACTGCTAGAAGGCGCACGGCGTAAGGCGAAGACTTATTAAAAATATGCCTGTGGCCACTCCTGTGGCAATTTTATTAAAACTTCGAAAACGTGAAAACATGTGAAAACCTTGTAGACTTCGAATATAATAACCGTAATTTTAAAGTTATCCAAGTGGTACAAATTTACTGCACAATGAAAGCTTTCTGACATTATTGTTTTACATATTGTGTGCCAGCGGAAAAGCAAAGTAATTTAATCCGGATATTAAGGTAAACGTCCGAGTGCCCGACCCGCTAATGCCCAATAGATGACACCCTGCTGTCACCTCTATTGCTATTGGGACAGCGACAAGCACTCGTACGTTTACCTTACATCCGGGATATACGTTCCTCATCCTGACTTAATCTATTTAGATCAGGGGTCACCAAACTACGGCCCGCGGGCCAAGTCCGGCCAGCGAGCCCCTCTAATCCGGCCCGCGGAAAGAAAGCGGGAGAGCCTACGGTCCGGCCCGCGATAGGGTACGATTTTAATAAAGCTACAAGTAACTAGTAATTAGTTTTATAAGACCCGCCACTGGCGGTAACTGGTCATACTCACAGATAGCCACTAATGAACATAATCAACACCAAGTGCGTTGCTTATGCGTTACTCGTATCTAGGTACCCCTTGAAGACTAAGTCTACTTAACCAATGTATTACCCCCATGACCAACCAAAGTCTTGGTCCGCACAAATTTACATGCAGTGTGGCCCTTGAGTCAAAAGTTTGAAAACCCCTGATTTAAAGATAAAAAGAGGAAAGTTGACGCACGCATCAACAACCAGCAAAAACACCTAATTCAACGCGAGCGAAGCCGCAGGTAAAAGCTACTTCAAAAAACACGAATTACTTACCCTAAAAAGTTTATTGATCCTTATTGATATTACAAATCACTAAAACTGATAAGAATAAATAATCAATTGAGTTCACGAAGCAAATGCACTAAGACTTAGTGACATAGTAATCTCTTCCTATATAAAGCAAGGCTGATTTCACTCCGGTATAGTTCGAGCTCAGCTTTGAAACTGTTCTTATTGTTACTTACATAATTTTATTGTCTACTGACTCTATCGTGAAGATGCAGGGTTTCAAGACTTTCGTATTGCTGGCTGTGATAGTGGCCCTTCTTGGACTGGCGAGAGGAACGCCCATCAATGATAATGGTAAGAAGATATTGTTCATTAAATGGTAAGTTATTTTTTTAAATTTATTTCAATTTTCTGTATGCACTCTTGCTACAGAACAACTTACCTACCCCATAGAAATTTGGCAAACTCCTTGCCATTGTCAATATTTTTATGTTTAATGTTAAATTCACATCTAAACCATCATTCCAGAGCCTACTGGCCTTGAGCAGTTGTCAGAGTTATCCGGCGCGGAGCAGCTGCCGACGCTGCTGGTGCGGGCCGGCCCCGCCGCGCTGTCTGCGCCGGCGGCTCGCCGCTGCACCGCCAGCGCCTGCCGCTCGCTCTGCCGCGCGCTCGGCTGGAGACACGGCGTCTGCCTCGACGCTGTCTGGTGCATGTGCTTTAACTAGATCTTCTTCATTGACAGAGTCCAGTTTGTTAACGGCACTGTCAACGCTTTACCAATATTGTCCGCCTAAACACACTGATTTGTAATTTTGTTTAAAATTAAGAATGTGTGTAAATAAATTAGATTTTAACTTAAAAATTATGTTTTTCTATCACCTCTCTGACCAAATTACCCATGACATGCTTTGGAAGTTGTTCTGGTATCTCCTAAGACCTATTAGACAACTAAGTAAGACGACATTTTGCCATCTTTCAAGGTAACAAAGCCAAACAGACAATTAAATAAGCAACATAATGATAAAAAATGCTTATTAGATTACCTTAGTGTCGTATTCTGAGAGCTTTTCTAGTTTGTCCCTCGACAGGTATCAGCCAAATATGTGGTCTACCACCCTAAAGTTGATAACGTTTGCATTTCATAATACAATAATGCCGATAGACGTGCCTGTCAACTTGAAAGTTCGACTTTAGCGAAATATCCATTTGATAGGAACTTGTTTAAAAATTGGTAGACCACAAAACTATAATTAGAGAATTATTAGTAGTTTAAGAGTAAATAGCAGTCTAACTAAACTTGGAAGATTCCGTATAAAATACGAAATCCTTAGAAAAATATTACTTAATTTTTTCGCAATGGCTACGGAACCCTATTTTGACATGCTCTTGACCGGTTATTTGGTGTAATGTTTCTCAAGGTTATCTAATAAACCATTTTTTCCCCATAATATTATTAATTTACCAACTGTTACGAACGATTTTTATTGAAACAGAAAGTACTTTAGGAATGTTATAAACTAGTTACCTATTATATGGTTTATGACGTTAAAAATACAGTAATTCCAAATAAACAAATTTGCATCGAAATTAACAACTTTTGATTTTTTGTTAAAAAATAACTAAGTAACTTAAAATTTTGTATCATATTATTATACCTATTACAAAAATATTAACCAAGACCAAAAAGTATTTTCGATTTGTTTAAGCAGGCAAGAAGAAATGGTTCTGATGTACCAGCACGCCCTAACTAAATAAATGCGTATTTTTTTTTACATAGAGCAAGAACAAATTTGCTGATTTTTCATGAGTAGGTAGATATTTCTGCAGCTAGAGCAAAAATCGCTGACGCAACTTAGCTCTATAATTTGCCTCTAGAACATGCACTATAACTACTAGGCACACTACTGGAATTAATCGTTTTTAGGGTTCCAGAGCCAAAATGGCAAAATCGGAACCCTTATAGTTTCGCCATGTCTGTCTGTCTGTCCGTCCGCGGCTTTGCTCAGGGACTATCAATGCTAGAAAGCTGTAATTTTGCACGGATATATATGCAAAACAATGCCGACAAAATGGTACAATTAAAAATTCAAAAATAATAATTTGGGAGGTCCATAGACGTAGTGGGGGTGATTTTTTTTTCTCACCCAACTCTATAGTGTGGGGTATCGTTGGATAGGTCTTTAAAAACCATTACGGGTTTGATCAGACAATTTTTCGGTTCAGTGATTTTTTTGCGAAATATTCAACTAAAAAGTGCAAATTTTCATGAAAATCGAGTTTTCTCCCCCTCCTCTCTAAAATCTTAACCAGTGGGTGGAAAAATATGAAAAAATTCAGGATGGTAGTAAGTATATTAAACTTTCAAGGAAAACTATAACGGCTAAGTTTGCTTGAGAATTATTAGTAGTTTAAGAGTAAATAGCAGTCTAACTAAACTTGGAAGATTCCGTATAAAATACGAAATACTTAGAAAAATATGACCGGTTATTTGGTGTAATGTTTCTCAAGGTTATCTAATAAACCATTTTTTTCCCCATATTATTAATTTACCAACTGTTACGAACGATTTTTATTGAAACAGAAAGTACTTTAGGAATGTTATAAACCTATCTTAACCTAACCTATATGGTGCTACAGGATAGTCATGAAAATATATCCTGAATAGTTTACAGTTTCAGAAATAAAATCGCTCGTCCATCAATCAGTTGAGAAACTTTTCATTTGGTTAAAATATTTTTGACATAAAGCCAGCATTCTGTTTCTCATTCTACTCATTTTCTATTGGTATTCTATGGCGTTGTAGTATCTTTGGAGACGTCTAAGAGTCATTGTCATAGAAAACTGCAGTGTTGTTTAGGTGTAGGGAGATACCAGAATAACTTCATTGGTAAATTGATCAGAAAGGTGATATTAAAATATAATTAGTAAGATCAAAGTCACATCAGATTGTACGGAGCGATGGCAAGCGCCCTGACGGAATGTCGTTGATACCCTGGGAGACTGGCGTGCGCTGGTGTGGGACGCTACCTGTACAGACACCCTGGCGGCGTCCTACCTACCAGCAACTACCAAATGTGCGGGGGCGGCGGCAGACGCCCGGGAACGCCTCAAGGTCACAAAATATAGTTGTCTCGGCGCCCAATATCATTTCTTTGCTTTCGGCGTCGAGACTCTTGGTCCTTGGGGTAAGGGTGCGCTGGAGCTACACAGGGAGCTCAGCAATAGGTTAAGGGAGGCAACAGGCAACCCTCGCGCCGGCAGCTTTCTTGCGCAAAGAATCTCAATCGCAGTTCAACGCGGGAATGCTGCCTGCGTGATGGGCACCATGCCAAGAGGCCCACCTCTCTTTTTTAATTAAAGTTTTAGTTTTAGTTATTTTAATTTAATAGTAGTTGTAGTCCTATGGATGTTTTGTATTTTCTTAATATTTGTTAATAAATTATTTCCTGGTTTATTAGTAAGTTAAAATCTAATTTATTTACAAACCCTTTCTTAATTTTAAACAATAATACAAACCTGTGTGTAAAGTGGCGGACATGATTCATAACAGCGTCACTTCATAGTGTTACATTATTACAGCAAGGGATTTCAATGAACTAAAAGAATTTCTTTGCTCACCCGCGACCTATGATAGCCAAGTTTATACAAAATCAAAAAAAGGAAAAAAAAGGATAGGAAGGTCAAAGTAGTTAGTGCAAAGGATTTCGTCTCGATGTTCTGGAATGCATGGAAATACCTAATTAGGTACAACAGTATGGGGTCTATTATTAATGAATAGGTAAATTTAGTATCAACTTCCTATTAGTTCTTCTTCTTAGGCTTGGGTCTAATTTCAGCCGTCACAGTTAATAAAACACGCCTTAACAGTAAATAAATAAAATTCAAGGTAGTTTTATTTGTCGATTAAAATTTATTTATATATTGTGGGTAGTTTTTTTTCTTTGGGAAAAATATAGGTGGGTACTTAGGTAGCTACAGTGACAAATGAAAACGTTTGTTGTGTTTTGTTAGTCTAACATCGGATAGCATGGTGTACGGTTGTGTTGATCTGAAGATGAACTCTGGTTAAATTCGAAACGTGGCAGTGTAGTTTGGTGGTGGTGATAGATGGGTTTGCGTGATTTATGTGTGTTCTTACAGTGTGGAGGTGGAGGAACTGCATGAACACAAACAAAAAAACATAAACTTAGCTGACATATCATAAGGACGCGGGTGAGCAACGAAATTCTTTTAGTTCAATAACATTTACGACGAACTGTAATAAGTGATGTTTTTCAAGAAAGCCGTGTTAATTTCGTTTTCTGCCACGTCCCTTAAAATCTTTGTCGCACTGTACTCGTATTATAACTACTGCAACTCTGCTCATCTGGTCTAATGGTCTACTGGTGCCACTGGTGGTGGTCTTTCCGTACTGCTGTAACTCACTCTCAGGTTCAGTTTGAAGAAGTAAGCGCAATTTTCTTGTTCCAAGGAGGGATTGCGTAAGTTGGTTAGATGAGTGGCAGTAAAATATAAAGTAAGATAAAATGTAATTTATTAACAAAACGTTTTTAATTTTAATACAAGTACATTTATGTGTGTAAAGAGGCGGACAGGATTCGTAATGTGTTGGCGGTGCAGTTAATGAACTGGACTGTGGTAATGAAGAAGATCTAGTTGAAGCACCTGCACCGTGTAGCGTCCAAGCAGACGCCGTTGTTCCAGCCGAGCGCGCGGCAGAGCGAGCGGCAGGCGCTGGCGGTGCAGCGGCGAGCCGCCGGCGCAGACAGCTCGGCGGGGCTGGGCCACACCAGCAGCTCTGGCAGCTGCTCCATGCCGGCTAACTCTGACAACTGCGCGAGACCAGTAGACTCTGCAAATAAAAACTCTAGCAGATTTAACTAAACCTTGACTCGTAAATACTTAATCAGTGAAAGATTTTTCCTAAAAGACGACATTTATTTTAATTTGGCACTATTGTTACTTGAGAATAAAGATTTTGAAACGCTTTAGAAGTTGGTTTAATCTAAAACCCTTAACCTTGCCTCGAGGTAACCTAGAGTAAAAGATGGTACACGAGAATTGCAAGAAACCATTACTACAAAAAAACTTACCATTTTCAGCAGGTGCTGCTCTCGCCAGCCCAAGAAGGGCCACCACCACCGCCAGCAATACGAAAGTCTTGAAACCCTGCATCTTTACAATAGAGTTAGTAGACAAGTGTGTAACAATAAGAACAGTTTCAAAGCTGAGCTTGAACTATACAGAATTGAAGACCAGCCTTCCTTTATATAGGAAGCAATGACTCAATGCCTTTGTTTTTTCGTGCATTGAATTGATAAAAAGTATTTTGATGTTATCAGATAAGTACTTAATTATGGTGTCACACAACGCTTATACCGCTTTAACTGTGATGAGTAAAGCTTTTTAACGGCGCCGTCTTCTTGTTAATGATGATCTTTCCGAAAGCGCTGTAGTATCAAAAAGTGACATGTGGGAGAGCCCTTTGCGGCCTAAGACTACCTATAGAATAAAAGATTTTATTTTTAACTGATTGAAAATGTTTTCCAGGAACGTCAGTGATACTTCTTTTATTTGCAATACGGTCAGTGACATCATGAAATTTATCTTTGTCTGTGTCTTTGTGCACTAGATAGGTTACTAGCAATTTCAATCATAAATTATATTAAGTTTATAGAAAATACAAACTGAGACATGGATGCACAGAAAAACCAGAAATTGAGACCAGCGCTGGGAATCGAACCCAGGTCCTCAGCGATCCGTGCTGCGTGCTATAACCCCTATACCACCGCTGGACAGGAATCTAGACACGAATTTTTCCTATGCATACATATCTCAGGTTGCTTATTTCTACTACACTACTTATGCAGCAGCACTAGCGACATCTATGTTCCGCTCTCATCGAGAGACGTCACACTCTTTCAAAAAATACAAAAAGACTCCAAAAAACCAATCATATATTAAGTTTAAAAAAAATACGATTGCCACACATCTGTTATTATATATTATTTATATTTATATATATATAAAAATGAATCGTAAAATGTGTTGCTAAGCGCAAAACTCGGGAACAGCTGGACCGATTTCGCTTATTCTTATTTTGTTGTGTTCGTTATTGCCAGGAGAAGGTTTTTATCGAAGAAAACTTAGAAATACAGCGGGGGCGAAGCCGCGGGCAACAGCTAGTAATCTTACATTTTTGAGGAATTTTTCATTTCCCGACACAAAAATTGAACAAGGCTTAGCCTATACACCTAAAGCCTCCCTGGCGACATTAAAAATGACTTATTTAAAAAAAAACAGTGTTAAAAAATAAAGACTAGTGAAAACCTTATTAGACTGAATAAAATAATCTACTATATTTATACTCGTATAAAAAAAAAGTTAAGCAGACTGACTGACTGACTGACTGACTTATAGATCAACGCACAGCCCAAACCGATGGGCCTAGAGTCCTAGACACTTGAAATTTGGAATATATCTTCCTTAATAGGTGTAGACGCGCACAAAGATAGGATTTCTTTGAAATTCTCACGGGATAGGGAATGAATGGGATTTATATTCTCGCTTCAAAGTAGCCCTAACTCCGTAATTATAAATATTAGAGACTTCAAATTTGCAATGCATTTAGGTAATACTAACAGGTAAAAACTCTTTTAAGATTTCACAAAATTCCCACGGGATAAAACGAATAAAGAGGATTTTATATACTTACTAACTGAATCAGAAAAACGAAACTTACAAAACTAGGGACTGGAAATTTAACATACTTATGTAAATCTAGTGACAATTCAATCATCTGGCAGTGACATTCTGTAGTCCAGCCAGGATCGTCTCCGCAAAAGAAAACTCCACAAAAGTTAATGTCACAGACAAGAAACATCCCAACCAGCCAAAAGTCTTGGATTGCGCACTTTTATGAGAGTGGTGGGCTATAGCGCTCTTATAATTGTTTTGGAACATGTTACTGCTCTTATATTAGCCTTAGATAAGCTAGTACAGACTCAAGAACTCTCTATCTTATAACCTAGTCTCATATATGTATATAAGCTCATTTTATAATACTATATAAGCCTCTTACTCCTACAATAACATTTACGAAGACTCATTGTACTTGAGAATATCTTTCTTATAGCACCATTCTCTAAGTTTATTTGATTTTATAATGGTCCTGATAAATTGCTCTTGTAAGAATGTCAGACTAATATCAGCATAACATAAGACATTATAAGCGTATTACTTTTTTGATCTTGTTTAAAGCTATTGTAAGATCGATAGCAATAGTTTAGTAAGATATTAGAATGATATTAGTTCATTGATTTTATAATGGTCCTGATAAATGCCCTTGTAAGAATGTCAGACTAATATCAGCATAACATAAGACATTATAAGCGTATACTTTTTTGATCTTGTTTAAAGCTATTATAAGATCAATAGCAATAGTTTAGTAAGATATTAGAATGATATTAGTTCATTTGATTTTATACATGGTCCTGATAAATGCTCTTGTAAGAATGTCAGACTAATATCAGGCATAACATAAGAACATTATAAGCGTATACTTTTTGATCTTGTTTAAAGCTATTATAAGATCAATAGCAATAGTTTAGTAAGATATTAGAATGATATTAGTTTCATTTGATTTTATAATGGTTTTGATAAATGCTTTTGTAAGATGTGTCAGCCTAATATAAGCATAACATAAAAACACCAGACAAGTTAAGTGTTGAGAAAGATTTGGTGAGGGTTCTGCAGGATTTTATTTCATGCAAGAAGTCGATATAGAGGACAGAGATTCAGTCTGTGACATGATCATGTCAGTGAAAATGGATGTCGACCGGAGGACGAAACCGATTATGAAAAGATTTTGCCTTAAAAAGTGATTTACAACTTCAGTTGGGCATTGACTTAAAGTATAAATAATTCAAAAAACACATTTTTCTAAAGTTTTCTTTGGAAAAGTTGTTTGTTACTAATCAGTATATGCATACGCTTTCGTATCAAGCCTAATTAGAATTCAACCTGTACTAAGTCGCAAAACCCAATTCCAGAGATTGCTGTGGCCATCAAGAAATAAGTTATATCACGAAAAATATGCTATATCTCTTCTAGAAATGGCGTATACTTTTCCACACTATGTGCGCAAAGTAGCACTTTTTGTTGCCTGAGTAGGTAATTCGCACAAATATCCTTTTCGGGTTGTATTATATTTACATGGCAATTGCCTTTTACCCAGGGGAAGATGTAACATCATATCTCACCAGGGAAATTACAAAGAAAGCCTAGATAGCTTGTTTATAGCCCTCGCCTTCGCTCCGGCAAATACCCGCAATCTGAGACTTTCTTTTAATTATTTCCCTATGTGAACAATTACTAATATTTGTTTGATTTTATGGTTTTCATCTTCTTTTACAGATATTACTCAGGAGAT